>NC_089752.1:6008000-6023000 GCF_040412425.1 Macrobrachium rosenbergii
AAAAAATACTGAGGCTAGAGGGCTGCAATTTGGCATGTTTAATGATTTGGAGGGTGGATGATCAACATACCAACTTTGCAGCCTTCTAGCCTCAGTAGTTTTTAAGATCTGAGGGCGGACAGAAAAAGTGTGGACGGACTGACAAAGTCATCTCAATAGTTTTCTTTTACAGAAAACTAAAATCTAAGACTGTGAGCTGTGTGGTAGATTGGCAGTAAGATGGAGGATGAAGAGTAAGGAGTTATTAGACCCTTAAATATATGAATTGCGTTGCGAATTAATGGTAGACGATAAGAATTTAAAAGAGAAATAAAAAAGTGAAAGATGAGAGGTGATAATAACGAACCCTTAGAATTTGTCATCATGAGAGATGAAAAGGGACCACTGAAGCCTTAGAAGAGAAAATGCATTTGGAATGAACGACGGAAGAAGATGATAACTGAATTGACGCTTAAGAGTTTGGTCAAGTTCAGTGCCTCATAAATAGTCTTCGCCATTAGAGAACTATAATAAATTACTTTCAAAGGTATTTAAGGTAAAAATAAAGGAAGGTAGGTCGCAGTGCCTTTTTTTTTTCAGAATTTTACAAGTTGCCTTAGAACTTCTGCCCTCAAGATTCCGTGGAGTCTGGTGACACCGAGCGCATTTTTGCTCTACAGAGAAAATAATCCTAGATGATGACTATTGCCTTAGGACATAGCAGTATCAAGATACGGGAATGGGGAGGGGAGGAGGAGGAGGGAGGGAGGGAGGAGGGAAGGGAAGGGAAGGGAAGGAGGAGGGAGGGAAGGGAAGGGAGGAGGAGGAGGAGGAGGGGAGGAGGGTTAGAAGAAGGGAGGAGGAAGGGAATGGAAAGGAGGAGGAGGGGGATGAAGGGAAGGGAAGGGAGGAGGAGGGGAGGAGATAGGGAAGGGAGGAGGAGGAAGAGGAGGAGGAGTAGGAGGTAGGAGGGCCGGAGGGAGAGGGAGGAGGGGAAGAGGGGAGGAAGAAGGGAGAAGGAAGGGAATGGAAGGAAGGAGGAGGGAAGGAGGTAGGAGGAGGAGGAGGAGGAGGAGGAGGTAGGAGGTAGGGAAGGGAGTGGGAGGTAGGAGGACCGGAGAGAGCGGCTTCGCAGCTTATCGACGGAGTAGATCCGCACGGTAGTTGAGGAGGGCTGATTCTACAGCCAACAAAACTGAGCCCTCCAAGCCTCATTATCCGCGTATTCATATGCAAATTAAGCGACTGCAGAGGGTGTTTATGCTGCCGGAGTTTAGTCATGTAAATTCATATTGCTAAGATGCTTTTCTAACGAGCCTCTGCCGAGTTGAATAGTGGGTCTTGACTGCTACTTCTTACGGGGGCTCTCTCATCAACACCCCCTCACCCCACCCCCCACCTAACCAGTCACTCTCCTATTCCTCCAACACCACCGAACCCCCCCCTTTTCCCTCAGTGCCCACCCAGTCTTCTTCTATCTGCTGGTTTGTTCTCCTCTCTCTCTCTCTCTCTCTCTCTCTCTCTCTCTCTCTCTCTCTCCCTTTCCGTTCTCCGCCATAACTCTTATCTTCGTCTTCCAGTTTTCACTTCCGTTCGTTCTCTTCAAATGTTATCTTTCCTCCGTTATTTTATCTTCCCCTATTCTTCCCAATTCTCCTTCTTCCAAATCCTACCCATTTTATGTTCCTATCTCTTCGTGTAGATCTTTCATCCATCTTCCTTTCCTCGATTTAGTCTCTCTGAGTCTATCCCCCATCTTCTCTCTCTCTCATTCTCTTTCTCTCTCATTCTCTCTCTCTCTCATTCTCTCTCTCCCCCCATCCACTGGCATCCCATTGAAGGTATCCGGAGGACGAGTTAAAGAATGCGTAAGATTTTTTCTTTTATCGGGAAAAGAGACGGAATATTAGATTAAGCAAATTTGCATGCATTTGCCCGTAACTCGCCGGGACTGAGAGTTCCACATGGAACTGATAACTAAACGTTTCCTTGCGGAGATTGATAACTAAATGTTTCCTGTTGAAGACTGTTTCCTGTTGAAGACTGATAATTAAAACGTTTCTCAGAGACGACTGATAACTGGAAATAACGGTTTATCAGAGTGAGACTGTTTCCTAGAGAATAAATGTTTGATTGATTGAGATTGAATAATGTTTCTAAATGGTTCATTGTGGAAAACAAAATGTTTTCTAGCAGAGATTGATAACTAAATGTTTCCTAGCAGAGATTTAATAACTAAATGTTTCCTATTGATAACTAAATGTTTTCTAGCAGACTGATAACTAAATGCTTCTAGCTGGGGATTGGTAAATGTTCGCTTCCTAATGAAAACTAGAAACTAGATGTCTCCTAATACGGAGTGGAAATTAATTTTTTCCTTAAGGGGGATGTTATCTGTGGGAATCGGTAACAAATGTTTTCTAACAAGGACTGATAGCAATACACTTCCTGATATGAACTGATAATTAAGACATCATCTATGGAATTGATAACTGATTGTTCCCTGGTGTGATCGGCTAATGTTTCCTCATGGGAATTGATAACTGGGGGAATTGATAACTGGGCGTTTTCTGAACGAATTGATGAATGATGTTCTTGACTGATATCGAAGAAATATTTATTTAATCTTTTATTCAGATTTGGTTTTATTTTTATCTATTTATTTATTTTGCCTATTTTATTTCTTATGTATTTTTACTTTTATTTATTTATTTTAATTTATTTGTATTTTTGTAAATTTTCAATTGTTTTTTATTTTTATATTTTATTTTTGATTTTTATTTCTGTAAGATTTTAATATCTGAATATTAATATTAATATCTGAATATTAATATGTTCCCAAATTGGACTGATGACTAAAGAATTTTTTTTGGGTAGGCCTATCCAAGCAAACGTTTTAAATGGGGTTGAAAGCCAAACGTATCCTGTCTGGGTTCATATATAAACATTCTCTCACGGGACTGATGCAAAAAAAAAAAAATCTTAATACGATTGGTAACTGAACGTTTTGTGTGGTGGGGTGGGATTCGTAATAATATTTGAACTTAAATGAAAAGAAACCACAACCAACAATATTTTCACTGGTTGTGATTACAAGTTTCTTGAAATGATTAATAGCTGAATGTTTCCTGATAAAAGTGACAGTGAAATTGTTTCAAGACCAGAATAAGCAACATTTCGTATCTTTGTTCACCAAACATATCCTGATGATAGTTTATAACATTTAACAAGTAAACAAATGGGCCGAAGTTTCTTCGGAGCAATCGAGTTTTCTGTACAGCCGCTACAGCTTATCATCAAGGCCACCGAAAATAGATCTATCTTTCGGTGGTCTCGGTATAATGGTGTATGAGACGCGGCCCATGAATCTTTAACCACGGGTCGGTGGTGGCCTATACTATATCGTTGACAGAAGCACGGTTGTGGCTTATTTTAACCTTAAGTAAAATAAAAACTACTGAGGCTAGAGGGCTGTATACTTTGGTATGTTTGATGACTTGGGGGTGGAAGAACAACATACCAATTTGCAGCCCTCTAGCCTCAGTAGTTTTTAAGATCTGATGGCGGACAGAAAAAGTGCGGACAGAAATAAGTGCGGACAGAAAAAGTGCGGACAGAAAAGAGTGTGGACAGGAAAAAGTGCGGACAGAAAAGAGTGCGGACAGGAAAAAGTGCGGACAGTAAAAGGTGCGGACAGAAAAAAACGCGGACGGAAGACAAAGCCGGCACAATAGTTTCCTTTCAGAGAAAACTAAAAACTGGACTGCTAGCAAAGCCCTACAAAAGATGTATGGAATAAACTCAGTCTAATTATTGCATTAGGCAATTAACCAAGAATCTTCCACAGAACAGACTGTCTAGAAACGAAATAACAGAAAAGAAAGAGAGAGCGGAAAACAAGCAGTTTTCCAGGTACTTCTTTTGAAGTCATAGAGGCTCAATACCTGAATCGAAGTCGGGATCCCTCCGTCGACGTCGTCTGCAGCCAGATTCAGGTCACGTGACCCCGAGGAGTTAACTCGGAGCGGGAAAACAATAAAGCTTGTAGCTGAAGATGACGTTGTCATGGATATTCGATAACTCGTGACCTTTCTTTTTTTATTTACATTTCTGGTGAGCTGTACTCTCAGTATTGGTTATATGTTTTTACTGCCTGAAGATATATATATATATATATATATATATATATATATATATATATATATATATATATATATATATATATATATATATATATATATATATATATATTATTTATATATATATTATATATATAAATTATATATATATATATATATAATATATATATATATATATATATATATATATATATATATATATATATATATATTATTTATATATATATATATATAAATGTATATATATATTATATATATATATATATAATATATATATATATATATATATATATATATATATATATATATATATATATATATATATATATATATATATATATATATATATATATATATATATATATAACATATGTTCTATCATCAGTCCCCGTCATGAAGTCCCGTTGGGGGTTAGCGCCGTCAGTGCGGCTCACGGGGTGCACTGTAGGCATTACTAAAGGTTCTTTGCAGCGTCCCTTCGGCCTCTAGCTGCAACCCCTTTCACTCCTTTTACTGTATCTCCGTTCATATTACCTTTCTTTATTATCTTTCTTCCATCTTGCTATATACACAGTATATATATATATATATATAAATATATATATATATATATATATATATATATATATATATATATATATATATATAAATTCTCGTTGGACGAGTCGGTAGAGTTCTCGGCTAGCACTCTGCTAAGCCCGGGTTCGAGTCTCCGGCCGGCCAATGAAGAAATTAGAGAACTTATTTCTGGTGATGAAATTCATTTCTCAGTATAATGTGGTTCGGATTACAATAAGCTGCAGTCCCGTTGCTAGGTAACAATGGTTCTTAGTCGTAAAATAAGTCTAATTCTTCGGGCCCAGCCTAGAGAGAGCTGTCAATCAAATGGTCTCGTTATTAAAGTATACTTAAATTTTGCTCTCTCTCTCTCTCTCTCTCTCTCTCTCTCTCTATATATATATATATATATTTATTTATATACTATATATACTTATATATATATATTATATATGTAATGTATATATATATATATATATATATATATATATATATATATAATATATGACGCGATGTGTGTATATATTTATATGTATAATATTGTAGGTATTTATCAGCCCTTTTAACATCTAGATTGACTTTCAAGATGCAGAATAATTACGAACATAGTGAGAGATGACGCTGCGTAGCTCTCGCCGACCGCTAGGTTATAGGCTAAGTTGGTCTGGCGGTCTTATCGCTGGGAAATGACGGGGACGCCAAAGACGGTGATTCCTTCCCGGTACTCTTCTCAGAAGGTTAAATGAGGACGGTACACCATTACCATAGCTCTCCTTTTGATCGTCATATCATGATTGATCTCTAAAAATGAATAGGAGGGTATTGCCGTCAGTGAACCTCGTACGGTACAATATAGGCATTACTTAAAATTCTTTGCAGCGTGCCTTCGGCCCTTGGCTGCATCTCCTTTCACTCCTTTTACTGTACCTTCGTTCATATTCTCTTCCATCTTACTTTCCACCCTCTCGCAACAATTGATTCATAGCGCAACTGCGAGGTTTTCCTCCTGTTACACCTTTACAACCTTTACACAAATCTTTTACTGTCAATTTCCATTTCAGGGCTGAATGACCTTATAGGTCCCAGTGCTTGGCCTTTGGCCTAAATTCTATATTCAATTCAGATCTAAAAATGAATATTGAACAACTACTACGTAACCTTTCTTCCACGGAAGAGTCAACTGTTGGGAAAATACAAAAAATGTCATTGTGAATTCAATTCCGCTAAAACATAGTTGGGTTCCCTTCTTAGTTTTTTTTTTTTTATAATAATGGTAATAATTAGTACTAAATGCAGTGACAATTGTTTAAGCAAGCAAAAACAGTACACCATCTCCGCATCATGGACATGGTGATAACTATGTATCCTGCCGAAAAACTTCGGCTAAATGGCAGAGTGAGGTTGTCTGGTGATGCAGCTTACACCTTTAGGTCATCAGCCTTGGGCAAAGTGTACAACCCTGGTAGAGTACAGCCTTACCGCCGTGCAAAAGGCTTATTTGGTCAAAGTCTAAAGGGCTTTCCTTCGAAAGAAAGGGACTGTCGTTGAAGGCTTTTGGAAAGCAAAACAAGCAAAAATTCAGCCGAGTTTTCTGTACATCGTATAATCAAGGACACCGAAAATAGATCTCTCTTCCGGTGGTCTCGGTATAATGCTGTGTGAGCCGCGGCCCATGAAACTTTAACCACGGCCCGGTGGTGGCCTATCCTATATCGCTGCCAGAAGCACGATTATGGTTAACTTTAACCTTAAACGAAATAAAAACTACTGAGGCTAGAGGGCCGCAATTTGGTATGTTTGATGATTGGGGGGTGGATGATCAACATAACAATTTGCAGCCCTCTAGCCTAAGTAATTTTTAAGATCTGAGGGCGGACAGAAAAAGTGCGGACAGAAAAAAGTGCGGAGAGAAAAAGTGCTGATGGACAGACAAAGCCGGCACAATAGTTTTCTTTCAGAAAAACTAAAAAAGGATTCCAAATTTTTCCCCGCAGAAGAAGTTTTGGTGGCCCCTATGATTTTGATAACTCCTATAACCTTCCTTCCTTTAAAAGGCAGGTCTCTCAAGCGCCCCTTCCTTCCTTCCTAGTTAAGCCAGCACCCGTCTTCCCTCCTTTTCATTTATCTGGATTTCTTCTACCCGTCCCTTTGAACTTTGCTTTGTTGCTAAGAAGTATCAAGTAGATTCACCAAGAAAATCTAAGGTACCATTTTCTAAACCGGGTTTCCCTTGGTAGTTCAGGTTTTGTGAAGAAAAATAAGAAAAGTGAATTTTAGACAAAAGTGAATTTTAGACGCACAAAACAAAAGGAAAAATACTAGGAAAAGGCTTGATGCAAATTCTTTTGTATCTGAATCACCTGGCTGAACGCTAAACCAATAAAGATTAAGCTGTATTGAAATCCGTTACAGCAGACTCTCTCTCTCTCTCTCTCTCTCTCTCTCTCTCTCTCTCTCTCTCTCTCTGTCTCTGCCGCACATACTTTGATAATTAAACGCGTGAATATATGCTTCGTGGCTTCTATTGTAGATGCGACAACAAAAATAAAAGAAAGCTATGTACTGGAAAAAGGAACCATATTGAAGTCAGTATATAATATACTTTGATACTCTGTTGACTTATGAGCTTCCTGGTTACCTTTTAAAAGCCACTTACATCTGATTGCTAAGGTTTGTTGCAAGTCTCACTGACGTTTGGTTGGGCATAAGGCAGAGGCGTTAAGACATAGCCTAATCCTCCATGCTCAGTCTTCCACTTCTATCCGGACCTGGAACAAAGCATTTCACAGAAGGACACTTCACGGAACGGATATTTCACCTACGGACAATTCACAGACGGATATTTCAACTACGGATGGTGATTTCACGGACGGACATTTTACCGACGAACATTTCACAGACGGATATCTCACCGGAGGACATATCACGGACAGACATATCACGGACGGATATATCACGGACGGATATTTCATCGAAGGACATTTCATCGATGAACATTTCACGGACGGGCATTTCACCTACGGACATTTCACAGACGGACATTTCACGGACGAACATTTCACCAGCTGACATTTCACTGACGGTAATTTCACCGAACAGATTATTGACCAAGGGGACGTTTGGCCAAATTGATGGCATTTGGAATTTTTCACTTTTAGTTTTCTGTAAAAGAAAACTATTGTGCCGGCTTTGTCTGCCCGTCCGCACCCTTTCCTGACCGCCTTCAGATCTTAAAAACTACTGAGGCTAGAGGGCTGCAAATTGCTATGTTGATCGTCCACCCGCCAATCATCAAACATACCAAATTGCAGCCCTCTAGCCTCAGTGGATTTTATTTTATTTAAGGTTAAAGTTAGCCATAATCGTGTGTCTGGCAATGATATAGGACAGGCCACCACCGGGCAGTGGTTAAAGTTTCATGGACCGCGGCTCATACAGCAGGGAGACATGACGCATCCACTTTCTTCCTGCAAACCTGTTTGTCCGCCTTTGGTGGGGTCGGGGTAAGTAGGGGATTGGGAGGGTAGGGGAGGCATGGCAAACCTGTTTGTCCTGGGGGCGGGGTCAGTAGAGAGCGGGAGGGTGGGGGAGACACGGCGGGAAGCGCCGGGTTCCAGCGCAGCGTAGTGCGCACCAGCAAGTTCATAATTTAATAATGGTGGAGAGTCGCAAATCCCATCACATAGCTAAAGGTCCTTGAATGCAAGAATCTTAAGTTTCAAATCACTGATGATAAAATCTTCTCTTGTAACTGACGTCTATGGTTATCAGCTAAAATGTTCCAGGCTCGTGCTGTGCTTGACCAAGCGCCTTTTTACATGTTTTTATTTAGCTTGCATTTTTGTCTGTTGGTTTGTCTGGGTCAAATCTTGTAACTCAATTTTCGACCTGTTTCCTTCATCCAATGGACTTGAAATTTTGCATGGTTACTCAGTTCCAGTGACAATGCAACCTTACATGATCAGAAGGTCAGCAGTGACCTCTAGTGACCCTACAGTGACCTCTCCCAGCATCGCAGGATTTGTATGAAAACCCACCTTCTTTGACTCAGTAGAATAAGTAAATAACTCTATGGATTTTTCAAACCTTCTTTGGCTCGACAGGATATCACGTTCAATTTCTTTAGTTACAGTCATAAATCGGTTACAATTTCTGTCAAAACTAAGAAGTATAAAATGAAAAATATATAAAAATATTTTTTAAACCACGCTTTTATTAAAATGCACTAGAAAGTAAAAAATAATTTTTTGAGACACCAGGATTTTCTTACAATTAATCATGTCTACAAAAATAATAGCGCGGGCGCCAAACATGGAAGGAAATGCTACAAGAAATAAAGAATATATATTTCTTTTCTTGTAACACTGCCTTCCATGTTTGGCGCCCACGCTTCAATTTTTGTAGACATGATTAATTGTAAGAAAATCCTCGGTACGTCTCAAAAAATCATTCCTTACTTTTTAGTGCATTTTAATGAAAGTGTGTTTTAAGAAATATTTTTTTGATATTTTTTATTTGTCAGTTTCTTCTTAGGAATAGCGTCTGTAGCATGAAGTGGCTGATGACTCTTGCAGCTCTGTGCAACAGTCGACGTGTCTTTTCCAGACCTTTTGGCTCTTTGTTTAATCATCCATATTTATTAGTTGATGTCTGTGGAGCTTGTTAAATTTGTCAGCTGTTTGTTGGGTCGTTTAGTTTTAAGTCATGTGTCCATGATACGGTCAAATGTCCGTTTAATGAAATGTCTGTGTAACCGAAAAAAAAGTCCATAATGAACTCAGAAATGAATCAGGAGAACAGGAGTTGAAGGACTATTAAGGTAAATACCATACTTTTTTCCAATTACTATTTTCTAAAAGGCGTGTTATTGTCATTTTAGCAAAGGTTTCTCTCTCTCTCTCTCTCTCTCTCTCTCTCTCTCTCTCTCTCTCTCTCTCTCTCTCTCTCTCCTGTCTGTCTGTCTGTCCCTCTCGATCTTTGCCTGTTTGTCACTGAGAAGTGTAATAAGGTAGGCCACGACACAACGAGGCACCTTCCAGACAGTCTGTACTGGCTTCTTGAGTCTAACTCCTTCTCTCAGTCAGCGACAAGTACAAACAAGTAAAAAATGCGCCGAAATTTCTTCATCACAATCGAGTTTTCTGTACATCGTATAATCAAGTCC
This sequence comes from Macrobrachium rosenbergii, assembly GCF_040412425.1. NCBI lineage: Eukaryota > Metazoa > Arthropoda > Malacostraca > Decapoda > Palaemonidae > Macrobrachium > Macrobrachium rosenbergii. The sequence continues at coordinate 6,017,841 of NC_089752.1, forward strand.
GTCGAAAATAGATATATCTTTCGGTGGTCTCGTTATAACGCTGTATGAGCGGCGGCCCATGAAGCTTTAACCATGGCCCGGTGGTGGCCCGGCCTATATCGTTGCCAGACTCACGATTATGGCTAAATTTAACCTTAAATAAAATAAAAACTACTGAGGCTAGAGGGCTGCAATCTGGTACGTTGGATGATTGGACGGTGGATGATGAATATACCAATTTGCAGCCCTCTAGCCTCAGTAGTTTTTAAGATCTGAGGTCGGACAGAAAAATGCTGACAGAAAGTGTGGACGGACAGACAAAGCCGTCACAATAGTTTTCTTTTGGAGAGAACTAAAAATGCTGGATACAACGAGGCACTTGCCCCTTCTGACTTAAGGAATCTCTCGTTCCTCAGTCAATAAGAAGTGTATTAATGCTGGAGACAACTACACACTTGTTACACTGGATACACAAATACTCACAGGCACCCCCCCCTCTCTTCTCTCTCTCTCTCTCTCTCTCTCTCTCTCTCTCTCTCTCTCTCTCTCTCTCTCTCTCTCTCTCAACTTCTCGCTGACTTACAAGGAAAATACTCATTCTCTCTCTCTCTCTCTCTCTCTCTCTCTCTCTCTCTCTCTCTCTCTCTCCTTGACTGAAGGGAAACCATTTTCTTTCTCTCTTTACCCACTTGACTGAAGGAAACCATTCTCTCTCTCTCTCTCTCTCTCTTTCTCTCTCGTTGACTGGGGAAGAAATCTCGGTCTCCTCTCTTTCCCTCTCTCTCTCTCTGTCGCTCTCTCGTTGACTTGAAGGGAAATCGCGGAGAAGCGACAGCCGGGTAATAGAAGTGGCAGAGGCCACTGCGACTAACGTCAAGACGCCGTCTCCTTAAGATGATATAGAGAAAGATGTGTGGTTGGGGGCGGGGGGTTGCTTTTGGGAAAGGGGGAGGGGTGGGCGGACGACTCCCCTCACTACCATTCCTCCTCCTCCTCCTCCTCCTCTTCCTAGTTTCGGAAAGGATTTTAGGATCATGCACCTGCAGCTTGAGGTCAAGTAGACTGAGGGTATTAGCCCGGTATGTAGGCCTACCCACCTTCGTCAAAGTCCAGGGCAAGCTCATGCTAAGTAAGGTAGTAGATGACCGCACGAAGATATCGTTTATTAATATAATAATAAATTGTCGACACACAATACAGAAATGGGTGTATATAGTCCTTTGATCCAAGAGGGGCTGGTACTAAATACGGCGTCCCAAGAAGCTTCCGCCATGTTTAGTACTACTATAGCACCTCGGAGTAGGTGGATACATACCGGTATAACACCTAGAATGAGTCTTAATTCTCGTCGATAGATTTTTGTTCTTTGACTTTTTCGGGGCCTTGGGTTGATTTTAGGGGTCCTAATTTCATGTTATATTTTTGAGGATGGATTTTGGAAATGCAGGTAGAGTTCGTCATTTTTTGGAAACGATTCAGTCGTAATAGATCTCACTTTTTACAGTTTCCAATTGTTTTCGATAGTTTTAAGGTTTTTCCTTTCAGGTATTACTGACAGATTACTGTTTTTAATAGCTGTATGTCCGTTCTTAGTGATAGATACAGTTTTTAATGCGTTTAGTTTTAGTTCACCGCCAATACTTAGGTTTTGTCTGAGATATGGTGTTTAATATTATTGGTCTGATTGGCTTTGTTAATTGAAGGATACTGTTTAAATTATTGTCTAAGCAAAATATATCCTTCGTCAGGTTTTATTGTGTGTATTTGTACTTGTGTGTGTGTGCGTTGTGTGTGTGTGTGTGTGTGAGAGAGAGAGAGAGAGAGAGAGAGAGAGAGAAAGAAAGAAAGAAAGAAAGAGAGAGAGAGAGCGCACGTCATTTGGCCTTGAAATTTGCATGCGTTTTAGACCTAAGTAGTTTTTTTATATGGATTCAAAGGCAGCGCATGAAGAATATCAAGGAATAATTTGACAATACCGATTACCATAAAAGAAAAAAAAAAAGACGTATGTCTTATGGTATATTATTATTCAAAATGAAGGAAATTATCACAAAGCGACCTGACTTTAGCTAACTTATTGTATATTTTCCCCGTCGCATTTACAGGTGAAATTGCAGTTAAACCCTTATTTCTTCAAGTACCTCTCAAGGACCAACGCATCGCTGTCATGAAGCGATATTTCAAGGTTATCATTGCCGTAATGCGCCAGAGTGTTTTTGAAAGATTAGGCAGACACTTGGAAAATGCAATGGGCCCTGCTCTCCTCCATTCACTCCCCTCCCACCTCCACCCCTTCCAATACATAGCCTCCCCCTTACACCCGCAACCTACCTCTCCCTTCCCGCCATTAGATTCATGGGGTCTCGGACCAACATGAGTTGTGTGAGTGATGCTTCTCACTCTCTTCGTCCTCCTCCTCCTCCTCCCGTTCCTCCTCCTACTCCCTTGTCCCTCCCTCCCTCCTCCTCCTCCTCCTCCTCCTCCTGCCTGGTACCCGTCCCTCCACCACATCTGAAATGCGGAGGGCAAACACGTCCGAGAGACAGACTGCGATTAAAAAACCAATAAACAGGCAAACAATCTATTAAGAAGGAGTTATTACTCGTCCGAACAACAATGGCGCTCCCAGGCCGCTGCTGCCGCTTCTTCTTCTTCTTCTTCTTCTTCTTCTTTCTTCTTCTTCTTCTTCTTCTTCTTCTTCGCCTTTTGTCGGAAACATTGGCTTACAAATATTTGCACTGCTGGCACTCGGAGCCTCTTAAGCGCAAACAATTTATAATGACCGACGCCATTACATTCACCGGGAATGATGAGGAGGAGGAGGAGGAGAGAGAGAGAGAGAGAGAGAGAGAGAGAGAGAGAGAGAGAGACTTTTTATGTCCTTCTTGCATAGATGATTATGTGCAATGTTTGGCTTTCATATCTAGTTGCCGTTGTGTGTACATATTGGTTCTCAGATGCGAACTCGTAAACGGATGGATTATGTGAGCCGCGGTCCGCGCCACACTGCTTTTGTTAGGCCGTGTTTGTTTAGGGAATTTTGTTTGTGGTTACTCGGTAAATGAACATTCTGAATGTTGATGAGGCTCGGGTGAAGATATTCCTCCTGGTGTTTGCCTTCCGTAATTGGTTATTGATGGGAAAGGTTCCTTCGTCTTCATTGATTTGTGGCGCCTTTTTTTTTTTTTTTCGCCTGAGGTCTGTTAGAATGAAGGATTTCTCTGCTTTTTTTTTTTTTTTAATATTTACGTTACATCTTCATAATTCAGTCTTTTTAAAAAGTCCTGACATTTGAGTAGCAGTTGTTTTTATTCTATTCTATTTTTTTATATTTACTTTATATCTTCATAATTCAGGTTTTTTAAAAGGTCCTGACATATGAGTAGCAGTTGTTTTATTCTAACATGTATGTCGCGTGGTTATCATATTACGGCGTCAATAACCTAGATGTGACGCCAGTTTTAGTGGTCATAAATCAGTCAATTATTACTGGTTTAATTTAGTATTATGTTGATGTCAATGACTTTTGAGTGACATTTTTTTAAATCACTTTTTATACTATATCTATATTTTTGAAAAGCCCAAAGTCTTGAGTGAAACTTTCTTCAATATCAATCTTGTGTCAGATCACGTCTAACTTTAACCTTAAATAAATAAAGACTATGAGTCTAGAGGGCTGCAATTCGGTAAGTTTGATGATTGGAGGGTGGATGATCAACCTACCAACTTGCAGCCCTCTAGCCTCATTAGTTTTTAAGATCTGAGGGCGGACAGAAAAAGTGCGGATGGACAGACACAGCCGGCACAATAGTTGTCTTTTCAGCACACGTCCAAGGCCGGGTTATCACTCTTATTAGCAGAACGGGATGAACATCCATACCCTAATTTTTCTTTCCGTGTAATTCAGTCTCTCGGTAATGAAATCCACGTTTAACAATCACGAAGTCTAGAACAAGACTTGCATGGAAGCCTATAACGTTCGTCAGATATTAAAGGAATTATGTAACAGTTTGATTACCTAAATGCTGTCGCCACTGTTGACGGGGCAGAAGCCTAATATCCATCTTTTAATATTTCCGAGAGGCTGAAATTATAGCGACTGCCTGTCACTCTTGTTTCATGCTATATCTATGTAATTCTATAATTTTTGAAAGACGCCATGTTCTGAGGGATGTTTTTTTTCTATTCCCGTTTTGAATATATGTCTGCATGTATTATTTATGGGAGGTTTTTTAATTTCGAGTGACCGTTTTTATTTTCTGTAAAAGATAACTATTGAGATGGCTTTGTCTGTCCGTCCGCACTTTTTCTGTCCGCCCTCTGATTTTAAAAACTACTGAGCCTAGAGGGCTGCAAATTAGTCTGTTGATCATCCACCCTCAAATCATCAAACATACCAAATTGCAGAGCTCTAGCCTCAGTAGTTTTTATTTTATTTTAGGTTAAAGTTAGCCATGATCGTGTGTCTGGCACCGCTATAGGTGCCAACAACATAGGCAACCACCGGGCCGTGGCTGAAAGTTTCATGGGCGGCGGCTGAGAGTTTCATGGGTCGTGGCCGAGAGTTTCATACAGCATTGTACGCTGTACAGAAAACTCGATTGCGCCGAAGAAACTTCGGCGCATTTTTTACTTGTTCACTGTTGTTCAAGTTTTGGCGTCTATATGTATCTAGTCCTACTGACCTGTACTTTATAGGCATGTTTATTTCATAATTTTTTGAGAGGTCCTGAATTTTTGAGTGAGAGCGTTTAATTTAATTTCTAGTTGGGTCTAGCTATTCATATATTCATCAGCATTTTTTCAATCTACTGTTCGTCTCTGTCTTGCATTCATTCTCGCCCTTCTTGGATATCAAAGCCCTTATATTCCAAATATCTTTATGACACTGTCTATCCAACTCCATCTTGGTGTTCCTCTCCTCATCTCCCTAAAAGACTTGAAACTATTTACTTTTTTTGCCATCGTATCATCGTCCATTCTTTCCACCACAGATGACCATCTCAAAATACACTGATCCATCCTTTTAACCTACCCTAACCTTTTTAATATTTCTATGTACCTCCATATTTCACACGCTATTAATTCTTCTTATGCAGCATATACTGGCTGTAGTTCATCCTAACATATCAAATTTTTGTTATTCAACATCCACACTTCATTCCATAGAGGAGAGTTGGC
>NC_089752.1:6033000-6065500 GCF_040412425.1 Macrobrachium rosenbergii
GTTCTCGTTCATTAGGGGTCTGGTAAACGGTCGCTTTCATTATTTTCCTTGGAAAGTTCTCGTTCATTAGGGGTCTGGTAAACGGTCGCGTTCATTTTCCATAGAAAGTTCTCGTTCATTAGGGGTCTGGTAAACGGTCGCGTTCATTTTCCTCGGAAAGTTCTCTTTCATTAGAGGCCTAGTAAACGGTCTCGTTGATTTTCCCAGCAAAGTTCTCGTTCATTAGAGGTCTGATAACGGTGGCGTTCATTTTCCATAGAAAGTTCTCGTTCATTAGGGGTCTGGTAAACGGTCGCTTTCATTATTTTCCTTGGAAAGTTCTCGTTCATTAGAGGTCTGGTAAACGGTGGCGTTCATTTTCCATAGAAAGTTCTCGTTCATTAGGGGTCTGGTAAACGGTCGCGTTCATTTTCCTCGGAAGGTTCTCTTTCATTAGAGGCCTAGTAAACGGTCTCGTTGATTTTCCCAGCAAAGTTCTCGTTCATTAGAGGTCTGGTAAACGGTCGCGTTCATTTTCCTCGGAAAGTTCTCGCTCATTAGAGGCCTAGTTTCATTTTCCTCAGAAAATTCTCGTTCATTAGAGGCCTAGTAAACGGTTGCGTTCACTTTCCTTGGAAAGTTCTCGTTCATTAGAGGTCTGGTAAACGGTCGCGTTCACTTTCCTCAAAGTTCCCGTTCATTAGAGGCTTAGTGAACAGTTGCGTTCACTTTCCTTGGAAAATTGTCGTTCATTAGAGGTCCAGTATACGGTCGCGTTCACTTTCTTTGGAAAGCTCTCGTTCATTAGAGGCCAAGTAAACGGTCGCGTTCACTTTCCTCGGAAAATTCTAGTTCATTAGAGGCCAAAGTAAACGGTCGCGTTCACTTTCCTTGGAAAGTTCTCGTTCATTAGAGGCCTAGTAAACGGTCGCGTTCACTTTCCTTGGAAAGGTCTCGTTCATTAGAGGCCCAGTATATGGTCGCGTTCACATTCCTTGGAAAGCTCTCGTTCATTAGAGGCCAAGTAAACGGTCGCGTTCACTTTCCTTGGAAAGTTCTCGTTCATTAGAGGCCAAGTAAACGGTCGCGTTCACTTTCCTTGGAAAGTTCTCGTTCATTAGAGGCCAAGTAAACGGTCGCGTTCACTTTCCTTGGAAAGTTCTCGTTCATTAGAGGCCAAGTAAACGGTCGCGTTCACTTTCCTTGGAAAGTTCTCGTTCATTAGAGGCCCAGTATATGGTCGCGTTCACATTCCTTGGAAAGCTCTCGTTCATTAGAGGCCCAGTATATGGTCGCGTTCACATTCCTTGGAAAGCTCTCGTTCATTAGAGGCCCAGTATATGGTCGCGTTCACTTTCCTCGGAAAGCTCTCGTCGGCGCGAGGGGAAATATGTCACAGCTTCATTACCGAAGGTCCTAAGCCGCTTTATATCATTCAGTGTGGCTGCGAAGAGAGAGTTTCAATATTTCAAGTGTTAATTAGGGATCTTACCGTCGCCAGCAGCTCTTTTTTTTTCCCCTCCTGAATCTTTCATGGGTCCTGTGAAATTTAGCCACTAAAAGAGACTCCTCGCGCCGACCTTGTTGTTCAGCTTTGAATTCGGTTGGCGTTTGAATTTAAAGCCGCCGGGTATGTCCTTTTAAAAACTTGTATTTTGGTGAAAAGTAGGAATTGGTAAAGTAGGAATAGGTAAAGGCGCGTGCAAGTTGCGCAGTTATTATCATTAATTTACGATTTCATTATATTCGTATTGCTCTACTTTCTTGAAAGCTCTGATTTCATAGAATTCCTGGTAACACTTCATTGTATTCGTATTATACTACTTTCTTGAAATCTCTGACTTTATAGAATTCTTCGTAACACTTCATTATATTCGTATTACACTACTTTCTTGAAAGTTCTGATTTCATAGAATTCCTGGTAACACTTCGTTGTATTCGTATTACACTACTTTCTTGAAAGTTCTGATTTCATAGAATTCCTGGTAACACTTCATTGTATTCGTATTACACTACTTTCTTGAAAGCTCTGATTTCATAGAATTCCTGGTAACACTTCATTGTATTCGTATTACACTACTTTCTTGCAAGCTCTGATCTCATAGAATTCCTGGTAACACTTCATTATATTCATATTGCAATACTTTCTTGAAAGCTCTGACTTCATTGAATTCCTGGTAACACCTTAAGAATGGGTGGTTTCATACCATAAATGCAGCTTTTTGTCTGAGTTCCAAGCATGGTTATGTAATTAATGTAATCAATTGAAAAGTAGTGGTATCTACAGATTCAGAGGCTTAAATCACGGTGTAGTTGAGTGTCCATAAACCACCTACCGTAATACAAACCTAAATTAAGTCCTTTGCTGATTTCTGAAGCGTATATTAAACAAACAGCTTACACGTGATATTACAAAAATACACAAGTCAAAAATGCGCCGGTCTCTTCGGCGCAATCGAGTTTTCTGCACAGCGTATAATGCTATATGAGCCGCGGCAAATGAAGCTTTCAACCACGGGCCAGTGGTCGCCTATCCTGCATCGTTACCAGACGCATGATCATGGTTAGCTATAACCTTAAATAAAATAAAAACTAATAAGGCTAGAGGGCTGCAATTTGGTATGTTTGATGACTGGAGGGTGGATGATCAACATAACAATTTGCAGCCCTCTAGCCTCAGTAGTTTTTAAGATCTGAGTGCAGACAGAAATAGTGCGGACGGAAAGACAAAGCCATCTCAATAGTTTTCTTTTACAGAAAACTAGAAAACCATAGATTTTTCTCAATAGGGAACGGTAAAGTTGGTTGTTTTTTCATGGATATGCTAGCGAGACTTGACAACCAAAAAAACTACCAATGTTTATTATATCCAACGAATGTCACAATCGACCATAGTAGTCAAGATTTCACAGAAAGTAAACCATCATGATGCGGTTTACTGTGAAAAGAAAAAGGTTCGATCCTGATGTGGCTCAGAAATTTATATATATATATATATATATATATATATATATATATATATATATATATATATATATATACATATATATATATATATATATATATATATATATATATATAATATATATATATATATAATATATATATATATATATATATATATATATATATATATATATATATATATATATATATATATATATATATATATATATATATATATATATATATATATATATATATATATATATATATATATATATATATATATATATATTTATATTCTTATCAAGACTATGGTCTCTCTCTCTCTCTCTCTCTCTCACAAAGAGGGACACACCCACACTTGGGTGAAGCAGAAGAGAGAAAAAATAAAATATGCTTTTAGCCTCATTAAGTAAAGATGGGCGGCGATGATGGGAATCCGATAGCGGTGTGCGGGTGGACCGGACCGCTCTTATTGCAGCCCAATTATTGCCTCTTAATCATTCAGTATGTAAATGGGGAGAGAGATACTCTCCCTCCCCACCCCCCAACCCCCTTCTCTTTTTCGAACTCCTCGGAGCCAAAGGCACAACACCCACCCGCCTGACGCGCGCGCGCGCTTGCAAACACACACACACACACACAAACACACACCCACACCAGATTTCCTCTAATTTTTATGTTCTTCCCCGTGATTTTTTTTTTTTTTTTTTGCTCTAGTTTTCATTCGTCGTTTAGACTTAGTGACTCATTTTTAAGGTAATAACTGCATGTAGCATTAGGTCTCTCTCTCTCTCTCTCTCTCTCTCTCTCTCTCTCTCTCTCTCTATATATATATATATATATATATATATATATATATATATATATATATATATATATATATATATATAATATGCATTTATATAAAAAATGCTATGGAGAATCATTTCTCTGTACATTTGACAACAGGTCATGTAAATGAAAATGAAACTTCTTCATGAGTAAATGTAAATCGTCAAACTCAGGAGAAATTAAAATCAACGGCGTGATACGAACGGTAACAGGCAATGGGTCACATAGAGGCCCGCAAACCGAACAGAGCACGTTAAAGAGTGAGGCGCTTTGGAACCTACTATCAATTTCGTATAGTCTTTTTTTCTGGGAAATCGTAAATGGCCGTCAGCTTTCGGCTCTTCTTTATTAATCATTTATTTATTTACCAGTCATTTGAAAATTGATAGCGCGCTGTGCGCTGGAACTCTCGCTAATTTATGCACGATACCTTAATGAGTCCGGTAGTGGCCCGATCAGATTTTGACTCCGCATTACAAAGCACCTCACGGGCTCTCTCTCTCTCTCTCTCTCTCTCGCGTGTGATTCGCGAGTTAGACCCTTCTGGCTCGCAGCACTCTGCCATTGCCGTTCAAAAGACAAAAGCATTACGGCCGAGGTCCGGGGAAATATGATCAAGGCAACATTGACGTTGCATCTGCAATATGTTAATAAGTCATTTTTCACGAAAGGGTTGCTGCTGTGAATGGGGGTGGCGCGGAGGAGAAGTTACCAGATGTCGCCAGACTCTGCAATGATGCTGCCTCTTCGAAAGTTCTTTATTAATAATGTTTCGTGAAAGTGCTTCCTGTGACTTCGGTTCAGACTTCAGTTGCTTTTTGTTATGACGGGGAATTTTTTTTTATTAGTTTGTGTGTTTGAATATAGCAAGAATTTAAATAATAATGTCCATTGGTAATTGTAATTAGTGCGAGGAACAAAGCGCGTAATCCAACTGCTTTGTGACGTGAGAAGACTGACAGCCTATGTGAACGTTGCAAAATGTTGACACCCCTGCTCCTACTCCCGTCCCACCCATTCCCCTCCCCGACGTCTACCTCTCCTTCCCCAGTTCCTCCTCCTCCTCCTCCTCCTTTCCGTTCCCTTTCTCTCCTATTGCCTGTCAATTGACACCTCTCCCAGCGTGCAACATTACACATCGCGCGTGGCGGGGGTGGGCGAAAGGGATTAGGAAACGCTGGGTTGGGTTGGGTTGGCCCGGGGAATGTACAGGGGAAGAATTGCGGGAGGGGGAGGGGAGGGTGGTAGAGAGAGAGAGAGAGAGAGAGAGAGAGAGAGAGAGAGAGAGAGAGAAGTCGTTGTAAGGGGTCGGTCTAGGGCCGGAGCTGAATGAAAAGATTGAAATTGCAGGAAAAGGGAAGCCTTTTGAGACTAATGGTCAAAAAAAAAAAAAAAAAAAAGACGAAATGGGAAAAAAAGCGAATGGGAAATGGGGAGGTGAACGATTTCAGAAATGGGGGTGGTTTCGGGTGAAGGGGTATGAGTATGAACACGGGAGGGGGAATGAAAAACGGAGGGGGAAGGGAGGGAAATGTTTTGAAGAAGGGAGGTGGGGCCGCGTCTCCTAGGCTGAAGGGAGGAAAGGTGGAAGGTGATGCTTTCAGAAAGAAAGCTGTTTTAGGCGGAGAGAGAGAGAGAGAGAGAGAGAGAGAGAGAGAGAGAGAGAGAGAGAGAGGGAGGGAGAGATTTTCAAAAGGGGTGTTTAAGGGAGACTTTCAGCGTGGCCCAAGGGCGCTCTCTCCCCCTTTTTGCTTCTTATTAATGAAAGCGTCGAGGCACAAAAAGGCAGGACCCAAAGACAAAAGAGATCAGTGGGAGGGGAGAGAGGATATATCATAATTGGAGACTCGGACAGCTGGCGATGAATAGTAGGAGGACGAGGAGCGATTGATGCCATAAGAAAAGGAATAACGACTCTGACAGTGAATTACAAGGAGCATGGATGTTAATCTCCATTTAAGGACACCGATAGCAAATTACAAGGAGCATGGATGTCAATGAATTACAAGGAGCATGGATGTTAATAAATTACAAGGAGCATGGATGTCAATGAATTACAAAGAGCATGGATGTTGATAAATTACAAGGAGCATGGATGTCAATGAATTACAAGGAGCATGGATGTTAATAAATTACAAGGAGCATGGATGCCAATGAATTACAAGGAGCATGGATGTTGATAAATTACAAGGAGCATGGATGTCAATGAATTACAAGGAGCATGCATGTTGATAAATTACAAGGAGCATGGATGTCAATGAATTACAAGGAGCATGGATGTTGATAAATTACAAGGAGCATGGATGTCAATGAATTACAATGAGCATGGATGTTAATAAATTGCAAGGAGCACGGATGTCAATGAATTACAATGAGCATGGATGTTAATAAATTACAAGGAGCATGGATGCCAGTGAATTACAAGGAGCATGGATGTTGATAAATTACAAGGAGCATGGATGTCAATGAATTACAATGAGCATGGATGTCAATGAATTACAAGGGGCATGCATGTTGATAAATTACAAGGAGCATGGATGTCAATGAATTACAATGAGCATGGATGTTAATAAATTACAAGGAGCATGGATGTTAATTTCCATTCAATGACACGATAGCAAATTACAAGGAGCATCGATGTTAATTTCCGGTTAACGACATTGATAGCAAATTACAAGGAGCATGGATGTTAATAAATTACAAGGGGCATGGATGTTAATTTCCATTTAACGACACTGACAGTAAATTACAAGGAGCAAGGATGTTAATTACCATTTAACGACACTGAGGGCAAATTACAAGGAGCATGGATTTTAATTTCCATTTAATGGTACTGATAGCAAATTACAGGGAGCATGGACGTTAATTTCCATTTAACGACGTTGTAAGTAAATTACAGGGAGAGTGGATGTTAATTTCCATTTAACGGTAATGATTGTAAATTATAAGGACCTCGGATGTTAGTCAGTAACAAGGAACATGGATGTTCATTTCCATTTAACGACACTGAAAATAAATTACAAGGAGCATGGAAGTTAATTTCCATTTAACGACACCGATAATAAATTACATGGATCACTGATGTTAGAAAATTACAAGGAAATAGGGATGTTAATTTCCAATTAACGATACTGATTAAAATTACAAGGAGCATGGATGTTAATAAATTACAAGGAGAATGGATGTTAATAAATTACAAGGAGCATGGATGTTGATTTCCATTTAAAGACACGATAGTAAATTACAAGGAGCATGGATGTTAATAAATTACAAGGGGCATGGATGTCAATTTCCATTTAACGATACTGATCTAAATTACATGGATTACGGATGTTAATTTCCATCTAACAACACTGATAGTAAGTTACAAGAGACTGGCTGTTAAACTCACACTTAATGGGAGGAAGGGACATTTGTAAATATGAGAGACAAACGAAAGTTTTCGTACCAACATAAAGGAAGCAGAATTTCAATTCTGATGTGAATTCAGTTTTCATTTTATCTGTAAATGAGGAAGAAACTGGAAACAAACACAAGGAAAATGTTAATACAAGCATCAGTGACGAATAGTGATAATATTACAGTGAAAATTACAGTGAAAATAGCAAGAAAATATATTTTACTCAAGCACTCTGATGAAGGCCAATGGCAACTCAAATCGAAGAATGTTGATGTCAATTCAAACTAGGAAAGTGTTATTGTTCACATGAGAAGGAAAATGAATTTTAGCTTTTTAGGTAGAAGGAGGTCGGTATTGACGTCAAAGGTGGAGAACTGATTTGAACAAGGAAGAAAACGATTATTGGAAACATAAGATTAATAGGAATCTTAAAGTTTAACGACAAGGAGGGTAGATTTAACATGACCAGCGGGAGAATGATAATACTTACACGAGTGGAGAATTTTATAATGATTATTAAGGGAACACGACAGTTCATATTAACATAAAAGAAGAATTATGCTAATATTAGCAAAAAACGGAAATTTTCAACTCTACAGAATTAGATATTCAACACTGATGAAATAGATATGTTACTGATGATACTAAAGGGACCATAAAGTTAATGTCAACATGGAAGAAGAATGGTAATGTTATGGAAACCATTGTAATATTCTAAGAAATAATGATGGTCGTCTTGCTAACATACAAGTACAGCGTAAGACATTACCTTTACTGAAATAACGTTAATATGAGCATGAAATAAGAACGCTGAAATTAAAAGGAAGAGTGATATAAATGTTACTTTACCAGGAAGAACAACTAGATGTAAGTGAAAGGTAGTCGCTACTTAACGGCCGAGGAAGAATGCTAAAATTAACGGGCAAAGGAACTAGCGGACCCAGAAAAATTTCATGAGGGGGGCCACCAATTTCCATATTATTCACACACACACACACACACACACATATATATATATATATATATATATATATATATATATATATATATATATATATATTTTTTATTTTATTTTTTCTTAATCGTTTTTTTTATTTTTTCCCATTTTTAGATTTATGTTATCATTATCTAAATCTTCAACATTATCATTTTATCATTATTTTTCATGGGTGGGGGGCTGGGGCCCACGTGCCCAAGTGCCCCCTCCCCTGGATCCGCTAGTGGACAAGGGAGAAGAAAGATAAAGCTAAATAAAGTCGAGAGGAACAATAGCATCCAAGGAGATATAAGTAAGCCCTCGAAAAGCATAGATGGCAGCAAAGTCTCCTGAAAAGCGTCAAGAGGGCGGGAAAGGAAACAGTAAATCGGGAGAGATTAAATTAAGGAATGTGCATTGATTACGAAGAGTCGCGATTAATAAGATTAAAGGAGATACCGGGAGTTATAAAGCATTGAATTGGAAATGAGATTTATGCGGTCGGAGTTGCATTAGAAGCAAATGAAAATTTAATGTTGCCATAAAGCTTCGGCCAAGGTGTGCTGGGTGCTTGGGTGGGTCGGGAGGGGTTTTGGCGGGGAGGGCGTCCGGTATTAGAGATTATTGGAACCCAGTGAATTCTTTTCTTTTATTGAACTGGAAAAGGGAAAGCGATTTGCTTTTTTTTTTCCTATTTTTTTCTGTATGTCTGTAGTTTTATGGAGATATATTTCGAGTTTAGGAGAGAAAAAATCGCCTCATTCTCATATTAGAAGATATTACGGAATCCATTCAGCTTTCCATTGGAACGATGGTAATAACTTGACTTATTTTCTGGTTTGAATTTAAAATTTCACCTGGGCTGAACACGCTCCATCTTCACATTGAAAGATGGCTTTCAGTAAATTCTTGAGTATTTAAATTTCCGAGTATTTGTTATCAGTTGCATAAAGGAAACTATAGACACTGGCAAAATTCCTCTGGGGTTTTGTATTGTGACTTCTTGATTATAACAATTAACTAAGGTGTGAAGAGAATAGCCGATTATTTTTTTATTGGACTTATTAGTTGGTTTAGGGAAAAAGCTCTGGTACTTGTATTTATATTTGATATATATATATATATATATATATATATATATATATATATATATATATATATATGTATATATATTTATGTATATATATATATGTATATATGTGTATTTATGTATATACATGTATGTATATATATATATATATATATATATATATATATATATATATATATGTATTTATTTAGGAGAGGCTATAACGCTAACGCCCTTTGACGCTGTTTCCCCCGCCGGTGCAGGTTTGCAACTTTCACTTTTTATTTTATTTATTCATCTAACAATTTTACTTATTTATTGACCATTTCTCTTAGCTGACGTACGATTTCTGTGCGTGTTTTGCAAATTTATAATAATAATAATAATAATAATAATAATAATAATAATAATAATAATAATAATAATAATAATAATAATAATAATAATAATAATAACTAAATAAACACACTACATACATCGCTGCAAATTGAAGTAATCCATGGCAGTCTGGTACAAGCGGCCACAGACCACAGTGAGCTTCAAAACCCGACAGAGTAAGGGCAAGAAGGACATATCAAACCTGAGCAATTAGCATTTTATATCGTTATTTTTGCCACGCAATGCGTCGTAGGCACTAAAATGGCTGTGCCTGAATGTTGATAATTGTACCTGAGTGTTGACAGTTGTAAGAATGTTGATCATTGTAAATGAATGTCGATAGCTGTACCTGAGTGTTAATAACTGTAACTGAATGTTGATAATTGTACCTGGGTGTTGATAATTGCAATTGAATGTTGATAGTTGTAACTGAATGTTGATAATTGTACCTGAGTGTTGATAATTGTAACTGAATGTTAATAATTGTACCTGAATGCTGATAATTGTACCCGAGTGTTGATAATTGTAACTGAATGTTAATAATTATAATTGAATGTCGATAATTGCACCTGAATGTTGATAATTGTAATCGAATGTTGATAATTGTACCTGAGTGTTGATAATTGTAACTGAATGTTGATAATTGTAACTGAATGTTGATAATTGTAACTGAATGTCAATAATTGTACCTGAATGTTGGTAACTGTAATTGAAGGTTGATAATTCTACTTGAATATTGATTACTGCAATTGAAGGTTGATAATTGTACCTGAATATTGATAATTGTAACTGAATGTCGATAATTGCTCCTGAATGTTGATAATTGTACTTGAACGTTGATAACTCATCATTATTTGTATTCACAAACCATTCAGTATCTGGAACCAAGAGTCCTTAGTGTACCCTTACTTTTAATGTCATTTATTTTGCCTATAGCTCTCCAAACATAAGCCGGAAATTGATAGGAAGTGCTTATTGAAATTATGCCGATTAAATCGATTAATTAGATTGTTCCTGAGACAGTGCGTTATTTGGATTAATAATTCTATTTAGATTTTTCCATGTCTGGAACATTTAGTTCATGATACGATTATACATTGCTTGACACGTAAGTCTTTGTTCGTGGGCCAAAAGTGGCCCGTTTGATTCTGAAAGTGGCCCGCTAGAGAAAAATGAGTAAAAGTATATTTCTCTTTTTTATATACATACATGCATACACACAGGTAGCCCGATGGTTCTGCGTGACTGAATGAGTAATCAGGGATATTTTGTGCAGAAAACTGTTTATCTCTTTCGAGAAGCCCGTCCCCCATGGTGTAGGGGGGGGCGGGGGCGGGGGAAGAAATTGGTGATGATGATTGAGATAATTCATCTTTAATTAATAATTTTAGCCTGAGATTCTGAAAGATAACCCATTCGTCTTCACAACAATTATTTAAGCAGTCATAATAATAATAATAATAATAATAATAATAATAATAATAATAATAATAATAATAATAATAATAATAATTAGTTATACTGTCTAACGTGCCTCTTCTCCGTGTATCTCTTCCACTTCGTAATAATAATAATAATAATAATAATAATAATAATAATAATAATAATAATAATAATAAGTTATGCTGTCTAACATATGCTTCTTCACGTATCACCTCCACTTCGTAATAATAATAATAATAATGATAATAATAATAATAATAATAATAATAATAATAATAATAATAATAATAAGTTATACTGTTTAACATGCTTCACGTATCTCCTCCACTTCGTAATAATAATAATAATAATAATAATAATAATAATAATGCGATTTGACAGCTGCGGAACGCTTTGACCAAGTGTCTCGAAATTGCTAAAATCCTCTGCTCATAAGTGAAATGTCTTTGGCAGGAATTTAATGGCTGCCAAAATGATTTAGCCTCGGAGGAGATTCTTCAGCTGTCAGGAACCTCGAAGTATATATATCTTTTCGAAGGGGGGGAAAAAAGATGATGTTTTTTCCTGTAACAAAAGTATTAGTGATATCTTCTCTTTTTAGTTTTCTGTAAAAGAAAACTGTCGTGTCGGCTTTGTCTGTCCGCCATCAGATCTTAAAAACTACTGAGGCTAGAGGAATGCAAATTGGTATGTTGGTCATCCCCCCTCCAATCATCAAACATACCAAGTTGCAGTCCTCTAGCCTCAGTAGTTTTTATTTTGTTTAATGTTGAAGTTAGCCATAATCATGCTTCTGGCAACGATATAGGATAGGCCAGCACCGGGCCGTGATTAAAGTTTCATGGGCCGAGGCTCATACAGCATTATGCCGAGACCACCGAAAGCTATTTTCGGTAGCCTTGATTATGTGCGCTGTAGCTACTGTACAGAAAACTCGATTGCGCCGAAGAACTTCGACGAATTTTTTACTTTTTTTTTTGTAGTCTCTCCTCCTCACTGTATTTACAGTTGATATTCCTCTACCTTCATAAAATTTTAGTTGTCACTAATTTATATTTTGTAAAATAATAATATTGCTATACTGTAAGTTTATTGATATCCCTTGGCAATTATAAGCTGAATAAAAGATGTTATCAGTTTTTCTAACACGAAAGTATTAACTACATAACTCTTTTGTTGCGATATTGTGAGTGATATCCACCACCTCTGCCAGACTTATAGATAACTCTTCTATGATATATTCATACACGAATCTTTCATCCTACATTAACTACCCTAATACTATTCCTCTTGCATATTAATACTTTTTTCTATTTATATATTTATTAATTTTTTTCGTTTTTAATAAGTCGGATCTCGTCTTTCTGTTTTTGCATTTACTTCCTCTTACTTCTTCCTAATGAACGCCATATTCTTTGGGAGCTTGAATTTCAAGTCAGTGGAACTGGCACAAGAATTTTATACCTCCTTCGGTGCTTCCCGAATCATGGCTTCGGACAGTTTTACCTGTCTCGATCTGTACGGCATAACAAAAATTAATTTAAGGGTTTCAGTGAGACTATCTGCTTTTTACTATTTACTTTTGCAGCCGTTAATGTATATCATGGAAGGACTCTCTCTCTCTCTCTCTCTCTCTCTCTCTCTCTCTCTCTCTCTCTCTCTCTCTCTCTCTCTCTCTCTCCCAGTCTTCCTCTCTCGGAGTGTTAATTAGTTCTATTTTGCGCGAGTCTTATCGTCTCTTCTCTGAAGTCATTTCCTGGACACCTTTCTCATCCTGTTTTTATTTCATCTCATTTCAATTAATTACATCCATGCTTTGTTGTTTATTTTTTCCCCCCCTCTCGCTAATTCTACTTTCTTCTACCTTCCGTTTATTGTTGTTAATAGCTTTATTCTAGCTCTTCTCTGATCTAATTATCTGATTTTTTTTTACCGTTCTGTTGTCATCTTTTCTTATACAGGGTTCTTCATTATGGCGCGTTTTTGTCTTTTCCCCATCTCCTCAGAGAGAGAGAGTAGTATAGCCATGCAAGTACAACGTACTTGGGCAAGAAAAGTGTATAAGTTAAATTGTTTTACCAATAACTCCATTGTTCCTCAAATACATTCTTCCTATTTCCCACAAGGTGGTTTCTCTTTCTCTCCTCTCTCTCTCTCTCTCTCTCGTTCTGTAATAGTCAATTCTTCGATCATTGTTCAATTAAATTCCAGAGAATTTACCCTGCTATCGGGCGGCTACGTCTCACCCGTCAAGCCACTCCTCATATATTCCCCAGTGCAGTGAATGTATCTTCCGTGCCTCCGCAAGCTTTGGAATTCTCCTCTTGCTTCATTTTTTTCCTAATTCCTATAATCTTTCTGCTATAAAGAGAAAGCTAATTCCCATCGCCATATTCTTATGGTAACTGCTTACTATAAAATATCCAGTTCACATACTGTGTGTATCATACTAATTCGCACTAACCATAAGTCAGTGTCGTCGATGAAAAATGAATTTTAGGTTGAACTGAACAAGTCAGTCAGGAATTTATTTTAGATTAAGACAACTAACTGATTAAGAAAATGGCTTCTATTATAAACAGAAAAACATGCCTGTTTTAGAGTGAGGTATTATTATTATTATTATATTATTATTATTATTATTATTATTATTATTATTATTATTAATATTATTATTATTCAGTAGATGAAACCTATTCATATGGAACAAGCCCACTAAAGGGGCCACTGACTTGAAATTCAAGCTTCCAAAGAATTTGGTGTTCATTAGGAAGAATTAAGAGGTAGAAAAGTGGAATAAAGAAAGAAGAGATCCCACTTATCAAAAGAGAAAAAAATTAATAAACAGATAAATAGATAAAAAAACGTATTCAAATGCAAGGAGAACAGTATTAGGGTAGTATTGCATTGCATTTTCGCTGGAACTTCTGAAGTTCCAACTGCACATTACAAATAATGCATATGATAATGATTTATTTTAAACATTTTATGATATTGTTAGCATACCTTGGAAAATTCACTTCATGCTCTTTTTAGTTTTCTGTAAAGAAAACTATTGAGATGGCTATTTGTCTGTCCGTCCGCACTTTTTCTCTCCGCCCTCAAATCTTAAAAACTACTGAGGCTAGAGGGCTGCAAATAGGTATTTTGATCATCCACCATCCAAACATCAAACATACCAAATCGCAGCCCTCTAGTCTCAGGAGTTTTTATTTTATTTAAGGTTAAAGTTAGCCATGATCGTGCGTCTGGCACCGCTGTAGGTGCCAACAATACAGGCCAACACCGGGGAGTGGCTGAAAGTCTCAAGGACCGGGGCTGAGAGTTTCATGGGCCGAGGCTGAAAGTTTCATGGGCCATGGTTGAGAGTTTCGTGGGCCGCGGCTGAGAGTTTCAAGGGCCGTGGTTGAGAGTTTCATGGGCCGCGGCTGAGAGTTTCATGGGCCGCGGCTGAGAGTTTCAAGGACCGCGGGTGAGAGTTTCAAGGACCGCGGCTGGGAGTTTCACGGGCCGCGGGTGAGAGTTTCATGGGCCGTGGCTGAGAGTTTCATACAGCGTTATATGCTGTACAGAAAACGGCGCAATTTCCGAGCATTTTTTACTCTGCTTGCATTACACAATCACCCAATCGGGCCTAGGACGCTTTACACTCTCATTCCACACCGAATCGGCCTATAGGTCGCTTTATACTCTCATTCCACAATCACCGAATCGGCCTAGTTCGCTTTATACCCTCATTCCACAATCACCGAATCGGCCTGGGTCGCTTTATACTCTCATTACACAATCGCCGAATCGGCCTAGGTCGCTTGCGCTCGATTTGAATGTCTCATTCCATAATGACTTCGTCTACTGCGACTAAATAATGGCAGTATCGTCTTTCGCTTTGTAATTGGGAGAAATAGCCATTACGCGCATGCAATATCGACTGCTAATTACCTTATTCATTTGGTCCTGCGTGTTCGCCGTGTTTACTCATTTTGCCTAACGTTAACTAATTTGTAAATTCTGTCGTGTTTGTAATCGCGGCTTCGGGTTACGTTGCCGTGTGTTTTTTATGACTTTTTGCATTTAATTCTGTCACCCGTTACTTGACGAGTTTCTTCGCGTGATGACGTACATCACTGTATAAATATATATTTGTTTATTTGTATATATATATATATGTTTATATATATATATATATATATATATATATATATATATATATATATATGTTATAGTCGATATATATATATATATATATATATATATATACTGTATATATAATGTTATAGTCGAAGAGTTAACAGACCAAGGTAGCAATGAATGAATGGCGTTTGGGTTCTCTTCTAAGCCTTACCTGGAATTCAATTAGGCAGGAACACTGAAGCTGCTAACTGCAATTCACTTAGAAAGTCTGGTGGGCGAATGACCAATAAGAATGAAATTTCAGTTTTATGTTGCCAATTAAGGTTTTTCACTTTTCCACCAAGGCTCTATATCTCCGAAGCACGATTTGAAGAACATGACGTCACAAACGCGTCATACTTTGAGTCACGATTTGAAGAACATGACGTCACAAACGCGTCATACTTTGAGTCACGACACAGTTCCATCATCAAGTATACATAGTCTTGCTTCATATAGGTAAATTAATCATGCATATACATCCCAAGTCTTCTTCGATCCAACTGTTGACGAATCGCGGTTGGTTTACCCTTAAGATTGCAAACACGGCTTCTCGCGGGTCACTGATGTCAACTAAATGTTTTCTAATCACTGGCGAATATTGCTCGAAAGATAAAGCTTCTCAAGGACCAGTTATGTCGTCTAAGCATTTCTCTAATCGCTGATATTAACTAAGTGCCAAATTTTGTTGGAAAGGCATGCAAGCGCATAGTAAGAGGGAAATCACTTTATTTCCCAAGATTTCTGTTACGGTCTCGAATGCACAAAATCGTCAGCATCTCTCCAATTACTGGAATATATTGTTCGAGGGACTTTGTAATTACTGACTATTGTCGTCGAAAAAGATGCATAGTCTCGTAAAATCACTCGGTTACTCAGGGTCCCCGTTATGATGAATGTGTATTTATTTATATATATGTATGTAGTACGTATATATATATGATGATTATTATCACTTTTGTACATGTGATATATATATATATATATATATATATATATATATATATATATATATATATATATATATATATATATATGTATATGTATTTTATATGTATATATATATACATATACATATATATGTATATGTATATGTATATATATATATATGCACACACACACATATATATATATTATTATATTTATTCATGGTACTTGTTGAAAAGCTTGATATATATTCATTTAATTGCTATTTTTGATTATGGCATATAACAGATGTTCTTCATTCGCATTTTGTTACTTTGTTGTTAATAATGGAAATCACGTTCTGTAATTCACAGAACATATTGAAAGGGTTTTATGATATTCAATGAAAGACTCTTTCATCTTTGAGGCTGCAACTTTGTCGTACCGTCCTAATATTTTTAGAGTTTAACATCTAATTATCGTTCCCACCCCCACCCCCACCTCTCCTCTCTCTCTCTCTCTCTCTCTCTCTCTCTCTCTCTCTCTCTCTCAATCTTTATCCCACTTGACCTCCTCTTCTCCTTCTATCTCCACACTTCCCCCTTCCCCTCCTTCATCCCTTTTCCTATCCATTATTCTCCCAGTACGCGAAATAATGAATCACTCCCCCTCCTTTCTCTATCCCTCCCTCAACCCTCCCTTCTCCCCTCCCTCCCCTCCCCCCCACATCCCTTATTTGACTCGTGACGAATTTAGCGCGTTTGCAATACTATCGATTTCCGGCGCTTGCAGAAGACAAACGCTGCAACTGTTGCAACGACAGCAAGAGTAATAATAACGGAGGAGAGATAAAGTAAATGTCACCAAAAACAACAGTCAATTTATTATTATTATTATTATTATTATTATTATTTATTATTATTATTCATTTTCTGAATAATAATAATAATTTCAAGTCAGTGGCCTCTTTGGTGGGCTTGTTTCATATGAATAGGTTTCATCTACTGAATAATAATAATAATAATAATAATAATAATAATAATAATAATAATAATAATAATAATAATAATAATAATAATAATAATTTACGAATGTCAATTGACATGTAACGTTATTATTATTATTATTATTATTATTATTATTATTATTATTATTATTATTATTTATTATTATTATTATTATTATCATTCAGAAGATGAAACCTATTCATATGGAACAAGCCCACCAAAGGGGCCACTGACTTGAAATTGAAGCTTCCAAAGAATATTAAGTTGTTCATTAGGAAGAAGTAAGAGGAGGTAAAGGGAAAATACAGAAAGAAGGTATCTCACTCACTTATTGAAAAAGAAAAATATAAATGAATAAATTAACAAATGGATAAAGATGTATTCAAACGCAAGGAGAATATTATTAGGGCAGTAATGCGTTGCACTTTCGGCTGAACTTCTAAAGTTCTAATTCCACGACATCCTCTGCGAGGATGTTCCAAAGTCCAACAAGATTAGGCAAAATTCTGCGGGGATATATGAAAATTATACCATGCTATCCTTTTTGGATCCCCCTAAAAATACACGTGGGAGAAATATAAATTTAAGAGGAAAAATTACGAATATGAATAAAAAAAGAAAATTGTAGAAGAAAACGAGGAATGACGAAATAAGACAAATATCGGATTACGATGGAAATGCTAAGTATATGAGAGACGTTAAAAGTAAATATAATGATATATACGTATACATATTCACATACAAACATGCATACAAATATAGATAGATAAATGTATATATATATATATATATATATATATATATATATATATATATATATATATATACATACATACATATATATAAATAAAAATTACAAACTCTATCACCGACGTTTCGTTTTATTTGCGTTGATAGATTTTTTTCATGAGGCCGATGGAACTGGCAGCCGATTGCCCTTATGTACACACACCAGATACAAACACAAAAAATGATGAGGGAAGGTGAAAAAATTAAGGCTTAACTAAAAGTAAGGTATCCCCCCTTCCCTGAGGTACAGAAGCAGATGTGCTAATGTGCTACATGTGCTAATGTAATTGGAAGCCTGCATTTATTGATTGATTTACTTTAGTTGACTCTCGCTTCACATCAGCAGTTCATGGTGGCCAGTCTGAAGCTGGTAGCCTAGAAGTATATATGCCTCTTTTGCTTCTTCCCCATAGGGGGGTTAGTGCCGTCAGTGCATTACTTAAAGTTCTTTGTAGTGTGCCTCTCATATTCTCTTTCTTCCATCTTACTTTCCACCCTCTCCTAGCAATTGATTCATAGTGCAACTGCTTTGAGGTTTTCCTCCTGTTACACCTTTCAGACCTTTTACTGTCAATTTCCGTTTCAGTGCTGAATGACCTTATAGGTCCCAGCGCTTGGCATTTGGCCTAAATTCTAATATCTAATTCAATTCTTTAACTTCTTGATAGCAAGTATACATGTACAAGTGATTAGGTACTCGGGATGTTGTCTGTTATAACAAACTGGTATTTATTTTACATATTTTTTTTTGTTCACGTTATTAAGAGCAATCTCGCTTTATGACAGCACTTACGAAATAATGTATTCCTCCATATCTATAAAACGAATTTTTCTTTCGTAACTGAAAAAATATTCTATTCTTCAGTGAGTATGCCCTTTGGTCAAAGAAAAATAGTTACTCTCGTTATTAGGAAAATATATTTCCTTCCCACGATGAATATATTCTCTCATCACCTAGAAAATATATCCTTCCGTCGTAAGAAACATATTCCATTGTAACTGATGGAGTATGATTTATTGATCCTTGAGAAGGAGTAATATCTCGTCGCTATAAGGGCTTTATTTTGTCACTAAGAAATAAGTTATTCTCTAAGAAAGTATATTCCATAGTGCGTATGAAAAAAAACTTTGTTGTCACTGAGAAAACATATTGTCTCATCAGTGAAGGGTACATTTACTCTTCAGTAAAACTGCAAAATCTCAGACCACTAAAAGTATTTAGTTTCTTGTCATTGAAGAGTATATTCTCTCGTAAGTATACTCTCATGTCATAAGAGTAATATATTGTCTTGTTTCTAGGTAAAGATATTCCCCCTTGCTGGGGAATCATAACCTCTCGTCTTCAAGAAAGTATATTAGACAATATCTGTATGACAGGGCATAGATTTTTAATATTTTGTCCATCTCCCTGACCCCTAGCTGCAACCCCTTTCATTCCTTTTACTGTACCTCCATTCATATTATCTTTCTTCCATCTTGCTCTCCACCCTCTCCTAACAGTTATTTCAAAGTGCAACTGCGAGGCTTTCTTCCTGCTACACCTTTCAAGCGTTTCCAGCGCTGAATGACCTCATAGGTTGCAGTGCTTGGCCCTTGCCCTAAACTCTATATTCCATTCCATTCCATTCCATTCCATTCCATCAGAGAAGCATATGCTTTCGTTAAGTTAAATATATTATCTCATGCCTACGTAAACATATCCTCTCATCACTAAAGAAGTCTAATCTCTCCTCTTCGAGGAAGCATAATAAGACAATGTTTACGCGAGGGGCCGAAGAAGAAGGGGAAGGGGAGGAGTAGGGGAGCGTGTGTCCCCCTCCTCGCGAAGGGGGTAAGTAAAGTTGAGGCCGGAATTGAATTTTTCCCCCTTCTCTCGCTTCGAAGTTGCCGGACTCAAAACAATAAATTTAACGCTATCGCTCCCACCACGTCCCGGGTAATGGACACGCGGAGACACCGAAAAAATATCAAGTGTTCTCGAATTTTTCTCTTCTGGAACACCCCCTCCACCACCCCCACCCCAACCCTTTTCTTTTCTTGTTCCACTCCTTTTATTCCTCCTCCTCCTCCTATCTCTCTCTCTCTCTCTCTCTCTCTCTCTCTCTCTCTCTCTCTCTCTCTCTTTATTCTTCTACTTTACTTTGGAGTGATCCGGCCTTATTTTCTGAATGTTATTCATCATCCTTACTTGATGTTTGTGTTATGATGTTCATCCGCACATATAAATATATATATATATATATATATATATATATATATATATATATATATAATATATATATATATATATATATATATATATATATATATATATATATATATATATATATATATATATATATATATATATATATATATCTATACATACATACGTGAGTGTGTACGTGCATGTTTGAGCTAATGGGTATAGACGCATATAAAATTTATATGTTAACCACCATGTTCTTTATTACATTTTATTATTTACCTAGCATTCACTGTTCCATACTCTCTCTCTCTCTCTCTCTCTCTCTCTCTCTCTCTCTCTCTCTCTCTCTCTCTCTCTCTCTCTCTCTCTCTCGTTGTAACACTTGGAAATGAATAATAAATGATTCATGAAAAAAATATCTGTGGAAGTTGTAGTTGCGTGTTCATACTAGGAAGTGGGACATAGGTTAATTATGCAGCTGCCTTACTTATAATTATTTTTCAGAGACAGACAGACAGACAGAGTCTAGAAGAACCGAGAGAGAGGGAGAGAGAGAGAGTCTAGAAGAACCGAGAGAGAGAGAGAGAGAGAGAGAGAGAGAGAGAGAGAGAGAGAGAGTCTAGAAGAACCGAGAGAGAGCCAGACAGACAGATGGACAGAGAGAGAGAGAGAGAGAGAGTCTAGAAGAACCGAGAGAGAGAGACAGACAGACAGAGAGGGAGAGAGAGAAAGAGAGAGAGAGAGAGAGACAGAGAGAGAGAGAGAGAGAGAGAGAGAGAGATGAGAGAGAGAGAGTGAGAGACAGAGAGAGAGGAGAGAGACAGAGATAGTCTAGAAGAACCTAGAGAGAGTTTAGAAGAACCGAGAGAGAAAGAGAGAGTCTAAAAGAACCGAGAGAGAGAGAGAGAGAGAGTCAAGAAGAAGAAGAACCGAGTGATAGAGAGGGAGGGAGAGAGAGAGAGAGAGAGAGAAAGTTGGGGGGCGACTACGTTTTCTGTTTTCCGCAGTCGCTGGGAGACTAAACAGGGCCAGGTCGCGGGGGCGATGTGAATTTTATGCTAATTTGGTCGTTATAGCAGAGGAACAAATGGGACAACATGCCATCACACGTGTACTGACGATGAGGGTCAGGGCCCAACAATAGATTAGTTTTCCAGGAGCCGCCCTTGAAATATTGCCCTTCAAATTAACATTTTTTTTTTCTGGTTCTCTTTATTTCTTCCAGTCTTTATTGGTCGGAATTATATTCTTGGGCTTTACGATCTGGCTACTTCATTCCGTAAGGCCCAGCGGCATGAGATGAACGTTGCATATGATGGGGATGATGGGATTTAGAATAAAGTTTTTTTTTGGGGGGGTGGTGTTTATTTTCATTCTTTTATAAGACTATTTTTTTATAGATCTTTTGGGAATATTTTTATGTAGGGACATTTTTTTAAAAGCTTATGCTTGAAATGGTTCTTATTATTATTATTATTATTATTATTATTATTATTATTATTATTATTATTATTATTATTATTATAAGTTGTATGCTTATTATATATTTTCATTATGTTTGTGTATTTTCTTATGAATTCTCTTCCATTCTTGCCATTTTTTCCACTGGTTTTGATGTTACGTTTTAGTTGGAACTATATAATTTTTCTTTATTCATTTTCCTTTCTAAAGAAATATCCCTAACGAACCATAATACGTTTTGATTAGGTAAAATGCAAGGTAGATGCTACTGTGAATGTGCATAGTTTGATTTGTCAAGTAAATGAAAAAATAAACAATTTAGGTTTTGAGTAATGGCAAGTCAATTTAATTTAACCAGTTCATCTTGAAGTTTGTTAAGGTTTCCATATATCTCGATTCTCCTATATTTCAAAACGCAAGGTGGCTTGGTTGATTTCGTTTCAGCTGGCCTTATGCCGGCACGGGCCTGTGTACAATTGTGGCCCGTAAGTGATAGTAAGGTGGTTAGGTTTCTCATCTTTTACTGTACCTTCTTTCCTATTCTCTTTCTTCCATCTTACTTCCCAGCCTCTCTTAACAATTGATTCCTAGTGCAACTGCTTAGAGGTTTTCCTCCTGTTACACCTTTCAAACCTCTTACTTTCAATTTCCGTTTCAGCGCCGAATGACCTCATAGGTCCCAGTGCTTGGCCTGTGGCCTAAATTCTATATTAAATTCAATTCAAGGCAACTCAATGCAAGACAAAGGGAAAATACTTTGTCTTATTGAAATGGGTGAATTTTGCAACTCAAAAAAAAAAGGCAAAGTCTTCTTTTCCAGCAATGGTTAGATTTTGGGTCCCACCTGTCATTTTCTAAAACGCAACTCTATATTATCATGAATTTTAATCAGCAGGAAGAGCTGGGCACCTTCTGCCGGCGTTAATTAATGAAGTCTCAGTGAATTTCTCCATTAAATTTTCACACCGAGTGAAACTGATGCAGTTGGGGGTTCTTTTTGGCTTTATGTTTGCATATAATTACATTTTATTCATTTGTTAAAAATAAGCTTCTTTTAGTTTTCTGAAAAGAAAACTATTGTGCCGGCTTTGTTTGTCTGTCCGCACTTTTTCTGTCCTCCCTCAGATCTTAAAAACTACTGAGGCTGGAGGGCTGCAAATTGATATGTTGATCATCCACCCTCCAATCATCAAACATACCAAATTGCAGCCTTCTAGTCTCAGTAGTTTTTATTTTATTCAAGGTTAAATTCAGCCATAATCGTGTATCTGACAACGAGATAGGCCAGGCCACCGCTGAGCCGCTGTTACAGGTTCACGGGCCGCGGCTCATACAGCATTATACCGAGACCACCGAGAGACAGATCTACTTTCGGTGGCCTTGATTAGACGATGTACAGAAAACTCGATTGTGCCGAAGAAACTTCGGTGCATTTTTTACTTGTTTTTTTTTTTATTTTAGTTCTGTTTACCCTTATCTCTTAGTTGGCCATTCTGTTCTTCGGAAGCTTGCTATGCAAGTAAATACTTATTGGGCTTGTTCCATGTAACTGTAACTCATTAATAATAATAATAATAATAATAATAATAATAATAATAATAATAATAATAATAATAATAATAACACTAAACTTTTCAGATGATTTGAATACGTGACTTCCCTCACGTATCATCAAAACACCTCTTTCATTAGAAAACTTGCAACAGACTTCCCTTTGAATTTTTGTGGGAAATGTGTTGTCTAGTTTTGCAGAAAAATTACCTATATACTTTTCCTCTTGCTTATATATATATATATATATATATATATATATATATATATATATATATATATATATATATATATATATATATATATATATATTATATATATTATATATATATATATATATATATATATATATATATATATATATATATATATATATATATATATATATATATATATATATATATATATATATATATATATATATGTAGGACTCACCTTTTCACGGATTTCTCTACGGAACAATTATACACACATTATTCGCGGAAAATTCGCCTAATCGCAGTATTTTTCATAGAGAAATATTCACAGATAATTGTATTTTCATATAATTTTCGTGACTAAATGCACTTTTTTGATAAAACTGTAAAATATTCAGGTATAAGCGTTTTTAGAGGGTTTTTTGGGTGTTTTGAATGATCAAAATAGGCAGTCATAAGCGTTTTTAAGGGGGAGTTTTAAGTATTCGCGGATTTTAGTTATTCGTGGGGTGTTACCGGTACGCATCCCTGCGAACACTGGGGTCGACTGTATATATATATATATTATATATGTGTGTGTACATATACACACACACGCACATATACATGTATATATATATATATATATATATATATATACTGTATATATATATGATACTGATATTGTCATAGTCAAGGCTTCAAAAGTTATTGGGAATAAAACCATTTGTACCTGCTGTCCAGGCACACAATCACACAGACAATTAAACTTGTATATATATATATATAAACACACATACATATATATATATATATATATATATATATATATATATATATATATATATATATATATATATATATATATATATATATATATATATATATATATATATATATTTGTGTGTGTGTGTCTGTACTGTGTGGACAACGGGTTAAAATTTTCCAGTTCCAATAACCTTTGAAGCCTTTAAGGTATGACTATTATACTTTGAGGGTAGCCTTCTTCCTGGAATACCTGTTAGATCCAACCCACGCCGCTCGTCGTTGTAAATTTTGTGAAGGCGAAGGTTGTACCTCGAAAAACCTCAGGTTGTAGGTTATAGTTTGCTAATTCCTGATAACTTTGGGTGTCCTAAAGATAGCACTCTCTGGGAAATATCCTTCAGTTCAGCCTCCTTGCCCTGCACCTTGACCTTAGACCAAGGTCGAGGTTGGGCATGGATAAATAAATTTCTCGTTAATATCTTTTCTATTTAATGGTCCGCTGGTATAGCGGTTAGTGTCGTGGCACGCCACTCAGATGTCGCGGGTTCGCGGTTCCCCCGGGCAGATGAAAAATCACTGGCTCTGTATTATGATCAGTTTCTGCTGCAGTGTGGGGTCTGCAGTGGGAGCTTGAAACCAACATTCTTTGGAAGCTAGAATCTCAAGTCAGTGGTCCCTTTGGTGTGCTTGTTCCATGTGAATAGGTTTCATCTACTGATATAATAATAAAATAATAGTAATTTATTGGTTTTAAGGCACTATTTCCATACCTGGACAACAGTTTCTTGATTGGAATGCTTTTTAGATCCAACCCTCTGGCTTCTCAGTCTGACTTTGAACCAAGGTCCACCAAACAATAGCTTTTTCCCTTTGTATCTTTAGTTTAAGGTTTCAAAGCTTATACAATTACTAATGGATTCCCATGATTAAAATCTTATTTTTTTCTGCAGACAACTTTAATCGACGTTCTCGAAAACCATGGATTACAAGCTAAAGTGTTAGATCATGATAGAAAGTGGCGTAGAAATTACAGTAGGCTATACTTTATTCCTGTATATTTGCATACAGACGGTGGTGTATTTAAACAGAACTATTACCAGTCATTACACCAGGTAATTAGTAAAACTTTGCTTTCTCCATCAAAATTATTTTAGCTTATATGAATTTGTTGCAACTGGCTGCACTTATCAATATGACAGGTATATTGATTTATTTCACCATTGGTCGTGCCATTTATGGATTCTTAATTGTGATTAACTTGCTATCCATTTGAAGCTGGTTATGTGAGGCGTACTGATCGATTTTCAGCTTAGATCTAGACCAACATGGTCGTCATTTCCATGCAACGGTACTAACCTTGATGTTCCCATTCTGTCAACTGACAGACTTCTCTGGCTCTAACGTTTATGAACCGTGGCTTCTGACGAATTTCGTCTTGCCCCATGGGCTATAATGTCAGTGATCCTCAACCTTTTTTTTGGCCCATGTACCCTTTCACCATATGTCAGAATGTCATTCCCACCGTTCCCCCCCCTCCCCCCCGCCTCCTCCCCTTCCCAAAATTGTCTGCTTCATAAGATGCATTCCAAATGATAAGCAATAAAATACTAACACAAACACACATGCTAGCTGAGAGAAAATCCAGCATGACCTCTCGGTAGTGCGAACCGATGCACACTGCATTTTGTGTGGTCCTAAGTCCAGTTTGAGCCTGCTAATCTGTGGTCACATAGCCACCCGCCCCCGCCCCCTGAAACACTGAAATTCTCTCCTAGGGGTGAATTCCCCCCTGGTTGAGAACCACTGGTCTATATTATTGTCTGAAGAATCATTAGTACTTCAGGTCACCCATTAAATCAACGCCCTGAGAATTAGACCCTAATCTTATACCGAAAAAGAAATTTGTTCCAACGGGAACACAGGTACTTCGCCTTTTATGTAATGGAGTATCCTTCCTGCGCATGCGTTGGAGGGATATACAGTATGTTACATGTTTGAAAGGCTGTGGTTTGTTTACCTATGAAAAATACAAATTACTTTAAAAATCTGTCATATCTATGCTGTGCATATATATATATATATATATATATATATATATATATATATATATATATATATATATAATATATATATATATATATATATATATATATATATATATATATGTATATATATATATATATATATATATATATATATATTATATATATATATATATATATATATATATATAATTATATATACATATATATATATATATATTATATATATATATATATAAATAATATATATATATATATATTATATATATATATATATATATATATATAAACACAATAATAACACATATAAAGAATGTTAGTTCTGTGGGTGTGTGTCCGTGAATGTATAAGAGAGAGAGAGAGAGAGAGAGAGAGAGAGAGAGAGAGAGAGAGAGATGCAGTACTCTCCGTCACCTGTTGTTTTCAGGAGGAAGGTGTCCAGCGTGATGGAAACAGATGGGTATTGCAAAGTTCTGTGTCGTGGCTCTATAAATTATTCAACTTGATTCTTACGGTTGAGTTGCGTAATTCTGCTATTCTGTTTCTCTTAGGTAAGAATTCTAGATGGAAATGAATTCGCCGAGCTTGGTAAGTGGCGAGCTGGCTGAACATTCTATGCAATAGGTTGATGATAATTTTACGGCGACCCAAACTTAAAAAGATTTTATAGTACAAAAGAATCTTATGTCTCTCTCTAATCCAGTCCCGGAGAAAGCAATAAACAGGTAAAAAAGGCACCGAAGTTTCTTCGGCGCAATCGAGTTTTCTGTACAACCGCTACAGCGTACTAATCAAGGCCACCGAAAACTGCTCAATCTTTCGGCGGTCTCGGTATAATACTGTATGAGCCGCGGCCCATAAAACTTTAACCAAGGGCCGGTGGTGGCCTATCATATATCGTTGCCAGAAGCACGATTATGGCTAAGCTTAACCTTAAATAAAATAAAAACTACTGAGGCTAGAGGGCTGCAATTTGGTATGTTTAATGATTAGAGGGTGGATAATCAACATACCAATTTGTAGCCCTCTAGCCTCAGTAGTTCTTAAGATCTGAGGGCGGACAGGAAAAGTGCTGACAGAATAAAGAGCGGACAGAAAAAAGTGCGGATAGAATATAGTGCGGATGGACAGACAAACCGGCACAATAGTTTTTTTTACAGAAAACTTAAAAAAAAGGGAAGGGAGAGAAAATGGGATGAATGAAATAAGTTAGTCAATTAATTTCCCCAATACCTGGCAAATAAAGTAATATGATTTCTAACTTTTATCCAACTTACTGATTACTGTAACTTTGTGTGTAATTCTGTTACTTGAAAAAGAGTATTTCCTGTTCATTTTTACAGATTTTTGTTTTTAGTTTTTTAAAGTGACAGACAACAGTGGAATGTTTTTGATGGGGGGTTTTAAGTGAGCTTGGATATATCCTCCTTGGTGTTCTACAAGGCGTGGTTATTGGACCTCTGCTGATTTCCATGATTCAATCACTCACACAGTTAACCCCTGAGGTGCTTAGGGACTCTGTACTACTTGCACCAAATCGGTATGGTGTGTTATATCTTTCAGTAACGCTTGGTTTTATTTTAACCATGCGCCAAATCTTCCTTTCTATCAGTTTTCTGTAAAAGAAAACTATTGTGCCGGCTTTGTCTGTCCGTCCGTACTTTATTCTGCCAGAACTTTTTTCTGTCCGCCCTCAGATCTTAAAAACTACTATAGCTGGAGGGCTGCAAATTGGTATGTTGATCATCCATCCTCCAATCACCAAAAATACCAAATTGCAGCCCTCTAGCCTCAGTAGTTTTTATTTGATTTAAGGTTAAGGTTAGTCATAATCGTTCTTCTGGCAACGATATAGAACAGGCCACCACCGAGCCGTGATTGAAGTTTCATGGACCGCGGCTCACACAACATTATACCGAGACCACCGAAAGATAGATCTATTTTCGGAGGCCTTGATTATAGTACGCTATAGCGGCTGTACAGAAAACTCGATTGCGCCGAAGAGTGCATTTTTTACTTGTTAGATGTTCCCAACTGCAAGTTTTTGAAAGCCTCTGGAAATAACACCTTTAAATGAGATGCTCGTATGCAATAGTTCATGGAAATTGTTCATCTGTTCATTCGCCTTCGAAATTATTTTCATTTTGGGCATTTCATTTTCCATATTTATTTTCTTTGTTGTGCATTTCTTCTTTATTATACACCTGTGACCATCCATTCTATGGATGTTTACCTGTCAAGTTAATGAGATTTTTTTGGTTTGTTCTGCGGGTAAAAAGGCTTAAATGAATAGTATTAACAATATTAAAAGTGAAAAAAATTTATTCTAAAAAAAAAGTAGAAGGTGACTTATGAAAAAAAATAACGCTGCAACACATTTGACTTCGTTCATGTTTTATTTTCATATAGCCTATATATGTTAACATGTGTAAACAGACGATTGCTAAAGTCGGTAGAACTATTTTAACTTGACATAGGTAGATGGTATCATTACGTCAGCCAAGTGGATTATTTTTTACTTCGTGTTATTTGTATATTTGTTTATTTTGTTTGACTCTTTAGAATGATTCATCAAAAAGTTGTTTGGATTTTTAGGAAAATTTTGTCACGGCTGTTGGCTTCGGCAACATGGATTTAGACTTTGGGAGAGATAGGAAATGTTTTTACTTTTTGTTATTTGTATATTTGTTTATTTTGTTTGACTCTTTAGAATGATTCATCAAAAAGTTGTTTGGATTTTTAGGAAAATTTTGTCACGGGTGTCGGCTTCGGCAACATGGATTTAGACTTTGGGAGAGATAGGAAATGACTTTAGCTGGAGGGGGGATGGGGGAGGGCGAAGGGATCATTTAGTGGTTAGTGTTTAGCCTTGTTTCAAATGTTCCGGGTTTATGAAACCGAAATCCTGATCAACTTTTTTTTTTTTTACTAAACAAATTTGAGAGTTGTTTTTATAAAGAAAGTCCGACTGAAGGTCACTTAGTTTCTCTTGGCCTGTCGAATTTCGTTGGGATCCCGTTCGTGCGCTTTTGGGCGTTGGCGGAGGTTTGCGCTCTTTTAATACTTAATAATTTAAAGAGATGTTGACACTTTTAATAGAGTTATTTGGACCTCCATAATTTTTTTACACCCATCCTTTATCCAGACCTGACTAATTTTTTGGCACTCCTCCTTTATCCGGACCTCAATCATTTTTTTACACCCATCCTTTATCCGGACCTGAATAATTTTTTTTGCACCCCTCCTTTATCCGGGCCTAAATAATTTTTTTTACACCCTCCTTTATCCGGACCTAAATAATTTTTTTACACCCTCCTTTATCCGGACCTGAATAATTTTTTTTGCATCCATCCTGTATCCGGGTCTGAATAATTCTTTTTACACACTCCTTTATCCGGGACTGAATAATTTTTTTACACACTCCTTTACCCGGGCCTGAATCATTTTTTTTACACACTCCTTTATCCGGGCCTGAATAATTTTTTTACACACTCCTTTGTCCGGGCCTGAATAATATTTTTACACACTCCTTTATCCGGGCCTGAATAATATTTGACGCCTCTTTTATCTGGGCCAGAATAATTTTTTACGTCTCTTTTATCTAGTCCTGAATAATTTTTTACGCCACTTTTATCCGGGCCTGAATCATTTTTTACGCCACTTTTATCCGGGCCTGAATCATTTTTTATGCCACTTTTATCCAGGCCTGAATAATTTTTTACGCCTCTTTTATCCGGGCCTGAATAATTTTTTGCGCCTCTTTTATCTGGGCCAGAATAATTTTTTACGCTTCTTTTATCCGGGCCTGAATAATTTTTTATGCCTCTTTTATCCAGGCCTGAATAATTTTTTATGCCTCTTTTATCCGGGCCTGAATAATTTTTTATGCCTCTTTTATCCGGGCCTGAATAATTTTTACCTCTTTTATCCGCCTGAATAATTTTTATCCTCTTTTATCCGGGCCTGAATAATTTTTTATGCCTCTTTTATCCGGGCCTGAATAATTTTTTACGCCTGTTTTATCTGGTCCTGAATAATTTTTTACGCATCTTTTATCCGGGCCTGAATAATTTTTTGCGCATCTTTTATCTGGTCCTGAATAATTTTTTACGCCTCTTTTATCCGGGCCTGAATAGTTTTTTACGCCTCTTTTATCCGGGCCTGAATAATTTTTATGTCTTTTATCCGCCTGAATAATTTTTATGTTTTATCTGGTCCTGAATCATTTTTACGCCTCTTTTATCCGGGCCTGAATAGTTTTTATGCCTCTTTATCCGGGCCTGAAAATTTTTTATCCTCTTTATCCGGGCCTGAATAATTTTTACGCCTCTTTTATCCGGGCCTGAATAATTTTTACGCCTGTTTTTCTGGTCCTGAATAATTTTTTACGCATTTTATCCGAATAATTTTTACGCCTCTTTTATCCGGCAAATAATTTTTACGCCTGTTTTATCTGGTCCTGAATAATTTTTTACGCATCTTTTATCCGGGCCTGAATAATTTTTTACGCCTCTTTTATCCGGGCCTGAATAATTTTTTACGCCTGTTTTATCTGGTCCTGAATAATTTTTTACGCCACTTTTATCCGGGCCTGAATAATTTTTTACGCCTCTTTTATCCGGGCCTGAATAATTTTTTACGGCCCTTTTATCCGGGCCTGAATAATTTTTTGATATTCAGTTATTCGTTGTCAAAGCTAAGCCTTAATAAATCCCTTATTTATTGAAAGATTGGTTTGTTGCCAATAATTATATGATGTATCGATGAAGTACAGAAAATATCCTAAATATTGTACCTTTATGTTATTAGGAAAGTTGTGTTATTAGAATTTTTGACAGCTATTGGCAAACAAACTAGTTATTTTTCTGAGAATTGCTGTTCAGAGTAAAATGAGCCCTCAGTTCTAACTTGAGTAGCAATTGTTTTTCAAGTGTTTACCGCCCTGCCTCTGACTAATAGGAATTTTAATCAAGTTTTTCTTTCATGCCGTAGAGAAATATTATTTTTGATAATAGCTTGGAGGCTTTCATTATTTTTCTGTTTTATATATATATATATATATATATATATATATATATATATATAATATATATATATATATATATATATATATATATATATGTATATATATATATATACAAATATAATATATATATATATATATATATATATATATATATATATATATATATATATATATATATATATATATATATATATATATATATATATATATATATATATATATATATATATATATATAATATATATATATATATATATATATATATATATATATATATATATATATATATATATATATATATATATATATATATATATATATATATATATATATATATATAAATCTTACGTTACAACTAAACATTTCCAGTTAGTGATGCAATTGCCTCTTCTAGGACACTTATTTAAAACATCACAGTTGAAGCGAATTGTACACTTTTTTTATTTCGTCTTTTGTGAACTGAAGTTACTGTGAAGTTTGCTCTGTAATCGAAGTTATTCAGTCCTCGTCTTTTTCAAACTTCATTTCCAAACCCTGAAACTTGAAGCTAGTTCCACGAGAGGAATGTAAATAAGGAGAGAGAGAGAGAGAGAGAGAGAGAGAGAGAGAGAGAGAGAGAGAGAGAGAGAGAGAGAGAGAGAGAGAGAATTCATTTAAACGCAATTGGAACTATATTAGCAACATCGTTCCTGTATATATTTGTTCCGAGGAGAAAAGCCATTTACTCGATTGTAATACATTACATTAAGGATATCGTTGTGCCTGTGTGTGTTTGTGTTTGAGAGAGAGAGAGAGAGAGAGAGAGAGAGAGAGAGAGAGAGAGGGAGAGAGAGAGAGAGAGTTACTTGTATATAGAATCCAAGGTACTTGCAATGTGAGGGAGAGCGGGCAAGAATTTTCTCCTACAAAGTGAAAGGTTCGTGCAAGACTATATTATACTTATGAAAAATTTAAAGATGAATATTGCCGTGTGTTTGTGTGCATTTGTGCGTATGTAAGAGAGAGAGAGAGAGAGAGAGAGAGAGAGAGAGAGAGAGAGAGAGAGAGAGAGAGAGAGAGAGAGTTAATGCATATAATATCCAGGTATACTTGCATGTGAGAGAGAAAGGGTAAGACTTTACCCACAAGAAATCAAGAGGCGTTCGTGCAAGACTGTCTTTTACTTACAAAAAATCCAAAGATGGAGATTGGCGTGTGATTGTGCGTATGCAAACGTATTTGAGAGAGAGAGAGAGAGAGAGAGAGAGAGAGAGAGAGTTTACCTACACACCAAATCCAGTGCTAAAACCCCTTCCAGAGGATATGGGAATCAGAAACCCTTGTGGAATTGGGAGCGAACACGATATCCGCAGTAATGGATACGTCTTTTGTGCAGATGGAAGGCGAGAGGT
>NC_089752.1:6068000-6080500 GCF_040412425.1 Macrobrachium rosenbergii
ACCCACTTGCGAAAACCAAGTTATAGTACTATAGGCAATCCTCTAGTACACATCACGGGGTTCTTGGTCAAAAACTCAAGCCTCAGAGAGAGAGAGAGAGAGAGAGAGAGAGAGAGAGAGAGAGAGAGAGAAAATGAATGCTTAGAGCTTGCAACAGAGAGAGAGAGAGAGAGAGAGAGAGAGAGAGAGAGAGGATAAAATCCTCCAGTGCACATCAGCGGGTTCTTGGTCACGACACTCGAGGCCTTAGAGAGAGAGAGAGAGAGAGAGAGAGAGAGAGAGAGAGAGAGAGAGAGAGAGAGAGAAATGAATGCACAGAGCACACAACAGAGAGAGAGAGAGAGAGAGAGATTAGAGAGTTCTTGGAGAGACTAAAATCCTCCAGTGCACATCAGAGGGTTCTTGGTCACTTGACACTGAGGCCTTAGAGAGAGAGAGAGAGAGAGAGAGAGAGAGAGAGAGAGAGAGAGAGAGAGAGAGAGAGAGAGAGCACCATGTTTCAAATGAGCGCATGTCACTTGCAACAAACCACACCACACACACACACAGATGAAATCCTCCTGAACACATTAGCGGGTTCTTAGTCACGAAACTCAAAGCCTCAGAGATAGAGAGAGAGAGAGAGAAATCAACGCAATGCTTTTAGAACCTAATACAACAAAGAGAGAGAGAGAGAGAGAGAGAGAGAGAGAGAGAGAGAGAGAGAGAGAGAGAGAGAGAGATAGACTTAAGCACCATCTTTCAAGCATGTCACTTGTAGCAAACCAGTTACCACCTCAATAACGATGTAACTTCAAGCAGAGGAATACCTGTCATTACCTCATTCGCCCACTTGCGAACAAAATCACCACAACCAGGGACTCGTGGCAAGAGGACATTGCATGCGCTCGCAGAGAAACGTCATCAACGCAACACTAAATCTTTTATAGCCACCTAATACCTCTTACAAATCTCCTGATAGGTGTTAAGCGCCTTGCTGAAAGCATGTATATATATAAATTATATATATTCCTCTATAGTGTATGGCATTTCCATATATATATATACATATGGCTTTTAAGATCATCTTTACGTTTATTTCGAGTCTTGAGTTCACCAGCTACTCGCTTCCGTGACATGGGAAGTAGTAATAGTGGACATTTTATTACTGTTTGACTATGCAGCCACAAGCTTCCATGGCATAATTTTCCATATTTTTCATTAATGTATATATATATATATGTATGTATATATATACATATATATATTATATATATATATATATATAATATATATATATATATATATATATACTATATATATATATATATATGTATATATATATATATATATATATATATATATATTTATATATATATATATATATATATATATATATATATATATATATATATATATATATATATATATATATATATATATATATATATATATATATATATATATATATATATACATACAAGTAAGTAAGTAGCGCCCTTTTTAATTTTATATCTTATAATGTATATTTTCTTTATTATTTTCTTTAATTAATTTGCTAAATCTTCATTTTTTCAGATATTTTATACAACCATGACATTAACAAAGGAACAGAGAGTAAAAGCAATTCAATTGCACTATCAAAACAATAAAAATGGTGCTGAAATCGCAAGATTGTTATCACCTGACTTTAACATCCCAAGGGTGCAGAGCCGAAATATAATTTGTACTGAACATTATTAAACCGAATAAACATTATATTAATTTTGTTAATATATTATATTAATCAGTTAACCTGTGGCAATACATTCACGTTCGAAAAAAGGATAATCAAAAAGGCTTTAATTTTGTTCCACTTAAACAAAGGGCGTTACTTATGCCGCACTTATATATATATATATATATATATATATATATATATATATATATATATATATATATATATATATATATATATATATATATATATATATATATATACACACACATACATGCATACATACATTACCATCCTTAACATGGCGAAATAATGTTTAGTTCTTATTGCTTTAAACTGTACGAAAATATTTACTTAATATGCCATTATTACGTAAGTATTGAAGATGAAAAGAGAAGTTATTTTCAAGTTTCACAATTGGTAAAGGCTTCTTTGTAGTGATGTACTCGTACTTAGTATTAAAACCATGAAAAGAAGGTTGAAGTAATGCACATAGGATAAGATAGAAGTAATTCATAAAAGTCAGAAGTAATGTACATAGAGTTAATGCAATGTATAGATTTTGAGGTAATATGTATGGAGTTAATGATGCAAGATTGATGCAGATATTTGGCATTGAAATAATATATGTAAGGTTGATTTGATATATGCAAGGTTAAAGTAATGCATTGAAGCAAGGTTAAAGATAGACAGGACTGACGTGATGTGTACAAGGTTGAACTAATACTTATGAATTGATGTATACAGGGTTGACGTAATGCTTATAAGATTGAAGTAATGCAGTACGCCATTGCGTTTGTTGCCTTATTATGATCAGTATTGTTAATTATCATTATTGTTATTATAATTATTGTTAATAATAATAGCGCTAATAATTGCCTTTATCAGTGGGTGCGTTTTCCATCACAAATGTAATCGTCAATCTGTAATCCTACACATTCCTAAGCAATTTGTTGATATTATCATTAGTATCACTAGTTTTCTGAAAAGAAAACTATTGGGCCGGCTTTGTCTGTCCGTCCACACTTTTTTCTGTCCGCACTTTTTTTGTCCGCCTCAGATCATAAAAACTACTGAGGCTAGAGGGCTGCAAATTGGTATGTTGATCATCCACCCTCCAATCATCAAGCATACCAAATTGGAGCCCTCTAGCCTCAGTAGTTTTTATTTTATTTAAGGTTAAATGTAGCCCTAATGGTGCTTCTGGCAACGATGTATGCCAGGCCACCACCAAGCCGTGATTAAAATTCCATGGGCCGCGGCTCATACAGCATTATACCGAGACCACCGAAAGATAGATCTATTTTCGGAGGCCTTGATTATACGGTGTACAGAAAACTCGATAGCGCCGAAGAAACTTCGGCGCATCTTTGACTTGTTATTAATCGGACATCCCACTTCCAAGTCATTTTGTGTACTTTTTATATTATTATTATTATTATTATTATTATTATTATTATTATTATTATTATTATTATTATTATTAGTTCCCTCTTCATACAACCCTTTCCTGATTCCTATCTAAAGCGTCATCCCCTTTAGCTCGAGTAAAGAAATGACGATTATTAACAATTTTTTTTAACTCCATTTTAATTGACTATTTGATAGGGACATGAGAGTGCTGGTGGGGACATGAGGGCTATGCGAGAGAGTACCAGGAGCGGAGGCGGGGGTGGGGTGCCGGGGGACTGGGAGGGCTTAGGAGTGGGGAAGGACTAAGGTGGGTGGGGGGAGGGAGGCCGAATAGGTCATACGCTGCAACTAGCTCAATTGCGAAAAATATTTTCATATTTTGCATGTGCAACAACCAGTCATAAAAGAGAGAGAGAGAGAGAGAGAGAGAGAGAGAGAGAGAGAGAGAGAGAGAGAGAGAGAGAGAGAGAAGGCGTAGGGGTTGAGGACCGGGGGACAAATGTGCTCAAATAAAAATATATAGCAATCTAACCAAGATAACAGCGAGAGAGAGAGAGAGAGAGAGAGAGAGAGAGAGAGAGAGAGAGAGAGAGAGAGAGAGAGAGCAGAGAGAAGGGCATTTTATTTTCATAAAAACTGAGAAAAACCCACAAGTACATATCAACACAGACACACGCACAGAGAGAGAGAGAGAGAGAGAGAGAGAGAGAGAGAGAGAGAGAGAGAGAGAGAGAGAGAGAGAGAGAATACATTTTCATAAAAAACTGAGAAAGACCCACAAGTACATATCAACACACACACACACACAAAGAGAAGAGAGAGAGAGAGAGAGAGAGAGAGAGAGAGAGAGAGAGAGAGAGAGAGAGAGAGAGAGAGAGAGAGAACGCACCCGAATAAAAACGGAAAATATGTCCGACCAAGTAGATAGCGGACGCAGTTGTAATAACTCACTTATTCAAATTCATTAATCCCGGAAACTTAATATTAAATCATAAAAATATTTGTTATAGCCAGAAGAGAGGAATTAATTGTTACATGTTTTTTAGCGTGTAAATTAATATTTTTGGTATATAGCAA
Source organism: Macrobrachium rosenbergii (assembly GCF_040412425.1). NCBI lineage: Eukaryota > Metazoa > Arthropoda > Malacostraca > Decapoda > Palaemonidae > Macrobrachium > Macrobrachium rosenbergii. The sequence continues at coordinate 6,072,187 of NC_089752.1, forward strand.
GCCTCGAAATGGAATACTCCTACATCCATTTTAACTGGCATAAAAGATTTATTTTTCAAATTCATTTTTACACGGAGTGTGTATATATATATATATATATATATATATATATATATATATATATATATATATATATATATATATATATATATATATATACATATATATATATATGTGTGTATATATATATATGTGTGTAATGTATATATATATATATATATGTATATATATATATATATATATATATATATATATATATATATATATATATATATATATATATATATATATAATATACTCAGTGCTGTATGCGCCATGCTGGGCGTAGGAAATTTCTTTCTATGAAATACAAACGCACCAGCATACGCGTTTTTTTTCTATTCATTTAATTTTTGAGTACGTTTCTTGGCGTAAATGAATGTTTTCTGTATTTGCTTGTATCCGTAAGATATGAATTCATTTTGCCTGCTTTTAGTTTTCTGTAAAAGAAAATTATTGTGCCGGCTTTGTCTGTCTGTCCGCACTTTTTCTGTCCTCACTTTTTCTGTCCGCACTTTTTTCTGTCCGCCCTCAGATCTTAAAAACCACTGAGGCTAGAGGGCTGCAAATTGGTATGTTGATCATCCACCCTCCAGTCATCAAACATACCAAATTTCAACCCTGTAGCTTCAGTAGTTTTATTTTACTTCAGGTTAAATTTAGCTATGATCGTGCTTCTGGCAACGATATAGGATAGGCCACCACCGGGCCGTGGTTAGTTTCATTGGTCGCGGCTCATGTAGCATTATGCAGAGACTACCGAAAGATATATCCATTTTTGGTGGCCTTGATTATACGCTGTTGATGTAATTGGCGATTATGGTGGCTTAATGCCAGCACAGATTCGCACTACAGGAGCAGATACTGACTGAAGTTTAAACCCGTGGAAGAGATGGCGTGGGTGATTAGAGAAAATAAATGCTTGACGAGGGAGACTGATATTTCTTCAGTAAGAAAACTGCAAAACTCTACGGTAAATGCCCATCACATTTCAGTTAATTGGGTACTTTCGATCTCTTAAGTTCTGCAAAACCTGAAAGGATAATCTATACAGAAATGGAGTTGAAAGGGAAATGGAAGGAAATTGAAAGCCATTTTAAGTGTTAAAACAAAGGGGTTGATATACGAATAGATGTTGGGCTTTACTTGAGTAGCAGATAACTGAAGTTGCGAGAAGAATGCAATGGAGTTTCCAGGAAAAGTAAGACAGGTGACAATCACGAAAAGGTTTCCATGTAAAGTACTGTAGACGTAAAATAAAACTAAAATGAAAAAATCGGTGATAAACAAATTCAAACTAAGTATGAGAGTAAAAGTAATAAACAATAACTTTAGGATGTAGCGACCTGTGTCTTCCCTTAGTGACGGGAGAGATAAACGAAAAGGAAAAAATTAGCAAAGCATTCCTATGGGTCGAGTTTTCAAACCTAATTAACTTTTTGAGTCTGTATGAATTGCTGTATTATCCACCTGTTTGGGATTATTATAATTTCATTCAACTTCAACCCGTGTGTATGGCACGGCAACATCAACAGAAGAGTCTGTTGTAGGGGTATCATCATCATTAGCATCATCATCCTCACTTTCCACTAGGTCAGGATCATCTACATCACAATCATATTCTGAATGAGAAGCAAATAATATTTCCTAGATTTCTTTCGGAGTGAAATAAATAAATATATATATATATATATATATATATATATATATATATATATATATATATATATATATATATATATATATATACATACATACATACATACATACATACAACATACATACATACATATTGCATACATACATACATATAAATAAATATATATATATATATATATATATATATATATGAAATGTATGTAGATATACAAAATACATAAACACACACACACAGGTAGGAATAGATGTAAAGACGTGGTAATTGCAGATATTATTATTTCTTAGAAATTAACAGTGGCACAGCCGAGCTTCGGGGAATACAACTTTTCCCATCATCAGGGTCACTTATCTATTAAATTTCTAAGAAATAATACTGTCTGCAATTTTACCACTGCCCTGGCTATCCTGTTCTCCTTAAATTGAAGTTTTCAGAAACGACAACATAACCAGATACACACACACACACACACACACACACACGCACACACACACACACACACACACACACATATATATATATATATATATATATATATATATATATATATATATATATTATATAGGTGTTCTTATGACAGCACGGGTTCTGCTTCATGGAGCAGCCCGTAAGAGTCATTCCGATGATACGCAAGTGATGAAGATGGTCGGGATTAAGAGTCACGTTTAATGAAGTGAAAACCATAAAGACGAGTGTCCACGGTTGTTTGACATTTTTATGGATTTGGTGTTGCATAAATTGGAAAAAGCCTAGAATTTTTATAGAGAAAATTGTGAAATTCTGAAAAACACAGAAAGAAAAATGTGAGAGGGTGGAGCATATAAGCCAAAGAGCGAGTTCTGTCGGTACAGACTCCGCAATGGGTCTACAACTTTTGCCTTGTCTCGGCCTAGCAGCAGTTTTTGGTGCGTTTTCTTTCAGCGGATCCTCAGCGGAATCCGTCAAAATGGACCCACGTCTGGAAACCGCCTCCGGAATCAAGAATTTGTTTCTGGTCGTTGTTTTTGGATTGGCTAGCGCCGTAACAGGCAACATACTGGACATCAGAACGTCGATGGTGATGATTACGATGGAGAAATTCATTGCAAGGAGAAGCTCCTCTCGAAAGACAAGAGAGGGAGAATCTGACTTTGCTGAATGCCAATTCAACCAAAAGAGTTCATGAGCTGGAAAACGCTCTTCAAGAAAATAGAAAGGAAAGGGAAAATGAGGAGATGGAGAGAAAGGAACTGGAAAAAAGAAAAGGAGGAGATGCAGTCGTACAAAGCACGATTTAACAGGCAGATAGATGGAATAGCAAGTCTTCGTGGACCAGAACCTTTTGCTCCAGAACGAAAAGCAGCCGATGTGTAAGGAGATGGTTGCTCGGGAAAACGCACGACATATGATGGAATATGAAATAGCAGAGAAAAAAGCGATTGGCAAAGAACGCTGCCTCTGTTCAAGAGCTAAAGTGATACCCTGATCAACAAAGTAATGAGCATGACTGCTTAGTTGGCAAAGCTCAGTTGTCAACTTTGTCAACAAGAGGAAGTAGCAGGTCAGCCTGAGGCGAAACTGTGTGAGATGGGAGAAAAAAAGGATGCAAATGACTAAATGAATCTCAGGACTAGAAAACGAACTCAACCACTGTAAGACTGAGAAGGAAAATCTCCGGTTCAACGTTCGAGAACTGTAGGAGCAAGTTGGAAAGCTGTCGAGAGAAAATGGCCCCCTCCAATGTCAGCTGCAAAAGCGAGAAAAGAAGCTCAGTCAGCAGGATAATTTACTGCAAGCGAAAGACCGCCGGCTGGAAGAAGTGTGGAGGCTGGCCAGCAGCATGGACGAGAAGATTCTTTTGGGAGGTGAGCTGCGAAGAAGGAAATGTTGCTCCGCGACTCCAAGAACCTCAAGAGGACGGAGGAACAGTTGGGAAAGGCTTAACGAAAGACAGCAGAAAAGACTTGCAGTTCTTACGAACTGGCACGAGGCAGTAGAAGGAGACCTTTCATAGCATAGAGAACAAGACCACTTTTCAACTGAAAATTGTCAAACACCGCCACATAGAAAAGGGAGTTGAAAAGCATCGTCGGGGAATGGTACGCTCCGCCAACGCCACGTCGCGATAGAACACCGATCAAATTGTACTACCGTGCATATAGATTTCTGCGTATCAAGAGGATGAACGCGCCCTTCGCGGAAATTATCGCCGGGCCTGTCAAACACTCTATTCGCAACGATACTATATAAAGCTTAGAAGTCATAAAAGAATAAAAAACGTTTAGCCTTATGACGAAGAACAACCTGGTCCCTCCTGTATATACAAAACATACATACATACACACACATATTAATACACACACACACATATATATATATATATATATATATATATATATATATATATATATATATATATACTGTATATGTGTGTGTAGATAGATAGATAGATAGATAGGTAAGAACTTAATATTTTTTCTTGCTAAAGAATAAAATAGTTTTTTCTGCATTCACCAGGTTACGACCACGGGGTATCGGAGCTACTAAAAGACAATATTCCTGGAGGTACAGCCAAGGAAAAATATAGCTTCATATATAATGATGTTTTCAGTAAAATGATTTTCCACTAACATTTCTTGAGTTAGCCTCAATTTGAAGAAAATTGATAGCTTGGTCCTAAAGGAATTAACATGTTTGAATCAGGCGGGCATAAGTCGGTCAGAATGGCCAGCTTTAAAATCTCAGAGATATTATGGAAAAAGTGAAATACCGCCAAATTTATTCATTATTAATATGAAATATTCATGTAGACAGAGGTAGAGCCTCCGTATTTTTAAAAGTAAATAATATTCAGTTTCCGTACAATGAAAAGCTTTGTGCAAAATGTAAAAGGTCATTGGTCATTATGTTTCCTACTTCGGCTGCAGTGTGTGACATTTTATCAACTGACTCACATATTTATACATTACGGTTCAGTAAGACATTTAAATGAAACTGTACTTTAAATATAATATAGCAAAGAAAGAAAATTTATCTTTATCTCCTTTTGGAAGCTTACGAGAATATCAGCAGTAGAATGTCGTAGCTACTTATTTGTCGTTCTTGCAGTTTATCACTTTTTACACACTACTTGTCCTGCCTGCTAACGCCAACATTGAAATACACTCACCTACGAAAGTTTCTGTTGAAATATGCTCAACTATGAAAGTTTATGCTTTTATTAAACTCATCAACAAATGGGCTAATAGGAAGCACAGTTTTTTATTTATGTTTTTCATTGGGTGAGAAAAAATCTCTGCGTTTACGCTATGTGGTCCCTGCAGTCAGGAATATGAACCTTTACAATCTTCAATATAGGTTAACTAGGGGAATAATGTTACCTTGCTGTTATCAAGATACAAACTAAGATAATAAGCACAGAGCGTTTCTCCCTGAGAGGTAAGCTCGTAATAATTATATATTTATAGACAGTTTGGCGTATTGTGAAGGTTTTGGTAACTTTAGTTACTCGTTTACCTTCAGTTCCAGTCATTTTACTCAACGCCAGAACCGACTCTGTGAATTTCCTTGTGAACTTTTTCATTTAGATAAAGGTTTTAGTGTCCATAAAACCATTGGGCTTGGGTTACCAAAAATGAAAAATGACACGGAGTGATCATGAAAACTGAAAACGTGATGTGATCAAACTGACAGTATCCTTCAAGGACCATGAAAACAAAAATAATCTAACTAGCCACCATGACAATGGTTTTAAATGGTCATGACGACAGTGGCCATAAAAAGCCATGAAAACGATCAAGCAAGAACAAAATCAATTATCTTAAAATATCATTAAAAGAACAAGTGGTTTGGAGCCCATTCTTTGCGTTCTTAATCAGGCTGGAGACTTTCTCTTCTCTGTTCCACATGGGAGTCTGTAAACTCCTTTACATTCCCGCATTCCTGATTTATATAACCTTCCTTCCTTTTTCTTCTTTTCTTCAGTCCTGGGCACGAAAGGGTAGTTGGTTTACACCTTAAGGCTTACACGCTGACAACGCCCAACCAGCCCCCTCCCCTCCCTGCCTTTCCAAAACCTCTTCCGCCCAACAAAGAAAACCTTAGAATCTGAAATTTTATTTGTATCCCCGGCCACTTCATCAGTATGCAGAGTAATGCTATTTTTTTTTCTTATACATCAGGCACTCTACCTGACTGAAGAGTGTTACTGCATTTGACCTGAAGAAGGAGCCTCTTACTCCAGCTAGGAGTTCAGCGTCACATTTAACGTAGTGACTGACGATATTAGCGCAGATCAAATCCTTAGTGAAGAGGACAGGGCCTTTTATATCCTTTTATACAATATTTACTTAAAAGTCATAAACCTTAGAAGGTGTAAATACTATTCTGTGTGATAATGAGAAGTTAAGTAACAGTGAGTATGGTCAGTTTTTGAATGGGCTGCGACCAAACACTACCAGATGCATATAACCCATGAATAACCTCTGGCAGGGTTTGCAGAGGCTGGTAGTTAAATTAGATATACTCAAAAACCGAAAAGAAACAGCTCCTCCCGGAGTAAACCAGAAAATTAAAGGGTGATGCAAGGATATCCATATACATGTATATATATATATATATATATATATATATATATATATATATATATATATATATATATATATATATATATATTTTTATATACTGTATATATATATGATATATATGTGTGTATATATATATATATATATATATATATATATATATATATATATATATATATATATATATATATATATATATATATATATATATATATATATATATATATATACTTGATGTAAGTGTTTTTTGTGCATGTTTGTTTGCGTTGCTTTTATCAAGTTTTCCCCAATATGCTGTGCTGGGCATAATTTTGCATATGTGGACACAGTTATTGCCAATTTACCTGGCAAATTCATGACAGTTTACCTAGCTTCATAATGGTACAATTCTGAAGGTATTTCAAAGGATCTACATTACTTTCATTGCCATGATGTAGTCGAATTTATTCAGCGCCTGAGAGAGAAGAAAAAAAATGGCTGGAAATCTGCCTACATTTATTCTTAACAATCCCTTCGTCAGGAATTCAGGCACAGAAATTGTCATTTAACATTTTTAGTTTTCTGTAAAAGAAAACCACTGTGCCGGCTTTGTCTGTCCATCCAACCTTTATTCTGCCCACACTTTTTTTCTGTCCGTCTTCAGATCTTAAAAGCTACTGAGGCTAGAGGGCTGCAAATTGGTATGTTGATCATCCACCACCCAGTCATCAAACATACCAAATTTCAGCCCTCTAGCCTCAGTAGTTTTTATCTCATTTAAGGTTGAAGTTAGCCATAATCGTGCACCTGGCAGCGATATAGGACAGGCCACCACCGGCCCTTGGTTAAAGTGTCATGGGCCGTGGCTGAAGCAGCATTATACCGAGACCACCGAAAGATAGATCTATCTATTTTCGGTGGTCTTGGTTATACGATGTACAGAAAACTCGATTGCGCCGTAGAAATTTCGGCGCATTTTTTTTTACTTTTTTTTTATTTCGCCGTAATTTTAGATGTTAGCGAAACAGAGACTTGACAGTAAATGCATAATGTCTTCGAAGCTGACAGCAATTTTACCCTTCATTGGTGTGCAGGGAAAATCTGGATCTTGTCAGGAAAAGCACAAAGAGCGATGAGATATTTACTTCAATGTCTGTAGGCTTCGTTCTCGCGATTGCTTTAAAGCAGTGGTTCTTAACCTTTTTATTACCATGCATGCTCCCTCTGACAGCTGGTTCGTCCCTCCACAACCCCCTTGCATTTATGAGTAAAATTCCCTCCCGGATTTAAAGAAAAATGAAATATAAGGAGAAAGAGAAGGGGTGTTTTTATTCTTAAATCCAATGAGCCTAACTAGAGTATTAGACTATAGGAAACTAACGCGTTAAGGCGATATTTTCCTATTTTTTCATAAATTTCTGAATATGAGTCCCTCACTCTTGTTAAAAGAATAGTGAATATAATAAAATTTTTAATTTTATTTTCCCCTCGGGCTGACGTCCCCCTAAGGGGGCACGCTCCCCAGGTTGAGAGCCACTGCTTTAGGAGGTCCTCCGGTGTCTGATAATTAATGATTTTCTGCCAGTTATAACCTCTTATTATTTTCATATCGTAGGTAAGTGACGGTAGACGCTTCTCTCTAATTGTGTTTTTTTATTCCCAAATTCACTTTTTTTTATTATTCTCTTCGTTTAGCGAGTGACACTGTTGTCAGATTTTATGCAGTTGGCGTCTGCCAGCGATAAAGTATTGAAACTAAGCCTCGATATTTAAATTAAGGTTAACGAGAGTGAGAATATTATTAGCATTTGTTATACACACAGAGACTAATATAGCGTATATATGTGTATATGTATATATATATATATATATATATATATATATATATATATATATATATATATATAAAAAAACGTAACTTTTCCAAGTCCATAAATATTAAGTCACAAATATGGTTTGTGTATCTTAATCTGCTTCATTACACTATATATATATATATATATATATATATATATATATATATATATATATAATTATATAATTATATATATATATATATATATATATGTATAATATA
>NC_089752.1:6090500-6103000 GCF_040412425.1 Macrobrachium rosenbergii
CATCGACTCTAGCATTTTAAACTCTCTCTACCTCTCTCTCTCATCGACTCTAGCATTTTAATCTCTCTCTCTCTCTCTCTCTCTCTCTCTCTCTCTCTCTCTCTCTCTCTCTCTCTGTCATTTTAATCTCCTTATTTTAAGTTCTTCTGTTTCGGTTTATGGACCTGAAAATCACTTCTGTTTACCCTCATACTTAATTTCTCCTTAGAATATTCTAATAATTTGGCTCTCCGTACTTTTAAACTTTTCCTACATGTACCTTTTAAATAAAGCCAGCTGCATTCTCCACTGGGACGATAATTCCCACACAGGGTATGAGCTTTCGAGGGAAATATGGCGTTCAAGCGCTATAGAAAATATTCTTGTATTGAATAAATAAATACTTCTTAGTATAAAATAATGCAGGCAATATATAATGAATTAAGAAACAGTTGTTTATGTTGTTTGCTTTCGACTGAGAGGAAGCCTCCAGATCAATGCCATTGTCTTTCATTTCTTTATTTTAGTTTTCTGTAAAAGAAAACTATTGTTCCGGCTTTGTCTGACAGTCTGCACTTTTTCTGTCCGCCCTCAGAACTTAAAAACTACTAAGGCTAGAGGGCTGCAAGTTGGTATGTTGATCATCCACCCTCCAATCATCAAACATACCAAATTGCAGCCCTCTAGCCTCAATAGTTTTTATTCCATTTAAGGTTAAAAATAACCATAATCGACCTTCTGGCAGCGATATAGGATGGGCCACCACCGGGCCGTGGTTAAAGTTTCGTGGGCCGCGGATCATAGAGCATTATATCGGGACCACCGAAAGATAGATCTGTTTTCGGTGGCCTTGATTATACGCTGTAGCGGCTGTACTGAAAACTTGATTGCGCCGAAGACACTTCGGTGCATTTTACACTTGTTTATAACTGTAACCGAAACTAAGTTCCACGAAAATTCAAAGAAACACGATTATCGCCTCTCAAAGGGTAGACCCCCCCCCACCCACCCCCTCTCTTGCTTGAGGTACCAGATGACCATCTCATTGATCTCTGCTTAAAAAAAAAGGCAGTTGCTCACGAGAGAGAGAGAGAGAGAGAGAGAGAGAGAGAGAGAGAGAGAGAGAGAGAGAGAGAGAGAGAGAGAGAGAAACCTCCTCTGAACATGATTGAACAAAAATCCATTGATGGTGAAATGAACACTGAACATTTTAGCACGTGCCTCAAAACGAGCAACCCGGTAGGGGGTCAGTGCCGTCAGTGCACCTCATGCGGTGCACTGTAGGCATTACTTAAGGTTCTTTGCAGCGTGCCTTCGACCCCTAGCTGCAACCCCTTTCGTTCCTTTTACTGTACCTCCGTTCATATTCTCTTTCTTCCATCTTACTCTCCACCCTCTCCTAAGAACTGATTCATAATGCAACTGCGAGGTTTTCCTCCTGTTACACCTTTCAAAACCTTTTCACTATCAATTTCCACTTCAGCGTTGAATGACCTCATAGGTCCCAGTGCTTGGCCCGTGGCCTAAAATCTATATTCAGTTCAATTCAATTCAAAACGAGTAAATTCCTGAATGACAACGAAATTGCTACCACCAATTCACTTGCACTTACATTGCTCGGTAATTACCTATGTCCTTTATGCAGCGCGTAGTGAATCGTCTCTTACTGCTTATTACCGCATTCATTACGCAGGAGTTATTAATTACAATGCAGTATTTCCACGCTATATCACGCGTGATATATCGTCATAAACATAAAAAAGCTAAGTCTGTGATGACGTCATTGCTTAAGATATTATTCATCTCGCCATCATTTCCTTTTTCCCTTATCAGAATTTTAGTATGTTTGGCAATTATATGGAATTATTGATTGTTCCATTCAAATACATGTGCGATTATTATTATTATTACTATTTTTTGGGGTCTATCACAGTCATCCTATTCGACTGGGTGGTTTTTACAGTGTGGGGTTCCGGGTTGCATCCTGCCTCCTTAGGAGTCCATCACTTTTCTCACTGATGTGCGCTGTTTCTAGTAGCACACTCTTCTGCATGAGTCCTGGAGCTACTTCGGCATCTAGTTTTTCCAGGCTCCTCTTCAGGGGTCTTGGGATCGTGCCTAGTGTTCTGATGATGATGATGATGATGATTATTATTATTATTATTATTATATTATTACCATTATTATTAATTATGAAAATCTCATAATCGTATGGGTCACTAAAATGGTGAAGAAATCCTCAATTATGTCAATGTAAATATATGTATTATTATTGACATCTATTCGAATTTCTTCACCATTCTCATTATCATCATCAAAAACCGCCGGAATCGAACCCGAGCTCTTTACGCGTCCATTTTGGGCCGTACTGCTTGACCCGACTTCAGAATAAAGGACAGAAAAGAAAGTCAGACTTTTGTGATGTCTGAAACCAGCCCTCCATTGACAGATTCAAAATGTACAGGTGATAGTGATATATTCCTTAAGATCTGGCTTTGGTGGCCACTGGCTTTCCTAATTATATCTTCTTCTTTTTTTTTTTGTCAAGGGGAAAAACTACATCCTTGTTTCCAAAACAGTACGGCGTCGTTCCTTTGCTGTTCTTGTTAAATTTGACCAAATATACGAACGGGAAAGTATGAAAACCCTCAATTCTCTGATGGAAATAACCATGCGAGATCTTATCAGTAAGTCAGAGGGTCTTATCCTAATTTTGTCTGACTGGAAAGGTTTGGACCCTAAAAGTTCCTGATTGTTTTCGGCTAAGTCATGCAATTCTCTCGATTGTTTACAATTCTGAATTTCTCGTATGCTATGTCACGGGATCCAATCTGCAGTTCTGAAGATACAAACAAAAAGTTTGTCAACAAAGGCACCCTAACAAAAATGTTGAATTAATTTGTTACAACAATTGACATGAGCACTATTACGAAGCTGCGTAGGAATGATTCGAGTTCCGGAATCCACAGACTTCATAGAGTTGGATGAAGTGTTAATAAAACATCAAAATTTCTTTGTGTTTAGGTTTTAAGTTTATGCTTACAGTGATTTTGATGGATCCAAATTTGCCAGCTCATGATAGTTATTATTTTTTTCCATCTTTTAAGATCATGGTATTGTATTGTATATAAAATTTAGGCCAAAGGCCAAGCACTGGGACCTATGAGGTCATTCAGTGCCGAAACGGAAATAGACTGTAATAGGTTTGAAAGGTGAGATCATGATACTCAGGCTAAAAATAGGTATGAATTTTAGAATCGCGTAAAAGAACGGGTTTGAATTTTAGAATCGTGTAAAGGAACGGGTTTGAAATTTACAGTCGTGTAAAAGAACGGGTTTGATTTTTAGAACTGTGTAAAAGAACGGGTTTAAATTTTAGAATTGTGTAAAAAAACGGACTTTCTTAAGATCAGAATCGTGTAAAGGCACGGATTTGAATTTTTGAACGGTCTAAAAGAACGGATTTGAATTTTAGAATCGTGTAGAAGAACAGGTTTGAATTTTAGAATCGTTTAAAAGAATGGGTTTTGAATTTTAGGATTTCAAGGTTACACACTATGATACTTGTGTTTTCGAGCTACCGAAGTGCAATGAAAAGCTTGCGGGTTTGGTGGCCATGACAATAAAATTATTTTTTAATTTTAGAGTCGGGTAAAAAAAAATAGGTTTGAATTTTAGAATCATGTAAAAGAACGGTTTTGAAATTTAGAATCGTGTAAAATAACGGACCTGAATGTTAGAATTGTGTAAAAGAACGGATTTGAATTTTAGAATCGTGTAAAAGAAGGTATTTGAATTTTAGAATCGTGTAAAAGAAAGTATTTGAATTTTAAAATCGCCTAAGAGAACGGATTTGAATTTTAGAATCATCCATATGTACAGGTTTGAATTTTAGAATAGAGTAGAAGAGCAGGTTTGAATTTTAGAATCGTGTAAAAGAATAGGTTTTTAATTTTAGAAACGTGTAGAACAGGTTTGAATTTTAGAATCGTGTAAAAGAATAAGTTTTTAATTTTAGAATCGTGTAGAAGAACAGGTTTGAATTTTAGAATGGTGTTAAAGAACAGATTTGAATTTTAGAATTGTGTAAAAGAACGGATTTGAATTTCAGAATCGTTTAAAAGAAGGTATTTGAAGTTTAGAATCGTGCAGGTGAACGTGTTTGAATTTTACAATCGTGTAAAAGAACGGGGTTGAATTTTAGAATCGTGTAAAAGAACGGGTTTGAATTTTAGAATCGTGTAAAAAAAGATTTTTTAAAGTTTAGAATCGTGTAAAAGACCGGATTGGGATTTTAGAATCGTCCATATGAACAGGTTTGGATCTTAGAATCGTGTAAATAAACGTGTCAGAATTTTAGAATCATGTAAAAGAAGGTATTTGAATTTTAGAATCGTGCAAATGAACGTGTTTGAATTTTAGAATCGTGTAAATGAACGGGTTTGAATTTTAGTATCGTGTAAAAAAAAAATTTGTTTTTTTAAGTTTAGAATCGTGTAAAAGACCGGATTTGAATTTTAGAATCGTCCATGTGAACAGGTTTGGATTTAAGAATCGTGTAAATAAACGTGTCTGAATTTTAGAATCATGTAAAAGAATAGGTTTTGAATCTTAGAATCGTGTAGAAGGACGGGTATGAAATTTAGAATAGTGTAAAAACGGGTTTTAATTTAGAATCGTATAGAAGATCGGATCTAAATTTTGGAATCGTCCATATGAACAGGTTTGAATTTTAGAATCGTGTAGAAGAAAAGGTTTAAATTTTAGAATCGTGTAAAAGAACGGTTTTGAAATTTAGAATCCTGTAAAAGATCTGGTTTGAATTTTAGGATCGTGTAAAAGAACGATTTTAAATTTTATGATCGTGTAAAAGAACGGGTTTGAATTTTAGAATCGTGTTAAAAACGGGGTTTTTTAAGCTTAGAATCGTTTAAAAGAACTGATTTGAATTTGAAAATCGTATAAAAGAACGGATTTGAATTTTAGAATCATCCACATGAACAGGTTTAAATAGTAAAATCGTGTAAATGAACGTGTTTGAATTTTAGAATCGTGTAAAAGAATAGGTTTTGAATTTTAGAATCGTATAAAAGAATAGGTTTTGAATTTTAGAATCGTGTAGAAGAACAGGTTTTTAATTTTAGAATTTTCTAAACGAACGGGTTTGAAATTTAGAATTGTTTAACAGAACGGGTTTAAATTTTAGGATCGTGTAAAAGAACGGGTCTGAATTTTAGGATAGTGTAAAAGAACGGGGTTGAAATTTAGAATCGTGTAATAAACAAACGGGTTTTAAGTTTAGAATCGTGTAAAAGAACGGTTTTGAATTTCAGAATCGTCCATATGAGCAGGTTTGGATTTTAGAATCGTGTAAATGAACCTCTTTGAATTTTAGAATCGTGTAAAAGAATAGTTTTTAAATTTTAGAATAGTGTAGAGGAGCGTGTTTGAATTTTAGAATCGTGTAAAAGAATAGTTTTTGAATTTTAGAATCATGTAAAAGAATAGGCTTGAATTTTAGAATAATTTAAAATAACTCTCTTTAACTGCACTCATGTCGAAGTTATTCTTGGTCTCTTTGGTGGAAGCATCTTGATTACCAATGTCACCACCTTCTTATATATTTATTCAATATTAGCATGTACCAATTTGTTCTGTGATGTTAGAAAATTATTTGCATGGTTATCTTCAGTATATTTTGTTCACCTTTTGGGGCTATTTGAATCTGCCTTACAGTCGTTGTAGTTTTCTGTAAAAGAAAACTATTGTGTCGGCTTTGTCTGTCCGTCCGCACTTTTTTCTGTCCGCACTTTTGCTGTTCGCACTTTTGCTGTCCGCCCTCCGATCTTCAAAACTACTGAGGCTAGAGGGCTGCAAATTGGTATGTTGATCATCCACCCTCCAGTCATCAAACATACCAAATTGCAGCCCTCTAGCCTCAATAATTTATTTTATTTAAGGTTAAAGTTAGCCATAATCGTGCTTCTGGCAACCACATGGGATAGGCTACCACCTGGCCGTGGTTAAAGTTTCATGGGCCGCGGCTCATAAGCATTATACCGAGACCACCGAAAGATAGATCTATTTTCGGTGGCCCCGATTATACGCTGTAGCGGCTGCACAGAAAACTCGATTGCGCCGAAGAAACTTCGGCGCATTTTTTACTTGTTTGTATTTGGTTCTTTGTTGCCTAGTGCTTAGATATTTGAACTGAGATGATATTCTTCATTTATGAAAAAATTAGCTCAATTGTATAAATCATTGTGAATATTGTCTCCCAGAGGATGTCGTGCAGTTGGAACTTCAGAAGTTCAAGGCGAAAATGCAATGCATTACCGCCTTAATGCTATTCCCCTTGCATTTCAATACATTTCTATCTATTTATCTATTTATTGATTAATTTTTCTTTTTTTAATAAGTGGGATCTCTTCTTTCACTATTTCTCTTTAATTCCTCTTGCTTCTCCATAATGCACACCGTATTCTTTGGAAGATTGAATTCAAGTCAATGGCTTGATCCATATGAATAGGTTTCATCTGCTAAACAATAATAACACTGATACTACACCATTTTTGTACGCTTCTGAGATAGGGCAACCGATACAGTTGTAAGAACTTCGGAAAACTATTGCAAATTGTTGAGCTGTCTGTATTTATGTGAATGCCTGGCCTAATTGTAAAGACGACTTATGGCGTTCTTATAATAAGACTAGCTGACCAACTCGTCGCTGCCCGGGAAAACTCTGAATGACAACAAATAAACTCTCTCTCTCTCTCTCTCCCTCAATTTTTCCCTCTTTCTCCTCCCTAACACCCCCTCTGCTCTTTCGCTCTCACTTCCTCTCCTTCTCATTCTCTCTCTCTCTCACTCTCATCCTTTCCTGTTAAGGTAGTTGCTTTAATTATATTGCCCAGCATTTTTGACATTTTATATTTCACTCCTCCTCATCCCCCATTCCTATTGGACTGAACTTAGAATTAAAGGGCACTGGGAGTGTCACTATTCATCTCAGCAACCTTGAAAACTATGGATTAGACTCTAATATCTGTCATTTTTGACATTTTATTTTACACCCCTTCTTAACCCCACCTTCCTAATGGGGCTGACCTCGAGAACTATGGATTAGACACTAATATCTGTCATTTTCTGTTATACTTACATGTCGCCCCCTTCCCACCCTAAAAACGTTTGGTGCCAGTGATTTCTCACCCCACAGTATTCTTTTCCAGGTAGTAAGTCATCTGTATACCAAAATGAGGTATGCTAAACCCCTAGAGTTTATCTATTTACTAAGTCTACGGGCAGAACCAGCCCCGTTTCGGGGAAGCCCTTCCCATCCCAACCCCCTTGGTGCCCTTTGGCACTAGTGATGTCTTACTCCCACAGTATTCTCTTCCAGACAATAAGTCATATGTATACCAAGTTTGGTTGAAATTGCTCAGTGCATTTCGGAGTCATGCTGGAATATATACACACACACAAACACCAATGCATACATCTATTTATATATGTATGTATATAGATATACACGATAGCTTCATAAACAGAGCAGTTAGAATGGATCTAAGTAATTATTTTTACGATTTATTGATAAAATCGAAGGACCTGTAATTTACAGAATTTAGGATCTAAGAGCTTTTTCTCCTGAAATTTTTTTTTAACTAAGTCTCCTTTCACTTTTATCTACAGTTCAGTTTTCCTAGTATTGCATCTATTATAAGGAAGAAGAACACACACACATTATATATATATATATATATATATATATATATATATATATATATATATATATATATTTATTTATATATAATGTGTATGTGTGTGTTATTTGAGGATAGAGAGACAGAAACAGAGACAGACAGATAAACAGAGAGAGAGAGAGAGAGAGAGAGAGAGAGAGAGAGAGAGAGAGAGAGAGACCTGCCCTTCAATCGACCAGATTTTTTTTTGTACCATTTTATTCATTTTCATCCGTTTCACTTGTTATAAAGGCAAGAGGATTTTTTCATTCATGCCCGAAACTTAATTCTTTCATTCGAGCGGGAAGAATTTTATTTCGCGAAGCGAAGTTTAACAGAAGTTTTTAATAAATCATTTGATAAAAGTTTTTAAATCATGGACTGTGACGTGCCGCTGCCTGCTGCACATGCACCATGTTCGTCTGCCGTTTGTGTGTGTGTATGTGTATATGTATGTGTAGTGTGTATTTGTGTGTATTCCGTGCGAGAAATGTAACGGCCAGTTCGAGTCATTAAGGCTATTGAGACAGGTGTCAGATATAAGGTTGAAATTGTGCGCAGCGGAGGTCACGTTGCATATCTCCTGCCCTCCCTTCCCTCCCCTTCCTCCTGCCCCTCCCCTAACCTCCTCCTCCCCTCCTCTAACCTCCTCCCCTCCCCTCCCCCTCCCCTCCCCTCCCCTCCTCCCCTCCCCCCCTCCCCCAACCTCCCCTCCTTCCTCCCCCTCACCTCCTCCCCCCAACCTCCTCCCCTCTCCCTCCCTCCCCTCACCTCCTCCCCCTCCTTCCCCTCCCCTCCCCTCCCTTCCTCTCCTCACCTCCTCCCCTCACCTCTCCTCCCTTCCCCTCCCCTCACCTCCTCCCTCACCTTCCCTTCCCCCCTCACCTCCTCCTCCCCTTCCCTCTCCCTTCACCTCCTCCTCCCTTCACCTCTCCTCCTCCTCCCTTCCCTCCCCTCACTTCCTCCCCTCCCTTCTCTCCCCCCTCACCTCTCCCCTCCCTTCATCTCTCCTCCCTTCCTTTCCCTCACCTCCTCCCCTCCCCTTCCTCCCCCCTCACTTCCTCCCCAACCTCCTCCCCCCTGTACTCCTCCCCAACCTCCTCCCCTCACCTCCTCCCCTCTCTTCTCCCCTCACCTCCTTCCCTCACCTCCTCCCCCCTCCCCTTTCCTCCTCACCTCCTCCTCCCTTCATCTCCCGCCCTTCCTCTCCTCACATCCTCCCCCCTCCCCTTCATATCCCCCCTCCCTTCATCTCCACCTTCCTTTCCTCTCCTTCACCTCCTCCCCTCCCCTCCCTCTCCACCTCCTCCCCTCCCTTCCCCTCCCCTCCCTTCCTCTCCCCCACTTCCTCCTCCCTTCTTCTCCCCTCCTTTCTTCTCCCCCCTCACCTCCTCCCCTCCCTTCATCTCCCTCCATTCATCTCCCCTCCTTCATCTCCCCTTCCCTCCTCCCCTCCCTTCCTCTCCCCTCACTTCACCCCCCCTCCTTCTTCTCCCCTCCCTTCTCCCCTCACCTCCTCCCCTCCCTTCATCTCCCCCTCCCTTCCTTTCCTTCATCCTCCCTCCCTCCCCTTCCTCTCCCCTCCTTCCTCTCCCCTCCCTTCCTCTCCCCTCACCTTCCTCCCACCACTGCCCCAGACAGCACAGCTCTGTCGTGCTGCAGCTGCAACAGCAGCAGGAGGCAAGCACATAACCCGCTTTGACGCCTCTGGGAGACAAAGATTGGACACTTGTAATAAAGCGGCGGCGTGACACTTTGCCAAGTGCATTGATAGCGTTCATTACCCGACCAATTAGTGTTGGCACCGCGGTGCCAGTTCTGAGTGGCAGACTTAGAGTTGTTCAGCACTGAAACATGTAAAACTGTCACAGGAGTCATTCGGCCGCACGGACAGTGTTTTAGCGGCTGCAGATCAAATGGCGGAATATTGAATGACGGGTGAAGCCCCGGGGACAAACAACTGGCATCAATCAGGGTGCTTGACAGCGTCCACTTGGCCCGGCTTGGCTTCGCCCCGCCGGCCGCGGTCATTTGGCCCCCCCAAGTGCCGCCTTCTATTTGTTGTTGGACATCCTTTTGCTTATCGGTCTGGCCTTTCTCTCTCTCTCTCTCTCTCTCTCTCTCTCTCTCTCTCTCTCTCTCTCTCTCTCTCTCTAGGTTAATTCCGGGGCAGTTCTGTTAAGAATTATCTGAGCTGACTTCTTCTTTCAAAGATTCGGCCATTAAATTCATTAAACCAATATTAGCGCTCCCCTCACTTCATGTCCTCTCTGCCCTAGTGATAGTAATCAACATTTACTCGTAGATTTATCTGCCATAAACAGCAAGTTTGACTTTTAGGTTTCTATTTATTAGTTATTTCATGTCTAATGGACATCATCCAAAACGTAGTATATTATTGTTATCGTAATTCCTATCTCAGTGTGTTGTTATATTTCAGTAATCCAATCGAGTTGTTTCCTCAAATCAAAGACAGAACTTCGGGACTTGTAAGCACAATAGAACAGTGGTGAGAGAACAAAACTTTCAAATCGATATCTATTTCACTGCAACAGACCTCTCCCAACCCCCAGCAACCCCATACAAAGGTCCGCCTGTCCCTGAGAAAAACCACTTAATGGATTACAGTACTCACACTTATTTTTAGTTTTCTGTAAAAGAAAACTATTGAGATGGCGTTTTGTCTGTCCGTCCGACCTCATATCCTAAAAACTGCTGGGGCTAGAGGGCTGCAAATTGGTACGCTGGTCATCCACCTTCCAATCATCAAACATACCAAATTGCAGCCCTCTAGCCTCAATTGTTTTTATTTTATTTAACGGTTAAAGTTATCCATGATCTTGCGTCTGGCAACGATATAAGATAGGCCACCACAGGGCAGTGGTTAAAGACTTATAGGCCGCGGCTCATACAGCATTATACCGAGACCACCGAAAGATAGATCTGTTTTCGGTGGCCTTGATTATACGCTGTAGCGGCTGTACAGAAAACTCGATTACGCCGAAGAATCTTTGGCGCATTTTTTACTTGTTTTTTTTTTTTAATTAAAGCTGATTTCATTTCTAGTGTACTAAAGTCCGAAGGTGTCTATTTTCCCGATAGTTTCAATATCGTTGTTCATTACGTTGAGGGTAAAAATAGCTATTCCATTTATCGTGTTGGTTTGCCTAAAAGCTAATATTCGTAAAACTTGGAAGTTTGATGTTGTCAGATTTGCTTTATCAAATAAAGGAATTGTTATTGTTCATACCTTTAGATAGTTTTACCTACAGCATAGTTTATACAATTAATGTAGTTAGTAGTAGTGCTTCATTAGCCATTATTATTATTATTATTATTATTATTATTATTATTATTATTATTATTATTATTATTATTTAAGCAGTGATTATTATCGTAAACTTACCAATGCATTATGATTTTATTAGCAAAGTTTAATTTATAATTATTTTCCTAAATTTGTCCAGTAATTCCTTTATCTGTAGGAGAATTGCCCCGAAGTAATTAACTCCAAAGTGCATACAACTCCTGTTTCATATTATAAATATAGGACAATTATTACGTGATCTGTTTCCTGCAGAAAAAGGAATTATAAAAAAACGAGTAAAAAATGCGCCGAAGAAAAGTTCTCTGTACAGCCGCTACAGCGTATAATCAAGGTCACCGAAAATAGATTTATCTTCCGGTGGTCTCGGTATAATGCTATATGAGCCGTGGCCCATGAAACTTTAACCACGGCCCTGCGGTGGCATATCCTATATCGTTGCCAGAAGCACGATTATGGCTAAAGTTAACCTTAAATAAGATAAAAAATACTGAGGCTAGAGGGCTGCAGTTTGGTATGTTTGATGACTGGAGGGTGGATGATCTACATACCAATTTGCAGCCCTCTAGCCTCAGTAGTTTTGAAGACCCGAGGGCGGACAGAAAATGTGCGGACAGAATAAAGTGCGGACGGACAGGCAAAGCCGGCACAATAGTTTTCTTTTACAGAAAACTAAATCAGAAAAAAACTTTATTATGAACGTCACTAATACCAAATGCCCTTGTTCCCGCCGAAGGCTGCTCCTCCGAAGGGCGACGCCTTATCTTTGTTGACATCTTCCTTATCGCAAGGACACGATTTATCAACTGGTTCGACGTCGCCTCGGACGGGCAAGTTGATATCTGGGTAAATATTTATGCTCTCACCTTCTCATCTCTCTCTAAGCAATAAGGCGATGTCGAGTGGGTAAGATTTAATGTCGCTTGTCACGTTTCTCTCTTGATCCTCTCTTGCTGGGGGCCTCTTGCCTCGGTCATGTAAGGGCTCGTGTCTTTACGTTGCCAGTAACTGGAGTAATAATAATAATAATAATAATAATAATAATAATAATAATAATAATAATAAAATTCAGTAACTGACTTTATATATGTATATATATGTATGTATGTATAAACACATGCACACACACACACACATATACACATAGACATATATATATATATATATATATATATATATATATATATATATATATATATATATATATATATATATATATATTTACATACATGCATTCTTTCACATAAGCATAAACACTACACACACACACACACACACACACACACACACATATATATATATATATATATATATATATATATATATATATATATATATATATATAAATTTCAAATTCACGTCGGGATCAGACAGGTCTCAGGTGAAAGCAAAGATCCACTAGGCCATACAAGTTTTGTATGGCCTAGTGGATAACGCCCCGATTTCCACCTGAGAGA
>NC_089752.1:6108000-6175500 GCF_040412425.1 Macrobrachium rosenbergii
TCATACAATGAGTAACAGACGCGGTTTACTTGTGCCATAACAAAGCCTTTTAGGTACAAAATAAGAAAAAAAGTAAGTATATCTTAGTTTAACCAGACCACTGAGCTGATTAACAGCTCTCCTAGGGCTGGCCCGAAGGATTAGACTCATTTTACATGGCTAAAAACCAATTGATTACCTAGCAACGGGAACTTACAGTTTATTTTGGAATCCGAACCACATTATAGCGAGAAATGAATTTCTATCACCAGAAATAAATTCCTCTAATTCTTTATTGGCCGGTCGGAGATTCGAACTCGCGGTCAGCAGAGTGCTAGCTGAGAACGGAACCCACTCTACCAACGAGGAAGAAAAAAACATCTGAAGATAAAATCCTTTTCAATGTTCGCTTATAACCGCCCATCGAACCCAAACCGAATCTAATCCGACGCCCTTCTCCCGGCGAAAACTATTTAAAAATAAAATCCTTGTCGTTGCTTGTTTATAATTGCCTCATCTGTAAAATGCAAATGGCTGATCGGAATAGGAAGTCCGAGCTTTTATTACGGCTGTAAGTGTTGAATAATCCGAATGTTTATTAGAGGCAGTTAGGCGCTGACGAACCTGCAGTAAAATGCCCCCGGCCGTCATATTTTCGACCTCATAACAGAGCGCCGCTAATCACTCGTAATGCGATAAAGCATCCATTTAATCGTTCACGGGGCCCATTGCCGGCGCTGCTAATGGCTGTGATCACCGGAGCCAATTTGCAGTTGGCTTTCTGCGTCCTGTAGCGCTCATTATCACCCCCTGAATTATCAGCGTCGTAGTGATTACTACTACTATCGTTCTCATCATCATCGTCGAAGCTGCTACATTCGTCATGAGAAATAAAAGTGGTGGTAAATCTTTCCGCGACATGTCAAGTTAAAACGTAAAAAAAAATATAGTGATGTAGCGGTATACGAAATACGTATATTTTTCGTCTTGGCTCTGCGGATGAATTTTCGAAGGACAATCTAACCGCTTTCGTTCTCTCATATTCCTTATCTGCATCTATTATTCCTTTTTTTTTAAATAATGCTAATTAGGCAAGCAGTCCAGTGTGCCCACCTACTCCAGAAGAAGAAGATCAGCAGGAGGGAGCGAGAGAAAAGAAGCGAGGCTTAGCCTGGACGAATCGCAAGACCAGCCATTTGAAAGTACGAAATGAATACCTAGACATTTCAACCTCCAAAAGTTGCTCTTTCGATTCTCGCGTGTACCCCCTCCCCCCTGCCCCCTTCCGCAAGCCACCTCCTCTCCCCCGAAACATGCCTGAGCAACAACATCCCCATCTGGAGCGAGGTGTCCCGCGGGAAAGACGTCATTATGGAGATGACGGTGGAAAGCGCCGTGCTGGAACCGAGAGGGAGGGCGTTGCGCGGCGTGACTATTATTATGACTAATGTTTCCCAGACCAGGTGTGAGAGAGAAGCCGCTCTCGGTGATGGATTGAGGAGTGACGTTACTATTATACTACCCTCCTCCCCTCCCTCTCTTCCGTACCCCTCCCTCCCTCCCCCTAAGAATGCCTTAAGGGATAAGACCCCCTCTGGATTTTTGTTATCAGCGATGTTTTACAGTGCATATGTAGTAACCTCTGCCGATTTCTTGTAAATGACTTGACCATTTTTTGGTTAATTATTTGTTTTCAGTGAAACCACCTTATTAACCTTTAGTTTTTATTAGTTTTCTGTAAAAGGAAACTATTTGCCAGCTTTGTCCGTTAGTCCGCACTTTATCCTGTCCGCACTTTGTTGTCCGCCCTCAGATCTTAAAATCTACTATAGCTAGAGGGCTGCAGATTGGTAAATTGATCATCTACCCTCCAGTCATCAAACATACCAAATTGCAGCCCGCTAGCCTTAGTAGTTTTTATTTTATTTAAGGTTAAAGTTAGCCATAATCGTGCTTCTGGCAACGATATAGGATAGGCCACCACCGGGCCGTGATTAAAGATTCATGGGCCGCGGCTTATACAGCATTACACCGAGACCGCCGAAAGATAGGTATATTTCTTCAGCGCATTTTTTACTTGTTATTTATGATCGTGATCACGCGCGAAGAGATTTGGTTTTTATCAGATGTTATTGGCACCGGAAT
Organism: Macrobrachium rosenbergii; assembly: GCF_040412425.1. Classification (NCBI taxonomy): domain Eukaryota; kingdom Metazoa; phylum Arthropoda; class Malacostraca; order Decapoda; family Palaemonidae; genus Macrobrachium; species Macrobrachium rosenbergii. The sequence continues at coordinate 6,110,125 of NC_089752.1, forward strand.
TCCAAAAACTTGAACATTATCAGAGTAAAATTTTAAAATTTATACCTAATATTTTGCAACTCTTAGTATCAACTTTCCCACTTGTTGCAAGGATCGTTATTTCATTATTGTAAGAAAGAAAAAGAGCAATTCATTTCCCTGGTTAAGTCTAAGTCTAAAAAGTAAAAACAAGAAATAAGAGAGAGGATAAAATGTGGATTATTGCTCCTCAGCTATTAGACAACAAATGGGACTGCCCTATTCCCTTTGGCTCTTCTATGTTGTATTTTCATTTCTTTGCTTTCCTTTTTCACCCTCGTTAAGGGGGTAGTGCTGTCAGTGCACCTCACGGGGTACACTGTAGGCATTACTAAAGGTTCTTTGCAGCGTCCCTTCGGCCCCTAGTTGCAACTCCTTTCATTCCTTTTACTGCACCTCCACTCATATTATCTTTTTCCATCCTTCTAGGCCTATCCACCCTCTCCTAACAGTTATTTCATAGTGCAACTGCTTTGAGGTTTTCCTCCTGTTACACCATCCAAACCTACACACTCTCAATTTCATTTCCAGCGCTGAATGACCTCATGGGTCCCAGTGTTTGGCCTTTGGCTTAAATACTATATTCCATTCCAGTCCTTTCCTTTTCACTCAGATGCCTGATTGGCTTAATTCCATCTGACTGTGATATTGTTCTAGGTGTTAATAGGAAAACACATTTTGTGGACTTGTGGTTTAAGACTGAAAAGAACCGAATCATATGGTTCTCTTCGTATTCATTATTTTTACAATTCTCCTTTTATTTCCTTAATGTGAATTTTATCATTTCCTCGCTCAGCGTTGTTGTTTGTTTGTTTTTTTTTGTCTGTCCCAAATCACGGAACCACAAATCGCAGAGGAACATTTGTCAGTAGGTACATACTGTGTAGTAAGGAAGGTCCTTGCAAAACATGGGTCAACCTTGACCTACATTTTACTCATGAATAAGCAAAGTTATATTTTGCGTTGGAATCCACAGGCGTGAGTTAGCTACCGTTAGGAAGGCTCCCATTTATTTCCATAGCTTTTAAAAAATTTCATGGCACACGAAGGAGTCTTGAACCACCAAACGACTCCTACTAAGTAGCATCGGTTTAGAGATCGGAGCGGACATGGAACTACCGAAGAAGCATGAGAATTCCACTTTCTGTTAGTGAACTGAACTGAACTGAATATAGAATTTAGGCCAAAGGCCAAGCACTGGGACATATGAGGTCATTCAGCACTGAACCGGAAATTGACTGTAAAAGATTTTCAAGGTGTAACAGGAGGAAAACCTCGCGGTTGCACTATGAATCAATTGTTAGGAGAGGGTGGAAAGTAAGAAGGAATAAAGAGAATATGAATGGAGGTACAGTAAAAGGGACGAAAGGGGTTGCTGCTCGGGAGCCGAAGCCACGCTGAAAAGAACCTTAAGTAATGCCTACAGTGCACCGCATGAGGTGCACTGACGGCATTACCCCCTCCGGGACTTTCTGGTAGTGGATAGCAAGTGTGATCGGGCTGGTTGATCCTCGAGTTTGCCACACCAGAAGTATCCTACGAGTTCTGTTTTTTACCCAGAAGCTGGAAGGAAGAACAACTTTGTTCTCTCTTTGTCTAGCTCGGACTTATAATATAAAGAGTTGGGGTGAAGAGAAGAAGAAAGCAAATATACAGAGTTTGCAAGAGGTCTACAGAAGCAGTTAGAGCAGTGTTCTCAACCTTTTTATTACCACGCCCCTTCTAAGAGTTGGTCTTTCCCTCCACGCCCCCCCCCTGCATCTATGAGTAAAATTCCCTCCCAGATTTAAAGGAAAATGTAAAAAAAAAAAAAGAGAGAAAGAGAAGGGTTGTTTTTATTCTTCTGGGAATGAATTAGTGAGATACTTGACTCTGCTTCTGAGCGACTCTTGTTAAGAGAATAACGAATATAATAACAGAATTTTTTATTTTTTCCTAGGGCTCGGCCCCCTACCCCCTGGAAATTGCTGACACCCCCAGGTTGAGAGTCACTGAGTTAGAGGATTGCTTGTTTATGAGAGAATGTAAAGAAATGGTAGACAAGCGGGTGTTACGAAACTGCCGCAATTTTTTTCTCTCAGCCTCAGTATGTAAGGAAGAAAACATCACCTTTCTTAGCTAACTGGGCTACGGCATATTCAAATGAGACGTCATCTGAATCCACAGAAGAATAACTGTCAATTGAAAGATTAAACAACAGTTTTTTTTTAATCCAGTCAATGGAAACAGCTGATATCCGAGGGAAAACTGGCGAGAATTTTTTAACGCTACACATTTTTATGCACTTTTAGCAACCAGGCAACGCTAGAAGCCCGATTCGGGTTAAAAACCATATCATTTTAATTCTAAAGTCGCGACAGTTCCAGTCCATTTTGAATGCTGTCAATTGTTGCTGTTTCATATTCCAGAATATTTTAAACTGCGCCACCATTGTTACTGGAGGGTAATTATTATTTCTATCGTGTGCCCAATCAAGTAGTTCATTACCATAATAATGCTTTTCTAATTTTTTAGTTTATTTCTCCATTTAATTGTTTTTTTCTATGGTTATATTTGATTGCTTTGTGATCTCGTACTAACCTTATTGTTTAGTTTGTCATAAAATTATCCCGTATTTACAATCTCATGAAACTGTCCCCTGAAGGGCGGGCAGTGCCTTCAGTACACCTCACGGGGTGCACTGTAGGTATTACTTGAGGTTCTTTGCAGCGTTCCTTCCATGGCCCCTAGCTGCAACCCCTTTCCATTCCTTTTACTGTACCTCCATTCATGTTCTCTTTCTTCCATCTTGCTATCCACCCACTCCTAACAATTGTTTCATAGTGCAACCGAAAGGTTTTCCTCCTCTTACACCTTTCAGACCTTTCTACTCTCAATATCCCTCTCAGCGCTGAATGACCTCATTGGTCCCAGCGCCAGGCCTTTGGCCTAAATTCCATATTCCATCATGAAACTTTAATCATTTTTCGACGTAAACTACACTCAACTTCCCCATTTCGTTACACCTTTGGATACACTCCCTCCACTCAAAGTTTTTTGAACTTAACGTGAACAAATAAAGAAACCCAATGATGAGATTCGAACCCACGTACGATATGTTGTGCCTAGGTTCGAATCTCCTCATTGGGAGCTGGGATTTCTTTATTCGTTCTTTTGGATTCAAGGTTTATAACTGACAAGTGTATCTAAAAAGTGTGAGGAAATGAGAAGATAATAGGCTATTGAATATATTACAAACAAATAAATATTTAATAAATGTAAACAGTCATATATATATATATATATATATATATATATATATATATTATATATATATATATATATATATATATTATATATATATAAATGGCTGTTACTTTTGTTATATCTATCTATCTATCTATCTATCTATCTATCTATCTATATATATATTATATATATAAATATATATATACATATATATATAAATTCGTAGATGAACGCTTGCACAGACCTCCATTTTTGATGCCCTTTTCAATTTTCTGGATACTGAGGCCCTTCCATACCAATAGCTCTTTCAACCCATTTGTCCATCACTTTCTAGGTCTTTCTGTTCTTCCTCTCAACGCTTTCGAACTATAGACTTTCCATTAATACATATTGTCCTCCATTCTTCCACACCTCTTCTTGTGCTAAATTTTTTTATTTTTACAACCCCAGTCTATCTCCACATTTCTCACCTTTTCAGTTCTTGCGTGACATATACCCCGCATAAATTTATCCCACCAGAATCAACGTTTTTATTAGTTTTCTTGAAAAGAAAACTATTGAGATGGCTTTGTCTGCCCGCCCGCGTTTTTTCTGTCCGCCCTCACATCTTAAAAACTACAGAGGCTAGAGGGTTGCAATTTAGTAGGTTGATCATCCACCCCCCAATCATCAAACATACCAAATTGCAGCCCTCTAGCATCAGTAGCTTTTATTTCATTTAAGGTTAAAGTTAGATATAATCGTGCTTCTGGCAACGATATAGGACAGGCCACCACCGGGCAGTGGTTAAAGATTCATGGGGGGCGGCTCATACAGATGATCGAGCACCACTGAAAGATAGATCTATTTTCTTCGGTATATCTTGATTATACGCTGTAGTGGCTGAACAGAAAAATCCGATTGCGCTGAAGAAACTTCGGCGAAATTTTTTACTAGTTTTATTTTTATTTCAGTGAAAAAGAATTACCTTTGTAATCCTTTCATACAGCCACACCCTATCTTACGTTAGGGGGCGCCCAACCCTGTGCCCCAATGTCAAAATTGGCCCGTTTGACTTTTGTCAGTGGCCCAACTGTGATTTTAATATGAAAATCTCTATCCATAATTATTCTAAATAATATATAAATAAATAACACAAAAAACATATTTTAATTGTCTTCAAAGTAGGTTACGAATATAGTTACTGATATACATTTTCATTAAAAGCATCATAAATGAATATGACAGGACAAGTTTTTTATGGCTAGATATTTCATTACAGAATATTATACCTCGTTGACTTTTGATTTTATATAAAACAGCCCATTGAAAAAACAACTAGCACTGCTTTGGTTTACATGCATATTCCAGTTGTCTTCTGGGTTTGTTGCACAAGCACTGCTGTCTTCTGTGTTCCACCTACACAAACACGCGCGCGCTTACACAAACATTTGAAATTTTCCGTTTTCTTAGCTTACTGCTCCGTGATACAAGAACCGCATTTTTGTATTCCATCATGATATCCACAAATATCCTAATTGAAATCAGTCTGAATAAAGCTTATTGTATTTAGTCATTTTTTTATGAGTTTGATTATATAATTCCATAAGAAAGCTGTTTTATCTGTACTCCGAAACGCCATGCACTGTTGCCCTTAAATTTTTTCTGATTTATATTGAATGTATATATTCATTCATTGTCAGTATTTTGTAATTTATTCTGTTTTTTGTTGCATCTTTTCTCGCAGGTTCCTTTTCTTTTCCTTTGATTAATAATAATAATCAGGTTTCGGTTGTCTCGACAGCGTACGGTACATGTATTAGGAATTGTTTACTATTGTTCAGTCGGGATAGTTTACTCATTTATATTATGGGTAGTCTACCAGATTTCACTAGCGATAGTTTAGTGTTGTTCATTTAGGGAGAGTTTATTCATTTATATTATGGATAGTCTACCAAATTTCATTAAGGATAGTTTATTGTTGGCCGTTAGGGAGTGTTTACCAATTTTCATTAGGGAGAGTTTACTCATTTATATTGGGGATAGTCATCAGGGATAGTTTACTGTTGTTCAGTATGGATTGTTTACTATCTTTGGTAATTACTTGATAACATTGTTGTCATTTAGGTTTTGAACATCAAATCTGATTGAATGAAATCCAAATTGTCTTTACCATTCCAGCGACTGTCTGCGAGTGCATAAATTAATCTTAGTATATCAATCTTATCCTTAATCATTAGCCATATTTACATATATATCAATCACAGTTAATGAACCTTGCCCTTTAGTAATCATATACTTAAATTTACCTACAGATAAACCGTGTTCTTCGACAAATATGTAGTTTTATTAATCAGCTCTTCATTGGAGGGGTGGGTAGAGCTCTTGGCTAGCACGCTGTTGGCCCAGAGTCCGACTCTCCGACCGGCCAATGAAGAATTAGGGGAATTTATTTCTGGTGATAGAAATTAATTTCTCGTCATAATGTGGTTCGGATTCCACAATGAGCTGTAGGTCCCGTTGCTAGGTAACCAGTTGGTTCTTAGCCACGTAAAATAAGTCTAATCCTTCGGGCCAGCCCTAGGAGAGCTGTTAATCAGCTCAGTGGTCTGGTTAAACTAAGATATACTTTTTTTTTAAGTTTTATTAATCACAGATCAATCTTAGTAAATCATTCATATCCTTTAGCAATGACGGACGAAATATAATAAATCAAATTTTTCATTTAAAAATTTTGTCAATTGTGGTTATATTTATTATGGATTACCCATAGCAAATCATATTCTTCGTTTAGTAATGCTGTCACATTTGCTTATATATTGATCACAGTAAATCAACCTTATCATTAACTATCTTGTAGTTTTGGCAGTAACGAGAATTCTCAGCAGGTAGGGAGGCCTCTTCAGACATCGAGGTGTATCGACTGGGCCATCTCTTAATTAGCCTTAAGAAGAAGAAGAAGGCCGCTCGTCGGGCCAATCGCATAGTCCCTAAATGACATCCATCATGCAATAGCAGGCGCTGATTGGCCCGCGATGGCCCGGACTACCTGTTAAACCACCACGGCGTACTGTAATTTCAGCACCCCCCCCCCTTCTTCCACCTCTCTACCCCGCCATCCTGCCAAGTACCCTCCCCCCTTCCACCACCCTACCCGACATCCCGCCAAGTACCCCCTCCCCCCCACCGGCGCGCAATGGTTGTGTGTGCAACCCTGTACAGAAATTTACACATGAATGAAACATGTGATCTACGTGTCATTTCGAGAAGAGTTTATACAGGGAAAGGAGGTTGAGGAGTTGGGGAGGGGGAGGGGGAAGGGGGAAGGGGGAGGGAGTTGGAGTATATTTTTAATACATAATTCATGGTTGCTATTCCACCTTACACTAGCTTAATATTGGCTTTCCACTCTATATATCAACGTGGTTTCTAAAGGGGGTCCTTTTTTAAAGTGCCCTTCCCCTACCTCGTCCTCACTTCACCCCTGCCCCCGACACCTTTCAGGTGCAGGGTCAGGTAGGATAGGGGGAGTGGTGCTCTTGTCTTCGTACGTACAATAAAGGTTAATTTATGAGGATGAATATACTTACGTACGTTTCTCTCTCTCTCTCTCTCTCTCTCTCTCTCAAGAATAAGAGAATTTATTTCTGGTGATAGAAATTCATTTCTCGATATAAGGTGGTTCGCATTCCAATAACAAGTGTAGTCCCAAGTTGCTAGGTAACCAACTGGTTCTAGCCACGTAAAATAAATCTAATCCCTTCGGGCCAGCTCCTAGAGAGCTGTTAATCAGCTCAGTGGTCTGGTTAAACTAAGATATACTTCTAAATGTTCTCTCTCTCTCTCTCTCTCTCTCTCTCTCTCTCTCTCTCTCTCTCTCCTAGATATTTGTTTCAAGGAAATTTATTACTGACTGGTCCCTGAAATTGATTTACAAGCGACATTATACTTCTTTTTTTTTGGTCATTTGGTATGTATTCCAAGTAACTGATGAATAAATTATTATTTATACTAAATTTATATGCATAAATTTTCGCCATAACGATTTAACTGCTTATATATACATTTACTGTATATATATGTATATATGTGTATGAATATATTTATGTATATATGTATATACATATATATATTATATATTATATATATATATGTATATATTATACATGCTTCCGAAATTTCTCGTTAATAAAATAAGAGAGGCTGTCTTGCTGTTAGTCGACTGTTGCGGAGTAATAAATGGTGATGAGGGTGAGAGAGAGAGAGAGAGAGAGAGAGAGAGAGAGAGAGAGAGAGAGAGAGAGAGAAAATACAAGTGTGAGTAATCATTACTTCAAGAAAGAGCCCTTCTCTCTCTCTCCTCTTCTCTCTCTCTCTCTCTCTTCTCATATATATATATATATATATATATATATATATATATATATATATTGTGTGTATATATATATATATATATATATATATATATATATATATATATATTAATTTATATATAAAATATATATATATATGTGTGTGGTAAATACAAAAACTGTGGCTTCTCCTGTTAACCACAATGAATTACCACAAACTTCTTGCTGCCCTGTGCTTGATATGAATCTTTCATAAGGCATAAATCCAGCCACTTGAATGACCTCCTTAGCGTGCACGCTCGCAGTTCAGTAGAAGCGTCCCTTAACGATTAAAAAAAGTGGAAAATGAAAACATTGAATTGAAAAACATACAGCGAGAGAAAGCTCAATCCATCTGCCGACTAGGGAACCCGTGTTTTTCGAAGATGTCCCACACGCATAGATTACATATATTCCGGTAAGCAGAAAACTGTCGTGACGGAGATTCTCAGATCTTCAGACTTAACAGTTGGGTGTACAATACAAATGGAGGGGGAGGAGGGGGGAGGAAGAGGAGGAGGAAGGAGGAGGAGGAGGCATAATGGAACATTTTCTTCTTGCTATGACGTGACTTAGTCTAAGAATCTGCATGAATGAAACGCAATAGGCTCAACAGGAAATTTGTTAACCACATAGAGAGAGAGAGAGAGAGAGAGAGAGAGAGAGAGAGAGAGAATGTTGGGGAAGGATGGGGCAGGGGGTAGGGGCCAGGGCTGAGGGCCAAAGATGAAGAAAATACTTATAAATTACTCGCTTCGGCGACAGCAATTCTTAACTCATCAATCAACCTCATTCCGCAATCCAGTCTTTGAAGAGGACGATGATAGATGGGCGTCATGGACGAGGCCGCCTTAGGTCCATTTTCGCGTGGCGGCCGAGCGGGATTGTCGACCTTTTCGCCTCCCGGCTCCCGCGTGGCACAGCCGCGTCTCGCCGCCGCCTGACTGCTGGTTCGCTGCTCGTGTTGCGGTCATCAAAACGGACTGTCCTCTCTCATTTGCTCATTGCGAGCGGTCATTTCCATGCGTTCTAAAATTGCATGATAGTCTTTAAAGTCTCGTCATCGAGTGGAATGACGGGATATTTCGGGCACGCTCCTTTGCTTGCTTGCTTGCTTGCTTCCTTCGCTCCTCAGTTGGTGTTTATCGTTGTTGATAAGAAGCGAGGCAGACGTAACATCCGGATTCTCTAGCGCTCTTAGCAATCGCCCGGGAAAGACATGCATTGCACGGTATGTATTTTGAAATAAAACGCCTTGCTTAAGGAATTTCAGAATAAACAAGAGTTAACGCTATCAATACGCGAATTATTTATTGGCTGATTTATCGTGCGACTGCGTCATCTAGTGTCTCAAACACTGGGTTTATTGACGACGTACACCTGTAGTTGGCGAATCGAACGCAACCGTCCGGTAACAATCGAACTTTCCATAAGAGAGAGAGAGAGAGAGAGAGAGAGAGAGAGAGAGAGAGAAAGAGAGAGAGAGTGGGATGGGAAACTACATCTAATTCAAACAAAGCCCAAATCTTACTTGAAATTCGGTTTGAATCGAAGATGGAGTTTCATGGCTAAAGCAAGTCAAATGAACGAATTTTTTCTACCATTCTATGATAGCAGAGGATATCCATATAGATACTGAGGACATTGAGGACATTACTGCCCTGAAATGGAAGACTGCAGTATCTGCAAAAATCAAAACTGAGAAAAATGGTAGATACTGCAGTTTTCCCTTGCCTTACTACTGATTTTGCAGATACTGCAAATGGGACCCCCTACATACTCTCTAAGCATTGAAGAATCATTCTGAAGCTGCAGTAACTTGTGTATTAGTGTTTCACGAGCCCAGTTGGTGGCATATCTCAATTTCGAACATTTTGCAGATACTGCAGTTTTCCATTTTAGGGCAGATTATTTTGTTTGGTCTAACATCAAAAACAGATAGAGACACAATGAAACGCTCTTGAGTACACCATTATGTAACAGCAGTTACTATATTTTTTTTCAGATATCCACGTTTTTCCTCTACAGGGGGTGTCTGGGAAAGCACTACTCTTCCGGTTTCCCACAATTATATTTAGAAGGTTGCTAGTTCGTGGTCACCCAGACAGATGCTGTCCAGAACCAATGTTGCTCACCCGCACTTAAGCACCAAGATGCAACCTCATGAGGTGAATAACCAAACGCTTGTGAAAGTCACAAATGACAAATTAAACAATCTACAAATAAATATAGGTACATAATATTCTTCTTCCATTTTAATACATTTTTTATCTATTTATCTATTTATTATTATTTTTTTTAATAAGTGGCTATCCATTCTTTCTTGTATTTCCCTTTACTTCCTGCTTCTTCCTAATGAACACCTATTCTCTTTGAAATCCTGAATTTCAAATCTGTGGTCTCTGTGGCTTGTTCCATATGAACAGGTTTCATCTATGAATAATAATACACACACACACACAATAATAATAATAATAATAATAATAATAATAGTAATAATAATAACTAAAAGATGTCCGTAAAATTACCACAGTTCTACATGACAGGTTGAAGAGGCATCATTAAACAATTTTTTGTAAAATATTAGTTTCATCTCTTTTTTTTTTTTTTTTTTGTTACTTTCATTACTGTTTTGCTTGTTGCTGATTTGTCCTTCGTGATCGAGTGGACGGAGCCTGGGTGTAATCAACATGTTCCTTTAGGCAGGGCGAGTTACTTTTATTGTTCAGGAAGAGTGTTTATGTATATCAAAACAATAATAATAATAATAATAATAATAATAATAATAATAATAATAATATTTATTATTATTATTATTATTATTATTATTATTTTCTTATACTGAGTTATTAATAATAATAATAATAATAATAATAATAATAATAATAATATTTACTATTATTATTATTATTATTATTATTTACTTAAACTTAATATTTATGAGTATTTGCCTCTTTATTATTATTATTTACTATTATTATTATTATTATTATTATTGATTATTATTATTAAAACTCGGTAACCAGTTATATGATAAATAACGGAATAGCATTAATTTCTAGACCCCTCCTCGTATGATATTAGTGGGTCCACTTATTATTATTATTATTCCACTAAAAGAAAAATTATTTTTATTATTTCTTATTATTATTATTCTGATGACATTATTATTATTAAAAACTTTCGACTCACGTCGGATCAACCCGTGGCCCTCAGGTGGATAAATAACTGGGCCATATACATTAAACCTGAGAGCAACTGCACTCCCTGGGCAGCCAATTGCTTGCATACCATTTTCCCAGTCAGCAATGACTCCACTAACAACATTTCATTCGAATTATCCCTTCTGAGTGAATAAGATAGGAAATCATGAACAGAAATAAATTTCTGACTACGTATCGAACCACTGAAAAGAAAAAATAAAAATATTTTGGAACCCGAGAGCAACTTTTACTTAAAGCTAACTGCCATACCAGCGAGTTTTCCCAACTTCTGATGATGACCCAATAGACAACATTTCATTCGAATTATCCCTTCTGATATAAGATATATATATAACACACAATCACGTGGAATAGAAATAAATTTATATATATATATTTGTTTTATCTTTTTTTTCCCAAGTTCCTGGTATTGCTTTGGTTAACAGTCGTTAAAACTGCTGCCTTTAGGTAATTGTCATATATAATGTACTTTGCCTTTGGAGAAAGTAAATAGAAAATAAGGTACTTTGGTCGTATGCAAGTTTCAAGCAAAATTTCGATTTGCTGAAAGCAGTGGCAGGTGATGCCTGCAGTAATGAGTGAGAGGTGATAAAACTTTTACTTGGCCAATGATGAAACTGTAGCGTTCAAAAGACACAGAGAGAGAGAGAGAGAGAGAGAGAGAGAGAGAGAGAGAGAGAGAGAGAGAGAGAGAGAGAGAGAGAGAAGGCTGCTTTCCTCTTTTCCTATATTTCATCTGTATTACTTTGCTGGTAATTATATAGTAAATAACTAATTGTCAACATAACAGATACTAGTCCCAATTTTCAGATGTACCATAATCGTTGTGGATGGTCCAACGACTTTTGATGGCCAAGTGTGATGATAACATTGACAGGAAACAAGAGATCTATTATCAAAAATATATGCATTTATTTTCTGTTTGTATTCTGCGCAGTTTTATAGATAATCTAGATAATCTCTTTTTGTAAAATGATTGTGTAAAAATGTGTGTAAAAGGATAAGGATACAGATACGTAAAAATCACCTGATGTGTTGGATTTTTCATCGACAATAATAATAATAATAATAATAATAATAATAATAATAATAATAATAATGTTTGTCTGAAATATACCAATAAAAATCTCTCAGATTCCAAGAATTATTGGAGATTTAGAAAATCTCTGCTAGTTCGGATTTAGTTCAGTGAAGTCACTATCGAAAGATCGGTCATTTTGGACTTGAATTGTTTGTCAATAATTGTAAACAATTATATTGTAGAAGGTTGTCTTCATAATATGAAAGATAGACAGATATCAATCATTTGAAGTCATTGTTTTTTTTTTGTAAACATTTGCTCGGCCAAAACCTGTTTGCAAGTTTAAATGTTAAATAGTATTATCTATAATAATAAAACTGAGGATCTTCTTGTCCCGGCCCGTGGGAGGTAGGGTAGGGAAGGGTAGGGGAGACATGACACATCCACCCTCCTCCTGCAACCTGTTTGTCCGCCCTGGGTGGGGCGGAGCAGCTAGGGGACGGGAGGATAGGGGAGATATGACACATCCACCCGCCTCCTGCAAACCTGTTTGTCCGGCAATGGGTGGGGTCAGGTAGGTAGGGGGATCAGGAGAATAGGGGACATGACACATCCATCCTACTCCCTCCTCCTGCTAAACAGGTTAGTTTGTCCATCCACTCAGTTGTTGCAGAGTAGGTATGGGACCAGGAGGGTAAGGGAGACTTGACGGGCAGCGCCAGGTTCCATCGCAGCGTAGCGCGCGCCATCAAGCTCGTTGGAAAAACAAAATCCACGCATATTTTCTTACAGTAATGTAGTAGTTAGACGTACAGCTATAACTACTAGCTTTCGAGAACCAGCCCAGTTTTTATTTTTAATAACTTTGCTGGTTGAAATGGGAGCTTAAGTTTTCGACAAAGCTTGACTGTTTTCAGGTTTGGTCACTGTGTTACAGTGCAAAAAAAAAAAAAACCATCGTTGTATATCCTATTTACACGTTAATTATTCGCGTCGTTGGAAACACTCATAACAATATCATTATTATTAATATAATTCAGAACCTTAGGAAAAAAACTGTGACTCATGCTTGGTAGATTTATTGTGACTGTAAAATGACGCACTTCGAGAAATTTTGAATCGTCAGTGTGGCTGAATCTTTAGGAAGTTAACCTTAGTTTCTGCTTCTGCATTTAAAATTAAAAATGAAAAGAAACAGTAAAAATGCGCCGAAGTTTCTTCGGCACTATCAAGTTTTCTGTACAGCCGCTACAGCGTATAATCAGTGCCACCGAAAACAGATCATTCGGTGGACTCGGTCATAATGCTGTATGAGCCCGACCATGAAACTTTAACCACCGCCCGGTGGTGACCTGTCCTATATCTTGCAGAAGCATGATCATAGCTAACTTTAACCTGAACAGAATGAAATTACTGAGGCTAGAGGGCCGTAATTTAGTATGTTTGATGATTGGAGAGTGGATGATCAACATACCAATTTGTAACCCTCTAGCCTCAGTAGTTTAAGATCTTAGGGCGGGACAGAAAAAGTGGGACAGAAAAAGTGCGGACGGGACAGATAAAGGGTACAATAGTTTTCTTTTACAGAAAACTAAAAACTCACAGAGCTAAAATTTGAATCGCGTATACTCAAATGCTTATAGTAAGCTGGAAGGTGTATAATGCTTCCGTTTCTCTTTGAAGATATTGATTAGATTGTGCACTTTGTGCTTACTCTATTAATTTTCTACCTGGTCAGCTGGTATAGTGGTTAGTGTCACGGCATGCCACTCAGTTGTCGCGGGTTCGCGTCTCCCCAAGGGCGATGAAAAATCACTGGCTCTGTATCATGATCAGTTACTGGTGCTGCAGTCTGCGGTGGGAGGTTGAAACCAACAATCTTTGGAAGCTTGAATGTCAAGCCAATGGCCACTTCGGTGTGCTTGTTCCATGTGAATAGGTTTCATCTACCAAAATAATAATAATAATAATAACAATAATAATAATAATAATAATAATACCTGTTTGTTCTCTGATGTTTTAGCTATCAGGAGACTCTTGTTTGTTTTGCTGCGTTGGCATAATGGCGTCGCTTGACTGGTTCTTTCTGCTGCGTGTGTGTATTTATCAATTTGTTTATCGTTGGAATTTGCCTGTTTTTAGTCACCACTGTTATTGATTTTAAGCTTTATTGCATTTAAAGTCTTTGTTGTACCATATTGCAATTATTGGCGTACTTATTTTCTCGGTTATGTCATTCAAATCCTCTGTAATTCCGTAATGTTAGAGAACTAGTGTCAAAAACCAACTGGCAGACAGTGCCTCTCGTCCTTCACTTTCAACCAAATGCCAGTGTATGTGCGTGTTTGTGCGTGTTTGTGCTTGTTTGTGTGTGTATGCGTGCGTACGTGTTTTTACCCCTTTTATTAGAAATACGTGTTTGATATGAACATATTCGGTAGCAGCAGAATTTCCGGCAGAATTTAAGTTCATCATGACCATCAGTTAGTTTACCCTCGGCAACTATTAATTTCAGCTTCCCTCACCTGTCAGAGCCATACACCTGACCAAAACAATTAACCGGGTGTTGTGGGCGAGGTATTCGGAACTGTATGGACATATTGGACACAATGTATAATATGGAATGGTGGGACGGAATGCTGTAGGACATGCGGGAGCTCACCGCTGGTATTTCATTTTCTAAATGCAGTTATGTTATGTTATGAGGAGGGAGGGAGGGAAGGAGGAAGGGGAGGAGGAGGAGGGTTATAAATAAAGGGGGGAAGGGGAAGATGGATCGAAAAGGGGTTTTGGGGGGCCCCACCGTGGGTGAGGTTTGTCATAAAGTGAGAAGATGTGTCAGATGGAGCTTCGGCTGTTTTTCACGAGGTCGATTTTTGCAAGACACTTGTTCATCCATAACTTTGAACTCCTGGCGGAATTTTTTTTTACGCAATTTTTTTTTTATTGTCAGAGGCGAAATGATATATATCGTGGTTGCCAAATGGTTATGTCATTGCCGCTGCAACGTATCGGTGAAAATGTACGAGCACATGTATAGATTATACGTAAAGGGATTGTATGCATCGGAAGGTGAAATGTTTTTCCAGATATATGTTCGTTGCCTTTGTGGGCGGAATCACTTTTCACATTCTTGTTATTGACCTTGTTTGTTTTTTCGTGGATTACTGCTCCTGCTGCCATTGCTGCTCTGTCTTTAAGCCGTTGCCGCCAACGAAAGGTTTAGAAGCCAGCCCTGTCTCTTTAATGTTTGGACGGAGTCAATGCTTCCTCCAATGCGGGTGAAAGAAGAATATTGAGCAGAAGGTAATGGGTGGCTTAAGAGAGAGAGAGAGAGAGAGAGAGAGAGAGAGAGAGAGAGAGAGAGAGAAACCTGAGCGATACTATGCAATCGGAATTTAGGTAACAAAAAAAATATATGCTTTGTAGGGGGGTAATGCCGTCAGTCCACCTCACGCGGTGCACTGTAGTCACTACTTACGGTTCTTTGTAGTGTCCCTTCGACCCCTATCTGCAACCCGTTTCATTCATTTTTACTGTACCTCCATTCATATTCTCTCTTCCATCTTACTTTCCTCTTCCTTCTTACAATTGCTTCATAATGCAACTGCGAGGTTTTCCTCCTGTTACACCTTTCAAACCTTCTTTACTCTCAAATCTCCTTTCAGCGCTGAATGACCACATAGGTCTCAGCGCTTGGCCCTTCGACCTAAACAGTATATTCTATCATAAAAAAGAATATGAATTTGAATTTTGTCTTGTAAGACGCTATCTTATTTACAACGCTTCGTGTATGAGACTAGGAGTGTCGTAATCAATAGTTCACTAGTGCCTAAAATTGTCTGAGCTCACGTAGTGGGACAGCCCCTGAGTCATTAATGCAGGATCAGCTTCCAAATAGATAAAGTAGGAACTATTATCAAAATATCGTTTTCAGATCATTATCACGTGGCTACAACAATTACATGTATGCATAAGTATATTGTATATATGTATACATTTGTATCTATCTATCTATCTATCTATCTATAACATATATATATATATATATATATATATATATATATATATATATATATATATATATATATATATATACTGTATATATATATATATATATATATATATATATATATATGTTATATAAATATATACAGTATATACATATGTTATGTAATATATATATATATATATATATATATATATATATATATATATATATATATATATATATATATACATACATAGATATATACATCGCACCAACAATTGGTGCTTGCACGCCTATGTAAACGACAAAGAAACAACAGCAGAAGCCATAACAACGACAATAATCTTGACGATAGTAATAGAATTTTTGCAAATGTACGACAACATCAACAATGGCAAATGATTTACCATTTTAGTAATATATATATATATATATATATATATATATATATATATATATATATATCATATCATCAGTAATAAATGTATATAAAGAAGGGAAGTAATAAATAATATACACATGCTGACAAGACGACGAAGGAAATAAGGACGGTTATCTGAACGCTGATAATACTAATAGTAATATTACTCATACAAAACAGTATTATTAATAATAACAGTGTAAACATTAATTACAATAATAACAATAACGATAATAACCAGCATAAAGTATTAATGCAGTAACAACGAAAAATGATTTGATAACTGGTTATTAATGATTCATCAGTCGTATTTTGGAGTAGTATATGACAAAAATATGATTGTTGGTCTGCATACTGTACAACACTGTTTGTGCAGACGACTCAAGCAAGTGTCAGCTTTAAAAAGCAATTGGTCCTTCTGCCTTCATGAAGGGCATTTCCTCCTTCAGGGGCTTCACAGCCCTTCACGGATTTACTTAAGCAAATGCCAATCATTAAAGGAACGTGAATTCGATGAAGGGTTTGTAGTTTGACCTACAATAAATAAAAAAAAGTTATATTCATTTCACAATTGCGATGATAGATATATTTCAGATGGAGTGAAATGTATTTGAATTCGCGAAGCAATGAGCGAGGTCACAGGAGTGTGTGTGCGTGCGTGTGTGGTTTGTGTTCTACGGTCGTCTGGTTCTCAGTGACGGTCACCCATTCATGGAATGGACAAACCCTACATCGCCTAATTTCATTGTTCGAAGACCCTCGATGAAGTTGGTCATTAGCGAGGTTAAAAGTGAATGAATATAGAATTTAGTTCAAAGGCCAAGCACTGGGACCTATGAGGTTATTCAGTGCTGAAACAGAAATTAACAGTAAAAGGTTAGAAAGGTACCAGGAGGAAACTCAAAGCAGTTGCACTATGAATCAATTGTTAGAGAGGGTGGAGGAAAGTAAGATGGAAGACAGAGAATATGAAGGAAGTACAGCAAAGAAACGAAAGGGCTGGAGCTAGGGGGCCGAAGGCACGCTGCAAAGAACCTTAACTTATGCCTACAGTGCACCGCATGAGGTGCACTGACGGCACTACCCCCACCTACGGGGGTTAGTGACACCTGTATCGTCTACAGTAGAATATGATGATAAGAAACTGATTGAAAATCATAAATAGATAATTAAAGTTATGGGGGCATCACACTGTTACATTTTCTGGCATCTTTTTGCATCTTGATGCCCGAGTCTAACCGAAGCTGCTGATACTAAAGTGAAAGTGAAGAGTTTCATGCTAGCCAGCTTACAACCAAACGAATAACAAATGCGCCGAAGTTTCTTCGGCGCAATCGAGTTTTCTGTAGAACGTATAATTAAGGCCACCGAAAATAGATCTATCTTTCAGTGGTCTCGGCACAATTCTGTATGAGCCGGGGCCCATGAAGCTTTAACCACGGCCCGGTGGTGGTGGCCTGTCCTATATCGTTGCCGGGTGCACGATTATGACTAACTTTAACCTTAAATAAAAAAAAACTACTGAGGCTAGAGGGCTGCAATTTGGTATGTTCGATAATTGGAGATTGGATGATTAACATACCAATTTTCAGCCCCCGAGCCTCAGTAGTTTTTAAGATCTGAGGGCGGAAAGAAAAAGTGCGGACAGAATAAAGTGCGGACGGACAGGCAAAGCCGGCACAATAGTTTTCTTTTACAGAAAACTAAAATCGGCATATCTTTTGCACAACAATATAATTGAAATCAAGGCAATCGCATCATTAACTCGTGGTATTGGAGTTATAATGCATAACATTCTAGGAACAAATTATTCCTTTACTTTGTTGTAAAACAATAGGTATCAGTTTTAGTACTGGCTAGGCTACAACATTTTCAGGTAGATCTACGGAAAGTTGGTAGTTTTATTAGGAGCATAAGGTTCTAATCCAGTGGTTCTCAACCAGAGGGGATTCCCCCCTAGTGGGGAATTTCAGAGTTTCAGTTGGGGGGAATTGTGACCACAGACTGGCAGGCTCAAACTGGCTCTAGGGCCTCACAAAACGCAGTGTGCATCGGTCCGCATTACTGAGAGGTCGCGCTGGGCTTTCTCGCCACTAGCTTGTGTGTTTGTGTTGGTATTTTGTTGCATATTATCTGGATTGCACCTTTTGAGGCATACAGTTTTGAAAGGGGGAGGAAACGATTATCTGCTTTGAAAGGTGGGGAAATGGGGGAGAGGAACACATTCAGTTCTGGAAAGGGGTGGGGAGAGGAATGACATTCAGTTCTGGAAAGGGGGAGGAATGACATTCAGTTCTGGAAAGGGGGAGGAATGACATTCAGTTCTGGAAAGGGGGAGGAATGACATTCAGTTCTGGAAAGGGGGCATGACAGTTCTGGAAAGGGGGAGGAATGACATTCACTTCTGGAAAGGGGGGAGGAATGACATTCGGTTCTGGAAAGGGGAGAGGAATGACATTCAGTTTTGGAAAGGGGGATGACATTCAGTTTTGGAAAGGGGGGGAGGAATAACATTCAGTTTTGGAAAGGGGGAGAGGAATGACATTCAGTTTTGGAAAGGGAGAGGAATGACATTCTGACATATGGTAAAAGGGTGCATGAAAACCACTGTCGATGAACTTGTTTACGGGATGGATAGCAATAACTACATTACTTATAAAGTGACACTGTAAACACTGTTTGGTGCGGAGGTTCGATATCACTAGATGCCAAAAAAAAAAAAAATTATTCTCTGTGACCACGATATTACTCTCTTTATAATCATCATGGTAATTATCGATCTAATGAAGATATCATGCGCACTAAACTATGACTTGCAGTTACTGTATCCAAACACTCAGTGTATCAAAAAGGAGTGTTGGTACTCTGTAAAAGAAAACTATTGGGATGGCTATTTGTCTGTCCGTCCGCACTTTTTCTGTCCGCCCTCAGATCTTAAAAACTACTCAGGCTAGAGGGCTGCAAATTGGTGTATTGATCATCCACCCTCCAATCATCAAACATATCAGATTGCAGCCATCTAACCTGCGTAGTTTTTATTTTATTTAAGGTTAAAGTTAGCCAGGATAGTGCGTCTGGCACCACTATAGGTGCCAACAACACAGGCCACTACCGGGTCGTGACTAAAAGTTTCATGGGCCGCGGCTGAGAGTTTCATATAGCAATATGGTCTGTACAGAAAACTCGATTGCGCCGAAGAAACTTCGGCGCATTTTTTACTTGTTATTTTTTACCCCGATCTTTGTGTTCTGTCCTTTTTTTTTTTTTTTAGTTGACTTGAACTATGTAGAAAGACCAGTGAACAAGAATCAAGTGCGTTTGGCTGCCGTATCTTCCCCAATCCTGTTCGAATTTGTAATTCTTTCCATGCCTCCGTGTTCCTTAATTCCTGTCCTTTCGTTTTTTAGGAGTCGGGGCTTAGGACCCATGCGTTATTTCTCATTCCTTCTTATTTTTGGTTTAAATTCGGGTCTGGGCAAGTATAAACACTAGGTTGTCCTTTTCGATGGCACTCGGGCCGAAAGGTTAGAATTCCACAACCATTAGGATTTTGCTCTTTTTAAATTTTCAACATAATCTTTTCAACGGGATTTTTCGTAGTTTTTTACAAGACTTTATTTTTCAATATTTCATCGTAATCTTTACAAAGGGATTTTTACCTTTTTTTATATTATATATTTTCTTATTTTGACAGGGTCTTTTCAGTAGGCGTTTTGACATTATTTCGACTTTTTGTACATTGAAAAGGGACCTTTTCAAGTAATAATGAAATTTTCTAAAAAAAAAAAAAAGAATTAATTGATTAATTGATTAATCAATAAATTAATGATTTATTTCATTTATAGATTGATTGATTTAATTATTTATTTATTTGACTTTTAAATTATTTAGTTTATTTATCTATTTATTAATTCCCATTTTAACAGGATCCTTACAGTGGGAGTTTTGGCAGTTTATCTACAAGATTCCTCCTAACGTTTTGCACCCAGATAATCCCACCGTTGCCTGAATATCATCAAACGTCGATTAGAGAGAGAGAGAGAGAGAGAGAGAGAGAGAGAGAGAGAGAGAGAGAGAGAGAGAGAGAGAGAGTCGAACGCTCATTATTCAATTAAAAACAAAATTTCCGGCTGCTGGGCCTTTGAATCATTAATCCCCGGATGCAAATTACAATTACCTGAAACAATATGAGGGGGTTTAATAGATATCATTATTCTGGTTTTTATTTTATTTCATAGCAATTTTTTTTTCAGTTTCACCTGCTATTGTGACAGGAAACATCAACCTTATCACAATACTCGTAATGACAGTGATTTTGATGGTGAGCAGTGTCAGAGCGAAGGGTTTATTTTAGATGTAAATGTTATGGATTTTTAATTATCATTATTATTATTCTTACGTTCATGGGCTGTTTAACATTTGTTGGGGATGAAAACATCACTCTCTTCATAATAGTGATGAGGAATGTGATGGTTAATTAGGATTTTTTGCCATAATTATTATTATTATTATTATTATTATTATTATTATTATTATTATTATTATTATTATTATTATTATTATTATTCAACAGATGAAACCTATTCATATGGAGCAAGCCCACCAAAGGGGCCATTGACTTGAAATTCAAGCTTCCAAAGAATTTGGTGTTCATTAGGAAGAAGTAAGAGGAAGAGGAGATCCCACTTATTAAAAAAGGAAAAAATTAATTAATAAATTTATGAATAGATAAAAATGTATTAAAATGCAAGGAGAACGGTATTAGGGTAGTAATGCATTGCACCTACGCTTGAACTTTTGAAGCTAGGAAAGTATGGACTATTCACATATAATAAGTCACAAACATCTTTTAATATCGAATTCACTATACCTTGGGAATAAGTTACACCCATGGGGCTTCTGTCCAGGCCAGGATTCGAACATGGGCCTTTGGTTCAGAAACAATGATAAACAGTCAATTACGACCAATCTGCAATATGTAGGGGCGGTAGCACTTACCGGTTATGATTCCCTTTGGGTTTAGTTATTCCACTGGTACAGAATCCACGGTATTTGTGGTCTAAGTTATATATATATATATATATATATATATATATATATATATATATATATATATATATATATATATATATATATATATATATATAATCTTATATATATATCTTCATTAAAAAAACGCATATACACTGTTGAAATCTTGGGCAGTCTATTCTCAGGGAAGTTGTCTACAGATTATACATTTCTTTTGCCAAATTATTCCATACTTCTGTCTGTCTCTCTCTCTCTCTCTCTCTCTCTCTCTCTCTCCTTCAACCCTCCTCCTATCTCTCTCTCTCTCTCCTTCAACCTCCTCCTATCTCTCTCTCTCTCTCAACTTCAACCCTCCCCATTCCCTCTCTCTCTCTCACGTAACCCTCTCATCCCTCACGTAACCTCTCCATCCTCCTTACCTCTCTCTCTCTCTCTCTCTCTCTCTCTCATCAAGCACTTCTCCATCATTTATCAGGCGATCATCAGGGTATCCCATCCGTCCCCCATCCATCACGCCGTCCCTTCTTTTCACCCACCTGCCATACCGTCAATCGTGCAACCCTTCACCCACCACCTCTTCCCCACCCACACCCAGACACCCCACCTGCTCCCAATTGGCCATCTCTCTCTCTCTCTCTCTCTCTCTCTCTCTCTCACCCTAATAGTTACCTGTTCGGCTAATTAACCTGTCTAAGGTATCCCACCTTTTTTTTTTTTTAGTTTTCTATTGAATTTCATTTCTCTTTGTATTTATGTATTTTCCGATTTGAGTCTTTCATTTGATTATTGAATTCTGGTTTGGTTTGCCATTGAATTTTCTCTCTCAGTGGAATTACTGTAAATGTTTTGGGTTGGCATTTCAGCGAAGGTTATTTCTAAATAGAATTATTATTATTATTATTATTATTATTATTATTATTATTATTATTATTATTATTATTATTATTATTATCATCGGCGAAAAAATCCTCAATGATGTAAGTGTAAATATAAATTTGATTATTTTACCATTTTAGTGAATCGTGTTGATTATGAGATTTTATGAAATTATTATTATTATTATTATTATTATTATTATTATTATTATTATTATTATTATTATTGGTAAAAAAAAATCCACAAAGATGTAAGTTTAAGTATAAATTTTCACGTATTTTACTGACGGTTTTTTTACCATTTTAGTAACTCTTCTTGATTATGAGAATTTAAGAAATTATTATTATTATTATTATTATTATTATTATTATTATTATTATTATTATTATTATTATTATTGAATTAAAGGGCACAATAACCTACTGAAACGTGTTTGTACATATGTTTTCCGTAGAGTTTTCTATTTTTTCTTGTTCCTTGGACACATGACGGCAAATAATGGCAGTCGTGCGAAGTTACCAAACTTACTTGTGTTCTCTTTCTGTTATAACAATCATAACTATTATGCTTATTATTGGCGTTGTTGTAACAATTACTTTCATTACTGATGCTTTCGTTGTTATTTGTGGGATTACGGAACTATTGCATATATTCTTATTGTTATGAATATGATTATTTTTTTGTCTGGATTTTTGGCTTCGGATAACTGCAACAGTTTAGAAATTATTTGTCTGATTCTCTGAACAGCAGCACCAGTATGCAGTAAATGTGCCTCGCTGTCGAACTTCTCAGTTCCAGAGGTCCTTTATCCCTCCCACCACTGGACTGTGGAACAGCCTCCCAGAGGATGGCGTGCAGTTGGAACTTCAGAAGTTCAAGCCAAGATGCAATGCATTGCTACCCTAATATTGCTCTTCTTGCATTTTAGTACATTTTTATCTATTTATCTATTTATTTCTTTCCTTTTTAATAAGTGGGATCTCTTCTCTCTGTATTTCCCTTTACTTAATCTTGATTCTTCATAATGAACATCATATTCTTTGGAAGCTTGCATTTTAAGTCATCTACTGAATAATAATAATAATAATAATAGTAATAATAATAATAAGTCTTTTAAGTGGCTATCTTGAGTGGCTATTGCACCACCTCTGTTCCTCCCCAACATAATGATGAACATTTTTTTTTTTATTATTCTACCAGTATAGCTAAAATATTTACCTTTTATTTCTTTTATTTCATTTTACCTTGAATTTAGTTTTACTGCACTCGATCCAATATTTCCATACTTAAATTAATAAAAATATTCTAAATGCTGAAAAGATTACGTTTGTGCAATTATCTGAATTGCTTCAGCAATTATGTAATGTTGCCTAGTTTTAATCATTTATTCTTAAATCGATATTAAGTAAAAAATGAATGATTATTGTCTCGTTGTTCTTCATCAATTCGATAGTTTTGAAATCCGTAGTGGGTAGTGCCGTCAGCGCACCTCACGGGGTGCACTGTAGGCGTTACTAAAGGTTCTCTGCACCGTCCCTTCCGCCCCGAGTTGCAACCCCTTTCATTCCTTTTACTGTACCTCCTTCCATATTATCTTTCTTCCATCTTGCTATCCACTCTGTCCTAACAATTATTTGTAAGTGCCACTGCGAGGTTTTCCTGCTGTTACACCTTTCAACCTACCTACTCTCAATTTCCTTTCCAGCGCTGAATGATAGTTTTGAAGCTACAGTTTGGAAAAGCTTAACCCCTTAGATTGCGTCTGACGCATAGTTGTAGGAAACAGAGGAACACCGTCGAGACCTTATGAACTGAAATAATACCTGTAAAATATAATACGGAGTTACCAGAAATGGTTCACCTATTTCAAAAGGTTCGCCAGTGTAATTACTGATGATGATGATGATGATACATCATTTGGTAATAAGATTACAATGATAAATATCATTCTTACTTTGACGGTATTAGTTTTCTGTAAAGGAAAACTATTGTGCCGGCTTTGTCTGTCCTTCGGCACTTTTTCTGTCCGCCCTCAGATCTTAAAAGCTACTTGGCTAGAGGGCTGCAAATTGGTATGTTGATCATCCACCCTCCAATCATAAAACATACCAAATTGCAACCCTCTAGCCTCAGTAGTTTTATTTGATTTAAAGTTGTTAGCCATAACGTGCATCTAGCAACGATAGGATAGGCCACCACCGGCCTGTGGTTAAACTTCATGGACTGCGGCTCATACAGCATTATACCGAGCATTCACCAAAAAGAAAGATCTATTTTCGGTGGCCTTGATTATACGGCAGTGGCCAGAAAACTCGACAGCCGAAGAATCTACGGCGCATTTTATACTTAAAGAAGATGGCTCCAACAGGGGAATGATGGGTGTTAATGGACCCCACCCAAATCCTGTCCTCAGTCGAGAATCGAACCCACCTCTTCCAGATGGTAAGGTGAGACTTCTAACCACTGGACCACGAGGAGTGTTTAATTATTATTATTATTTCTGGTTTCTTTATGTAAACCTCCTCACCTGGAGTCTTCCATCTCTCTATTCATCCATCTCCCGCAGTGCGTCTGTAGTACCGTGTTCCCTCTCAACCATATTGAATAATCCTTCATCTTCTTTTGTACAGTAATCCTCGATTCTCCGTCTGTCTCTCTCTCCCACCTCCTCCACCTCCTCCTCCTCCTCCTCCTCCTCCTCCTCCTCCTCCTCCTCCTCCTCCTGAACCTCCAAAGTGAGACCATAAATTCGGTCTCGTTTCCTCAAATTATCATGGGCGACCTAACTGCCGCTTCTTCTTCTTCTCATCTTCCTCCTCCTCCTCCTCCCTCCTCCTCCTCCTCCTCCTTCCCGATGATCTGTGATGATTATGATGATCCGATGATTTGGACCTTGGCTTTGATGATAGCTGCGGTGGGTGACTCTTCTTCCCCACAGTCGGACTGAGGTGGTTGCTTGGTGGTCGTCAGGTGCGAAGGAGAGAGAGAGAGAGAGAGAGAGAGAGAGAGAGAGAGAGAGAGAGAGAGAGAGAAGCGGCAGTGAGGGTGAGGGAACTGGAACCAACTTCTACCTATTCTCTCTCTCTCTCTCTCTCTCTCTCTCTCTCTCTCTCTCTCTCTCTCTCTCTCTCTCTCTCTCTCTCTCTGTGCATCTGCTTTTTCTGTAACTTGTCTTCCTATCTCTCGCTCTCCCTCTATTTCTTGTCTTCATATATATATATATTTATATATATATATATATATATATATATATATATATATGTATATATATGTATGTATATATATGTATGTATATTTCATTGTATCTTCTTTTTGTTTATTCTCTCTCTCTCTCTCTCTCTCTCTTAAACGTCACGGAGACTCGATAATTCATATCTATTCTGAAAGCAGTTGTTGAAATATTATTTATTTACATCAGGTTGCTTATACGTCTTCTTTTGCTCTTACGGAACACAAAGTTTGGGTTAACAGTGAATAACAGGTACTCTACACAGAGAGAGAGAGAGAGAGAGAGAGAGAGAGAGAGAGAGAGAGAGAGAGAGAGAGAGAGAGAGAAGAACGGGTTGATGTCAAAAGTAAAAAAGAAAATAAATACGATTTCACTCATGCATGTCCATCAGAAAGTCTTATGTTGGTAAAAAAAAAAAATAAAACTAAAATAAATAAAATGAAATAAATAAAAATTAGGAAATAAAGGATGGACAAGCGAAAACAAATAAGGCGATCGTGTACGGAACAATCATGGAATAATAAATCTCAAAGTGAACGAAAGGATCGAAAAAATATAACTTAGAACGTGAGGAAATATACCGGAGAAATAAAGAACGTAACATAACGAAAGCTTTAACTTGGAGAATGGTCGGATAAACTGTGATGAAATTCTTAGATAACGAAAAGGATCGAATACAGAAGAATGGAATTCCAAAATAAACTTCTTATAAATCACAATAAATTTCTAAATTTGCTATATATCGTAGCCAGTGAGTTAAAACAAAAGAGACATTATAATACATTTCCCAAGGAGTGAGAATGATTCCATTACGTTTACGATCGAAATATTGTAATTTTAAATACACGAAAAGGTACAATAAATTTCTCTGATAGAAAAAATATAACTAAAAAATAAAAAATATAAAATACATTTTCTGATGGGAAAAAATATAACGAGAGAAAAAATACGTAAACTTATAATACAGCTCTCGATGAACGCATGAAATTCCACCCATTTTGAAACAAAAGAAACACAAAATTACAAAATAAATTTCTCTGATAAAAAATATAACTATAAGAAATATGGAAATTTATAATACAGCTCTCGATGAACACATGAAATTCCATTCACTTTGAAAAAAAGGTTAAAAAATACAAAATAAATTTTCTGATAAAAAAATACGAAATTATAATACATCCTTCGATGAACGCTTGAAATTCCAGTCACTTAAAAAAAAGGCTTAAAAAATACAAAATAGATTTTCTGATAGGAAAAAATACGGATACTTATAATACAGCTCTCGCATGAAATTCCATTCACTTAAAAAAAGGCTTAAAAATACAAAATAAATTTTCTGCTAGAAAATAAATACGAAAACGTATAATACATCTCTCGATGAACGCATGAAATTCCATTCATTAAAAAAAACTTTAAAAAATACAAAATAAATTTTGTTAGAAAAAAAATACGAAAACTTATAATACATCTCTCGATGAACGCATGAAATTCCATTCATTTTGAAAAAAAAAAAAAATCGAAAATAAAAAAAAATAACAAATAACTACAACTGACAAGACGCACGAGAAATTCGCGAACGAAAGTGTGGAGACGAAAGCATTTTGGAAACGACCGAAGGCTATTGAAAGCGACAGCATGCCCCGCGGGGCACGGAGCCAGGTAATGGTATGTTCGAGACCTGCGCAGATGTCATTTCTTCAGAGCATGAGATATGATTGACAACATTACCCACCTTAGATTTTATGGTGCCGGTGAGCAGCTTGGAGATGACGCCCCCGGACCAGCTACTACTGAGAGTCGATTCTCTCTCTCTCTCTCTCTCTCTCTCTCTCTCTCTCTCTCTTTCTCTCTCTTTCACACGCACATATACACACATACATACGCACACGCACGCAACATAAAGAGAGAGAGAGAGAGAGAGAGAAAGAGAGAATGTGGAAATATTCTGCACAAAAAAGTTCACACACACGTACACACACAAAGCTCACCCACACAACAGAGAGAGAGAGAGAGAGAGAGAGAGAGAGAGAGAGAGAGAGAGAGGAGAGATGGGAGAGAACTGTGGAAATGTTCTGTACAAAAAGTTCACACACACACGTAGCTTTTTGGAACTCTTTGGCTGTGTTTTTAAGCCAATTGACTTCTTTTTAGTTTTCTGTAAAGGAAAACTGTTGTGCCGACTTTGTCTGTCCGTCTGCACTTTATTCTGTCTGCCCTCAGATCTTAAAAACTACTGAGGCTAAGGGGCTTCAAATTGGTACGTTGGTCATCCACCCTCCAATCATCAAACATACCAAATTGCAGCCCTCTAGCCTCAGTAGCTTTTATTCTATTTAAGGTTAAAGTTAACCATGGATCGTGCGTCTGACACGGCCGAGTCCAGTTCTGGAGGCGTCGCAGTGTACCTTCACTTGACCGCATCTGAGGGACAACTGAGCGGCAGCGCTACCCGGTCGTAGCTGAGAGTTTCATACTGCAGCACACTGAGAGTTTCATACAGCATTATACGCTGCTCTGTTGATTGCGCCGAAGAAACTTGGGCACATTTTTTACTTGTTTTTTTCCTAGTGCCATCTGCTCACTCACTTCTTTTTGCATTTACTGTCTTGTAACGTTGATTCCGATTCTCTCTAAGTTCTCCCCTCTGTCTCAGTTGGGTTATGGGACGGTTCAAAGTAATTGTTCATAGTGAATTTTTGAACAGAAATTATTGTATAGCACAAGTTTGAACAGGGAAGATGGTGACTGAAGCTTTAGGAGATTTGGTGGACCTTTCCTAGATAGTGACCCCCAACAAAGTTCGGGGGTCGTTATCTAGGACTAATATATCTTGAGGCTCATTATCTTTATGATATTTACAGTCTTTTGTTTATATTTTTACGGTCATCCCCAACGGGCTTGCACTAGAGGTGGATACATACCGGGTTAAAAGCCTTGCGGGTTACTATCTAGGTTGATTGTGTTGATTGGCTGATTTTGAATGAATTTGATTTGATTGTGCAATCGGGCTTCTTAACGGCTATATAAGGATTGTAAGACTAAATCCGACTTAAATACAAACACAGTGAAGCAGAGTCAACTGAGACGCACTCCATAGAACACATTTTCGAGATACTGTGATCTTTAGGAAAGTCTTTAACACCATCTATCTATAATAATAAATTCCGATTGGATCTTTGGGGGAGGACAGTAAGGGAGACATTGCACAGCTACCCTCCTCCTGCAAACCTGTTTGTCCGCCCCGGGTCGGGGCGGGGTAGGTAGTGGATCGGGAGAGTAGGGGAGACATCCGCTGTCCTACTGCACACATGTTTGTCCGGCCCGGTTAGGGCGGGGGCAGCAGGATCAGGAGGGTAGGGAGACATCCACTGCAATTACCGCGAACCCTGTTTGTCCGCCCAGGGTGGGGGCGGGGTAGGTAGTGGATTGGGAGGGTAGGGGAGACATCCATCCTCCTCCTGCAAACCTGTTTGTCCGCCCCAGGTGGTTAAGGGATCGGGAGGGTAGGGGAGACATCCACCCTCCTCTTGCAAACCTATTTGTCCGCCCCGGGTGGGGGCGGGTTAGGTAGGGGATCGGGAGGCTTGAAAAGACATCAAGCTCGTTATAATAATATGAGTCTTTCAGACTAGCGCTGACTGACAAAGCGCACTGCCGGAGTTCTTGAAAATTAGAACGCGCTTCACGATAATGCCAGTTATCAGATTGCATTCCAACGTACGTTGATCATTAGAACGCTCTTACGAGAACCATTGATACGTAATGGCGGTTTCTGCATTACGACCTCGTAAATGAAATAAAAAAAAGCATGCGAGGCTAGTTAGGAATTAATAACAGCTATTTTGAGTGCTTCAGACGCACGCAATTACGCACGCAACTCATTTTTTTTTCTGCCAACCACTCCTTAAGATTATTGATCGACTTAGATGGCGTATTTGTTAAAGCCAGCCCCGAATTCCTCTGTTATGTGACGCCAGTATTTGGAAGTCAGTCAGTCAATTATATTTGTAATGGCATTAATGGTAGCAGACGTACTTATTAACCGTATTGATGAATGACATTGTAATAGCTGTAATTCTTTCCTGTTACTTTAAAGAAAAAATAAGTTAAATATTCATAAAACTAATTAATTACCAGCATAAATGGTTTGTAATTACGTCTCCTTCAATCTCCGCGAAAAAAAAAAGCAAATTAAATAGAGACTAAACTTTGGAAAACAAAAGCGTTCAAAATTTAAACCCTTCTTTTGTTTTGAAATTAATTTAAGCTGAAGTTAAGCCTCTTTTTTTCTTTTGAAATTAATCTAAACTGAAATTAAAACCTCTTTTGTTTCGTAAATTAATTTAAGCTGAAATTAAAACCTCATTTGTTTTAAAATTAACATAAGATAAAATTAAAATCTCTTTTCTTTAGAAATTAGTCTAAGCTGAAATTAAAAACTTTTGTTTTAAAATTAATTAAAGCTGAAACTAAAACCTCTTTTGTTTTATAAATAATCTAAGCTGAAATTAAAAACTTTTGTTTTATAAATAATCTAAGCAGAAATTAAGAACTCTTTTGTTTTAGAATTAATTTAAGCTGTAATTAAAAACTCAGCTGTTTTAAAATTAATTTAAGCTGAAATTAAAACACTCTTGTTTCATAAATAATCTAAGCTGAAATTAAAACCTCTTTTGTTTCATAAATAATCTAAGCTGAAATTAAAACCTCTTTTGTTTCATAAATAATCTAACCTGAAATTAAAACCTATCTTGATTTAAAATTAATATGAGCTAAAATGAAAACCCCTTTTGTTTTAAGATTAATTTAAGCTTAAACACAGCTTCTCCGTCGTGACAACGAATAGTATTTGTGATTCAAAAAATGAAAGCACCCCGTAGGGGGGCAGCACCGTCAGCGCACCTCACATGGTGCACTGTAGGCATGACTTAAAAGTTCTTTGCAGCGTCCCTTTGGCACCTAGATGCAACCCCTTTCGTTCCTTTTACTATACCCCTGTTCATATTCTCTTTTTTTCCATGTTACTTTCCAGCCTTTCTTGACAAATATTTCAACATCCTGTTCAGCGCTGAATGACCTCGTAGGCCCCAGCGCTTGGCATTCGTCCTGAATTTTATATTCCAATTTTGTATTCGATAATACGGAAGTCTTCTTGTGTCTCCCCACGAAAAAAACAATAGCGAATCAGGTATTTAATATATCTGAAATTACAGACACAAGGGAAAAAGAATAAAGTTAACTTTTTTTGCATAAAATAATTTTATAACAAAAGGACCAGATTTGGTTATAAAATCATTTCAAGCCAAAAAAGAAATAAACTAAATTCTCCTCGAAAATGAAAGGCTATGTTTTTGAAAAGAAAAATCAGACCCTCTTCAAACCAGGGCCGCAGGAAAAGAAAAGCAAATCAGATCGCGGCTAAACTTGGAATAATAGTCACGGGAACCTCTGGAATTGGGAATGATGATCTTTTTCGATTTAATGACATAATGGGAAATCATTAGTCAAACCCCGACTACGGCCAGACGGTGGAACCGACCATCACACTCCATTATTGTATCATTGTGAGTGAGAGAGAAAAAGCTCACTACGTATTAAGGGAACGATTAGGACTCTCTCTCTCTCTCTCTCTCTCTCTCTCTCTCTCTCTCTCTCTCTCTCTCTCTCGTGCATGATTTGTGGGGGAATGAATGCTTAGTAACTTATTTGAATTAAATAGGATTCTATTAAATAATATTGATTTATGAGGAATGAATACTTAGCAACTTATTTAAATTTAATTTAAGTAAACTGGATTTTATCATTCTCAGGATGAAATTATAACAAGTAAAAAAATGAGTCGAAGTTTCTTCGGCGCAATCGAGTTTTCTGTACAGCCGCTGCAGCGTTACGTCAAGGCCATCGAAAATAGATCTATCTTTCGGTGGTCTCGATATAATGCTGTATGGACCGCGGCCCTTGAAACTTTAACCACTGCCCGGTGGTGGCCCATCCTATATCGTTGCCAGAAACACGATTATGGCTAACACCTTAAATAAAATAAAAAAAAAACTACTGAGGCTAGAGGGCTGCAATTTGGTATGCTAGGTGATTGGAGGGTGAATGATCAACATACCAATTTGCGGCCCTCTAGCCTCAGTAGTTTTTCAGATCTGGGGGCGGACAGAAAAAGTGGGGACAGAATAAAGTGCGGACGGACAGACAAAGCCGGCGCAATAGCTTCCTTTTACAGACAGCTAAAAACCAAATAAAAGAAAATATTGTGAGTTGTATAAATGCGTGATCTGAACGAGAGGCGACGCTAGTTAACTGATACTAAAGCAAATTTATAACGAAGTGAACGAAATTAAATGAATGCAAGAATAGAATGATAAGGTGAAAACAAAGAACGAGAAATACGATCGAAGTAAAAAAAAAAAATAAGTTTTATAAACCGAACTGAAGTCCAATCATTCGCACTTCCATCGCATCTCTCTCTCTCTCTTATTCGCACTTCCATCGCATCCGGTCGAGTACTTGTATCACGTGACCTTGTTGGCCAATTTCGGCGAAATGGCCCACTTCTGTTACTTTGTATTTACGATTTTTATATATGTATCGCATGTGAGTGACTGGTTTTATGGCGGATTTCGCGTATCGTTATGTCGTTCTTGCGGAAATCAATTGTCATTAGTAAGTTAAATGAGAAACTCTGGAGGTCAGTCTACTATAGAAAGGGTAGATAATTTATATATATATATATATATATATATATATATATATATATATATATATATATATATTATATATATATATATATATTATATATATATATATTTATACATACATATATATATATATATATATATATATATATATATATATATATATGGTTTGAAAATGAAGTCGAAACCGGTCAGGACCTACACCCTGTTTCTTATTTTTCACCTGTGGTAATGTGTGATATATAAATATATATATATATATATATATATATATATATATATATAATATATATATATATATATATATATATATATATATATATATATATACACAGTGGGTTGATAAACTTTATCCATTTGAAAGATTAGCATGGCTGATTGAAAACGGAATGTTGATATAATCTCGCCAAATCTTAAGTAACGCTGGAAAAGGAATACGATTGGCTATGGCAAACATTGATAGCTTCTAGTGACTATTTAAACGTTAAAATGTTGAAAATGTTAACTGAAAAGAAGGTTTGACTATTAACCTGTCAGAATGGCAACAAATGGAATGCTTTGTTTCCGACCACTAATATGCTTCGGAATTCTCTCTCTCTCTCTCTCTCTCTCTCTCTCTCTCTCTCTCTGTTAACTTTTTCTTTTGATCCACAACAAAAGTCCGCTGTGATGGTCCTTTGTTTAGAAGAGAGACAACAAGCACCACTCGGTCACCCCGCTTAGGGGATCAGTGCCGTCAGTACACCTCACATGGCGCACTGTAGGCATTACTTTGTAGCGTCCCTTCGGCCTTTAGCTGCAACCCATTTTATTCATTTAGTGTTCCTCCTTTCATATTCTCTTCCTTACATGTTACTTTCCACCCTCTCTTAACAAATGTTTCAATCGTATTCTCAGCGCTGAATGACCTCATAGGTCCCAGCGCTTAGCCCTAGGCCTAGATTTATATTCCAGTTTCGGTTCCATTCGGTCTCACTGACGAAACCAAGTTGCGAGCACACCATGAGAAAGTAGGCTAAACGGAGCCATACATTTAGTACTTCATTTTACCTATTTTTTTCTACTTTTTAGTTTTCTGAAAAGAAAACTATTGTGCCGGCTCTGTCCGTCCGTCCGTATTTAACTCTGTCCGCACTTTTTTCTGTCCACACTTTTTCTGTCCGCCCTCAGATCTTAAAATCTACTAAGGCTAGAGGGCTGCAAATTGGTATGTTCATCATCCACCCTCCAATCATCAAACATAGCAAATTGCAGCCCTCTAGCCTCAGAAGTTTTTATTTTATTTGCTAAGCTAGCAATAACCGCTGCCTCTGGCAAACGATATAGATAGGCCACCACCGGGCCGCGGTTAAAGTTTCACGGCCGCGGCTCATACAGCATTATACCGAGACCACCGAAAGATAGATCTATTTTAGGCGGCCTTGATTATACGATGTACAGAAAACTCGATTGCTTGCATTTTTTGCTTATTTATATTATATCTATATAACTGCCTCTTTTTCGAGAGGTAGGTGTAAATTTGATCTCCAAGTTAAAGTTCGGCTTACAACTCTCCCCCCGTCCCCGGCCCCCATCTACTAGAAAGAACTATTCTTCATTGTAGAATCGAGAGGCTTTTAAATTGCCGCCCGGGTTGCAAAATAAAATGCTCAAATCATGTCCTTAATATTATCCGGTTCCTGACATGCACACGGTAATCATACTTTTCCTTTTGAGAACTAAATGACTTAGCTCTCTCTCTCTCTCTCTCTCTCTCTCTCTCTCTCTCTCTCTCTCTCTCTCTCTCTCTCTCTCATGGAGAATTAAGTGTAAATTAAGCCCTACGAATGCGTAGTGTATTGGACAAAAGATAATTCAGAAATGAAATGATATTCATTATTTGTTTTCCATCTTTACTCGGGGTATCAGTTTACTTGTTGCCTTGTTAGAAAGTGTTGATGTTGATGATTGCTAACATCTTTCTTATTAAAGGATAAAAACTGAAAAGGTCACTAATTTTGTAAAGTTATTTTAAAGTTAACGGCAGTGAGAACGAACGTAGCTTCATTGATGTTTTCAGATTGTTGATGCTTTTTAAACTTTCAAGCAAATTTTTTATATGATCAGTAGGCATGGATTCCTTTCATAAACTAACGCTGATTGAAAACAAGCGCAATCTGATTAGTATATTGAAGTTCACATTTTTTTTTTTAAGATGCTTACATCTGCAAAGAGAAAGATATAGTACATACTATATTCTTGGCCAACAGACAGATAGATAGATTTACTCTTCCTAGCACTTCGAGATTCTAGATGCCGACAATATTCGGTCGGGAATATTTAACTCTGACTCAGGAGAATAAATGCCACCTCCTACGCATTATTACTCCGTGGTGCTAGTAATAAACATGGCGGAAGCCCCTTGGGACGCCGTGTTTAGTACTAGCCCCTCGGGGGATTATAGGTATTATAGGCACCTATTTCTTTATTGTGTGGTCGACAAATTATATTAATAAATGGTATCTTCGTGTGGCCGTCTACTGCTTTCACTTAGCATGAGTTTACCCTGGACTTTGGCAAAGGTGAATACATACCGGGTTAATACTTCTACCAGATACCCTGCTACGTAAATATGTAATTGTCATTGGTAATTTACATTTCCAAGTCAGAAATTCCTGGAATTTTTAAGAAAGATGGGCACCAAATCTTTAGACTGCTATAATGATAGAATTTCCAACATGCGCAATGGGTTTCGATACCAGTCGAAAAACAAAAGTGACTCTAGAACCGCAAGAATGCCAGAAATATTCGAGGCATTCGCTAGGATCCCTTTGAAGTTTTGTTGTACCCTTGCATTGCCGCAAGTGACCTCGCCCCCACTCCACCCTTCTCCCCCTTCCCTTTTGTTCCCTTGAAGTTAAATCCCCTTTTCTAATACCGGTAAAAAACAAAGTGACATGAAAGTTACGGAGGAAAAAAATTAGGTGCGGCGAACGTAAGGTGTAATTTCTTCGGGTACCTGGGCTGGCGGGGGCAGGTAATAAGTGCCCGCCTACCCACGGTTCATCATACACGCACACACACATTCTTCCTCTCCTCTTTCCTGCCTCTCCTCCTCCTCCTCCTCCTCCTCCTCCTCCTCCTCCTCCTCCTCCTCCTCCTCCTCCTCCTCCTCCTCCTCCTCAGCTTTTTTTTGCATTGTTATTGCCCCTGGTTATTTTCCTCACTGCATTTCTTTCTCCCTCTCTCTCTCTCTCTCTCTCTCTCTCTTCTCTCTATATATATATATATATATATATATATATATATATATATATATATATATATATATATATATATATATATATATATATATATTTACTTTTATGTTCTTTCGTGACTTTATCCTGTTTCATTTGTTAATCTTCTTTGGCTTTAGCTATGCATTACATTTTCCGATTTTTTTTCTGTATCTCAGTTCTGCTTCGTTATTACTCAGTTTCGAGTTCTTTTCCATCTTTTCTATGTATTGTTGCATTATTATTCTCTTTTAGTTTCGCTTATTTCTTAATTTATCGTTTCTTTACTGTGTCGTCACAGCATTATTCTATTCTTGTCATTGTTGTTTCATGTAACTTTTTCCCTCTTTTCCTTAATTTTATTGTTTCCATTCTTCGTCTTCATCATATCTCGTTCACATTTTTATTTCTCCTTCATTTCTTTCTTTCAGCATCATAATAAACTTATTCTTTGGCAGCTTGAATTTCAATTCAATGCCCCTGTGGGTTTGTTCTATATGAATAGAGTTCATCTTGTGAATAATAATAATGATGATGATGATGATGATGATGATGATGATATAGAAGTACTGGTTAATATATAGCTGTAAATCCACAGAGATCATTTAAATATAAAATAGAAATTTTAAGTTGTTTACATTTTTTGTCTTACTTGAACTCGAGTGATTTAATGGTTTAAACATCTTTTCTACAAATAATTATTTCTAAAACCCACATCAATACTCAACTGGATCAGTTACGAATCAGTTTGCAAGTTATAAAAGATATTATTATTATTATTTATTATTATTATTATTATTATTATTAATATTATTATTATTATTATTATTATTATTATTATTATTATTATTAACAAAGCTATTATTGAAATTATTAAAGAATTTTATCTCCATCAGACCCCACACTGCAGCAGTAACTGATCATTCAGAGTCAGTGATTTTTCATCACCCTGGGGAGACGTCCATCAGTTACTGCTGCAGTGTGGTGTCTGAGAGGTCTGAAACCAACATTCTAAAGCTAATTTCAAGTCAATGGCCCCTGTGTGGTGCTTGTTCCATGTGCATAGGTTTCATCACTGAAAGCAGTAATAATAATAATAATAATAAGTAATAATAATAATAATAATAATAAGAGACGCGATCATAGCACTGTACAATGCAGTGTGGTGTCTGGTTACAGGCAAACCATGATTGCTAGGGAAGTTTGAATTTAAGCCAAACTCTGCTCAATCTGTTTTGTGGTGCCTGTTTTTGCCATGAGAACATGAAACTAGGTTATACATAATAACTGACACGTCTGATAGACACCTTCGCTACTACCACAGTCAGCTAATAATATAAAACTAAGGTAACATGAGAATCAGCATCAGGAGAATCATGTCCAGTCTGATTCTCAGACTAGGAATCAGCTCTAGCAGCAGTACACGAGCGCAGAATGTCTTAGTAGAAAAAAAAGCCAGAAAAAATGTGTCAGTGGTGGGGGGTTGAGGATTTTACACCTGAACTGTTAGTCTAAGCACTAACCTCTGCCTTCTAACCAGCTTGGATTCGAAACCCGCAGGGGAGGAAAGAGTAATCCATGTATTTGCTTTTGGATTTCAAGACCTTCAGTGAAAAAGAAATGCGACCAAAAGTGATGGGGTCACTGTGGCCATATTTCGTGGAACAGGCAAATGAAACCGGAAATCTGGTTATGCTTGACATTAATGCATACACACACGCACACACACACGTGTGTGTGTATGTATGTATGTATGCATGTATGTATATATATATATATATATATATATATATATATATATATATATATATATATATATATATATATATATATATATATATATATATATATATATATATATATATATATACATACTGTTCATGCATAAATACACACATATATATTTACATGTATATGCATATATATTATGCACATGTATATATGCATATATGTATATGTATTCATAAAGCAATGCTTGTGCTGATCTGTACTTGAGTGGGTGACCACCCAATGGATTCCAAAACCGAGCAGTGAACCATAACATCAGACAAGTGAGATCGGCAATGGGTCACAATGAGTGAGAGTGAGAGAAGGATTGAATCTCTTCAGGAAATAATGGCGTGCTTTAACGAGATATGCGTATGATGAAGACGAAATTAAGTTAGGAGACCCTCGTTTGCATAATATTTTTTTAGAGGCTTTGACTCATCTTGCAAGTTAATGGGGAAAAATATTTTGCTCTTAAAATATACTTTTCAAAGTTTCCTTAAGTAGACTTTCATCCTTTTTTTTTTTATTCTCTCGTTTCACGTAATAAATACTAATTAATCCTTCCGTCTCCTACACTATCATTTTTCTTTGCCTTCCTTCATTTTCTTCCTGTATTATAATTATCCAATTAAGTTGCCAGCTAATTTTTGGTATCGGCTGCTGGTTGATATTTTTGGGAATATTTATGTCTACAAAGCAGACCATTTTTGGTTGTTAAGAAGAACCGAATTATAAATAATTCCACTATTGATGAGATATATATATATATATATATATATATATATATATATATATTACATATGTATATATATACATATATATATTTATATATATATATATATATATATATATATATATATATATATATATATATATATGTATATATATTGTATATGTGATAATGTGTATATATATATTGGTGCTGTACAAATATTTTGGCTAATTTATATAGATATATTGACAAAAAGGCATACTCTCCCAGTTTCCTTCCGTATGATTACAGAAGTTGCGTCATTTTTTCCACACTTTCCATATTATGCCATCATAGCCTCCCATCTCTTTTTATACCCTTTTCCTTCCATCATCATCCCCCCTCTTCCTTAATAATTGGGTTTTCCTGTTCCCTCAACCTCTCTCCCCCCCCCCCTCCAACCACCCCCATTTTGAATCGTCCCTTCCAATCGTCGGAATTATTGTCACTTCTCCATTTCAATATTCGTCTCATTACTGCCATTCGCTCTTTTCTCATCTCGTTTGTTATTTTAAGTGTCTTCGGGCCTCGTCATTTGTGTCTATATTTTCCCCCCTCTTTTTCTCGTTAAATATATATTTTTTTTAGTTATTTTATGGGAGATATTTTTTGCTAGAAAATTTTAGTAAAGAGTAGTTTTTAAGAGTGGGATGAAGTCTCATATAATATCACTAATAGATTACTTTCCAACTATATTGAAATATTTTTTAGAACTTTTTATATGTTACACTCGTTTTCCTATTTCTAGACGATTTTTTAAATTGACTTTTTGACTTAAATCTTGATTAATTTTTGTAGCGGAATTTTTTATAAGCAAAACGAATATAATCATTTAGCATCAAATCTTACTTTATTGCATATTTAAAGGACTGAATTCGTGAATCATGGTTTTGCGGAGGGGAATAAATCAAAATTTAAGTAAAGAATTATATTTTTAATTATACTGACCTATAAAAAATTTTATCCATCGTTGATTTATTATAGCTGAATCACCTACTTAGCATCAAACCTTTTTTCTTTTAATATTCTTAACTTAATTTCTAATTATTTTTACCCATTGTAATTTTATCTCTCTTTTCATTTATCATAGTTTAATCTCCTACATAACATTTGACCTTCTTTTCCTGTTGTCATTCCTTTCTGATTCCTCCTCATTTATTTATTCCTTTCTACTTCCTCCTCATTTATTCATTATGCCTTCCATTCTGTATAACTATAGTAACCTCTATTTTTTTTTTAATGAAAGACATTGAATACCATTAAAGTCTTTATCATTAGTATGGAGGATTAAAAAGTCCTGGAGAGGAAAATAAATCTAATATAGAAAGTATTGGTTAAAGGGAAACAAAAGTAGAGGAAGAATGTAAGAGAGGAGCTGGGGAATTAAAGGGGAGGATAAAGTAGTGGGAGGAGGAAAATGAAGCAAAATTGGAAATTATTATAAGTTTGAAAGTAAAAGTATTAAAAGGGGAAAGGAGGAATGTAAGGAAATGATTAAAGAAAGGACTGGAGGGGAAAAGTAAGAAGAAACAAGTAAAAAATGTGCCGAAGTTTCTTCGGCGCGATCGAGTTTTCTGTACATCGTATAATCAAGGCCACCGAAAATGGATCTATCTTTCGGTGGTCTCGGTATAATGCTGTATGAGCCGCGGCCCATCAAACTTTAACCACCGCCCGGTGGTGGCCTGTCCTATATCGTTGCCAGACGCACCATTATGACTAACTACCACCTTAAATAAAATAAAAACCACTAAGGCTAGAGGGCTGCAATTTGGTATGTTTGATGATTGGAGGGTGGCCGATCAACATACCAATTTGCAGCCCTCTAGCCTCAGTAGTTTTTTAAGATCTGAGGGCGGACAGAAAAAAGTGCGGGCCGACAGACAAAGCCGGCACAATAGTTTTCTTTACAGAAAACTAAAAAGAAGAAAGTTGGAGATAGAGGAAGAGATCTGAGGGAAGGTGATGAGGAAAGTAGAGGAGAGGGAAGTAAGAAGAATGCCAAAGGGGCGAGTGAGGGGGAGGGGGGGAATGGGTAGTGAAAGTTTTAAGCTCCCAAGCAGCGCCTTTCCAAATTAGGTTCTTGGGGGCCCAACCGAAGAACGTGACGGGACCCGTGGAAGAGGAAAGCTGAGGAAGCCAAAGGAGAGAGAAGGAAAAATACGAGGAAAGTTAGAGATAGGATGGAAGCTGAGGATGGAACGAGAGGAAAGGGATGAGGCCTCTTTCTTCTGTTATGTAAGCGTTTTCACATCCTCCCGAAGGCTTAATACAGCTGAATGTGCACCTCATGCGGTGCACTGTAGGCATTACTTAAGGTTCTTTGCAGCGTGCCTTCGGCCTCTAGCTGCAACCCCTTTCGTTTCTTTCACTGTACCTCCTTTTATATTCATTTTCTTCCATCTCACTTTCCACCCTCTCTAACAATTGAATCATGGTGCAACTGCGAGGTTTTCCTCCGTTACACCTTTCAAACCTTTTACTGTCAGCTTCCGTTTCAGCGGCGAATGACCTCATAGGTCCCAGCGCTTGGCCTTTGGCCTAAATTCTATATTCAATTCAAATCAATAAGAGGACGAAAGAAAATTAAATGAGAAGGAAATTTTGCAGGAATGGGGAGTGGGGTGGGGGTGGAAAACTGAAGAAGGGACGGGTGAGAAGAAGGCTGGATTGGGGTGCGGGGGGCGGTTAGGGGGCGTCTCCCCCCTACTCCTCAAGTTATGCGCCTCCACATTAGCGTCTGGAGGACCAACACAAGAACGTGACTGGGCCTGAGGCCGACGCGATGATCACGTGACATACGATGACAGCCCGACCACATTCTCTTAACCAACACCTGAGAGAAAAATAACAAA
Source organism: Macrobrachium rosenbergii (assembly GCF_040412425.1). Taxonomy (NCBI): domain Eukaryota; kingdom Metazoa; phylum Arthropoda; class Malacostraca; order Decapoda; family Palaemonidae; genus Macrobrachium; species Macrobrachium rosenbergii. The sequence continues at coordinate 6,150,871 of NC_089752.1, forward strand.
AAAGAGAGAGAAAAAAATTAAAAGTTTATATATTTTGGGGCATTTTGTTTCTCTCGGAGGTATATTGCGAAGAGAGGAAAAATAAAACGACGGTTCTTCGTATGCAGTTTGGAGGTATTATGATCTACCCGCAGGGTCTCTTCGTTAGCGAAGTTTTCTCTGAGTCTGCGGCGTCGGCAAACACCTCTTAATTACGACGCAACTTTTGCATGACGCAGCACGGACGCTGATGAAGGTTGAGAGTTGCGGAGAATTCGTCTTAAAGAAGGATGAAAGTGACTTTCATCGCTGACGCGCCTGGAACAAGCACGTTCTCAGTGAGTTGTCACGGAATTAACGCCGTGATAAACGGCAGCTCCAGCACCCTGATATATAAAGAGAGAGAGAGAGAGAGAGAGTAAAATAATGTTCTGTTTCCCAGATACTGTCTTGTTGCCTAACTTTAACAAGTAAAATATGCGCCGAAGTATCTTAGGCGCAATCGAGTTTTCTGTACAGCGTATAATGCTGTATGAAACTCTCACCAAGGTCCGGTGGTGGCCTGTCCTATATCGTTGCCAGAGGCACGATTATGGGTAACTTTAACCTTATTAAATAAAATAAACACTAGTGAGGCGAGAGGGATGCAATTTGGTATGTTTGATGATTGGATGGATGATCAACATTACAATTTGCAGCCCTCTAGCCTCAGTAGTTTTTAAGATCTGAGGGCGGACAGAAAAAGTGCGGGAGGACAGATAAAGCCATCTCAGTAGTTTTTTTACAGAAAACTAAAAATATACACTAGATGAATATACAAAGATAATAAAAAAATAAGTAAAAATAATACCATTGCTTGATGCAGACTGATATTAGGATGCTACTGCCTACAGTACCCTTTGCTTTTGAATCGTCCAGTGAATTTTACAATCAAAAAAGTGAATGAGGATGGAACAAGAGTTGTGTATGGGAGTAACGATAGAAAGTTGACAGACTTAGAATATATATTCAGAAAAACGTCCCAGAATTTACAAAGCTTGCTTAATTCCTATCTTTGTAGATGTGTTGTTTTTCTACCGTTAAAACTTCCTGTAATTTTATTCACGTTATTTTATTTTATTTTTCATTTCTGTTTTTTTATATTCTTTTTTTTATAACTGGAAAGTTTTACGTACCCAAATTTCGTGACTGGCTTCCTCTACTCGCATTCAACTTACTGTTTTAAATTATTATTTTTTCTTTTCTTTTTTTAAAGAAAACTATTGTGCCGGCTTTGTCTGTCCGTCCGCTCCTGTCCGCATTTTTTCAGTCCGCACTTTTTATGCCCTCCCTCAGATCTTAGAAACTACTGAGGCTAGAGGGCTGCAAGTTGGTATGCTGATCATCCACCCTTTAATCATCAAACATACCAAATTGCAGCCCTCTAGCCTCAGGGTTTTTTATTTGATTTAAGGTTAAAGTTAGCCATAATTGTGCTTCTGGCAACGATGTAAGATAGGCCCCTACCACCGGGCCGTGGTTAGAGTTGTGGGCCGCGGTTCATACAGCATTATACCGAGACCACCGAAAGATAGTTCTATTTTCGGTGGCCTTAATCATATGCTGTAGTGGCTGTACAGAAAACTCGACTACGCCGAAGAAACTTCGGCATATTTTTCACTTGTTTTTAATAGCATTTGAACTTTAGCAATATAGGTTACAATTTACCCAATATTATGATAACTGCTACGTCCTCATGCAACTTTTTAACGTTGAGCAAATAAGGCCTGGTATGTCTTGTGAAAGGTAGGAGGTGGGAGGTGGTTGAATGGTTAATGTCTACCACTGCAGTGTAAGTCTGGTTCAAAGGAATTTCAGTCAAGCTTTGCCAATTTCCTCTTGAATTATTAATAGCATTAGTGCAGAAAAATTTCATTTGTACTTTGGCTGTTTCTTCATGAAATGCAATCATTGATAATAGCAGGAATAAATGAATTGCAACTCTTCGGCAGTTCCCTTTTTTCAAACTGACAGCATGACCGTAGTTCAGCCGAATGGATACCAGCTAAACTTAGGTAGTTACTTCACGAATGACATTAGTAGCGCCAGAATTAGGAACTCGCAAGCTTAATATACCGAATCTTTGTTTGTTAAACTAAACAACAAATACAGATTTTGGACCTAATCACAATAGATTGTAGATCTGATTTATTTAGAATAGGGTAAAGATTTTGGACCTAATCTCAAATTTGAATGTTGATGCCGATTATTCTCCTTTTATTTCCTTTGGCGTGATTTTGATTGAATATCAAAGTCATTGTTTTATGTATTTTTGGGGGGATTCTAGTCTCCAAGTTTCATTTTATTTCCCTCTCATTTCATGGGGGTTTGGCTGACAAGTTCAAACCTTGTTTGAGCTCCAACTGGAGAGACATTCAATCACACTGCCCCTGGGGAAGATTGACAAAGAGAGAGAGAGAGAGAGAGAGAGAGAGAGAGAGAGAGAGAGAGAGAGAGAGAGAGAGAGAGAGAGAGATAACATGATAACTTTGGTATCTTTTTTTGAATGGGGGTGGGTGGGCTAGGGAGGCTAGTGTTGGTTTCGATGGGACTTCCCCCTTTTACATTCTGATTGGCCTCTCTCTCTCTCTCTCTCTCTCTCTCTCTCTCTCTCTCTCTCTCTCTCTAGAGATAACATGATAACTTTGGTATCTTTTTTGAATGAGGATGGTGTTGGGTGGGCTAGGGAGGGTAGTGTTGGTTTCGATGGGACTTCCCCCTTTTCCATTCTGATTGGCCCTCTCTCTCTCTCTCTCTCTCTCTCTCTCTCTCTCTCTCTCTCTCTCTCTCTCTAGAGATAACATGATAACTTTGGTATCTTTCTTGAATGAGGGGGCTGGGTGGGCTAGGGAGGGTAGTGTTGGTTTCGATGGGACTTCCCCCCCTTTTTACATTCTGATTGGCCCTCTCTCTCTCTCTCTCTCTCTCTCTCTCTCTCTCTCTCTCTCTCTCTCTCTCCGGCTCCGGCTCCGTCCCTCTTTTGTTACATATCCTTTGTGGTTTTGATTGTCATTTTTTCCATTCCGTCGCCTCTCCTCTGTGGCTTTTCCTGTCCGCCTTCCTCTATCGCCCTTGTTGCCATTGTTGTCATCCACGCGCTCTTCTCTTAACGCGCACTCGACCGTCACTTGTCTCGGCTCTCCAAGCGGCCGCTGGCTCTTCCTCCTCCACCTCCTCCCCCCCTCCTCCTCCTCCTCCTCCGCCTCCTCCTCTCCCCTCATGTTGTGTGCAGTCGGGGATGTGAAAAATCATGGCGGCCCTCTCCAGTTATATTCTCTAGTATCATCATACTATAATAATAATTCTAATTATTATGAAAATTTCCTCCCCCTCCTCCTCCTCCCCCTCCTCCTCCTCCTACCCCTCATGTTGTGTGCAGTCGGGGATGTGAAAAATCATGGCGGCCTTCTCCATACTATATAATAATAATTCTAATTATTATGAAAATTTCCTCCCCCTCCTCCTCCTCCTCCCCCTCCTCCTCCTCCTACCCCTCATGTTGTGTGCAGTCGGGGATGTGAAAAATCATGGCGGCCCTCTCCAGTTATATTCTCTAGTATCATCATACTATAATAATAATAATTCTAATTATTATGAAAATTATTAATGTCAGTTGCTGCTATAGGACCGAATGGAAGAGTTCGGGTTGTGAAAAAGATCGGCCATTCACATTTATCATTAGGCCTATTAAAAAACATGAATTTTATAATCGAAGATCAAAATCACAATGTTTTTGGCTGTCTGAATTCAATGCAATAAGCTCTCAAGAGTCTGTTTAGTCCTTAGAAATTATTCTTGGGAGCTGAACAGTCTGCCGAAAGCTCTCCAGAAGTCTTCTTTGAAATCCAAAACCTCTGTGGATTTTATTTTTTTATAATTTTCATTATCAGGATATCATCAATAACATTATAGCTAATTGATCAACTATGGCTAGGAACGGCTCGGAGGGTAGGCTTTGCGTGTTAAAACTACTCTTTTATTTCGTTTTACTATTTTTTCTGCCATGTCCTTTTTCAGTTTTCGATAAGGAGTAATTCGGGTCATGTTTTTCGTGTTGGGGCCGCTACCCAGGCTAGTAATCTGACGTCAGAGCCTAATGCGAGGTTCGAAGGTGATATAATTGTTGGAAAACGTTGTAATACATGCAAGGAATAAATTTATTCAAATTAAAAAGCGAGCAGGCACCATTGAACCCTTATCACCGTGGGCAAAACCTACAATTGGGTGGGTAAAAAGGGTCCCGGGGCGAGGGGGAATGGGGAGGGAAGGGGGAGTTAAGAGCAAGCCCATGCAACTGGTCAGAATTCCATCTTAATTGCCCATCACGTGGTCGCCATGTCATTGGAATAACGCCCAAAATACCACTTCGACACCCAACACAATGGCAGCTTATAATTTCTGGCGAATGTCGAGCTGAGTCCTGATGCCGGAGATAAAAGCAGAGTATTATTGGTGTTCATATCGGCGTCGCTTTTTGGGCAGGACCTGGAAGGGGTCCGAGTGCGCCGCTGTTCTGTTCCTGCCCTCTGTAGCCAAAAGGCGAGACCCCTCCTACCCTTCCCTTGCCCCACCATCTCTCTCTCTCTCTCTCTCTCTCTCTCTCTCTCTCTCTCTCTCTCTTAATTCCTCATCCTCAATATGGCGTCTCTCAAAGTTGCCGATTTTCGTTCATTTTCTCTCTCATCATTAGCCTTACGTGTTCTTACCTGGATTACTGGAACGCTCTCGCCTATCAGCGCTTTCCAGCAGACACTGACTGCTGGAAAATCGCGAGTGATTGAAACTAAGCAGGGAACTTTTTGAGGAAAAGAAATCCGAGATTCTCTGGAGAATTTCCTCCAGGAGCACACGCGCGCTCGCGTACACACATACACACACACACACACACTTGCAGATACACACACACACACACACACACACACACACACACGCTACAGAGATTAGCCACTTCCCAGCCTTACGAGTCACCGCACAGTCGAAACCTTACGGAAAACTTCTTTTTTTTTTTCCTCCCCTCCTTAGATTTCTTTTTTTTATTCTTTTTCACTTTCCTTTCTTTTTTTATATTGTTTCTTTTCCCTTTGTGAGGAGATGGGGCGAGAGAGGACTTGAGAACCCTCTTTTCTCGCTTTCTGGGAGGCAGATTTTTATCTCGTATTTTATCTCTTTCTTTCCTCATTTTCGTGTGATTTCATTCGCATTTCGAAAGTTTTTTATTTATTAAGCAATGATTTTAATTATAGAAGGCGTAGTGGGTAAAATAAAGATTGAGAGAGAGAGAGAGAGAGAGAGAGAGAGAGAGAGAGAGAGAGAGAGAGAGAGCGAAAGTACAGGTTTTGAACTTTGTAAAATAAGACACGAAGTGCACTGTGAGAGAGAGAGAGAGAGAGAGAGAGAGAGAGAGAGAGAGAGAGAGAGAGAGAGAGAGCTTTTTTCGGAAAGGTTGTTGGAGACAGACAGACAGACAGACAGAGCAGGGATAAGGGACACGCAAACAGACAAGAGAGACGGGAGTAAAAGAAAGAAACAGAAAGCGCTGCTGCAGTCTGGCTGGAAGGCTCTCTCTCTCTCTTCCTCCGTCAGCCATATTCCCCCCGCTGTCAATCAGCTGTCCGACCGGGCCCGCGCAAGTACAATAAAACAGGGCGCACGATTTTCACGCTCTCGCCCACTACAATGTGTTTTCTTGGTGGCTTCGCTATAGATACCGGCGACTCAAAAATGTGTATGGCGTCTCTCGGCCGTAAACGCCATGAGAAAGAAAGAAAGAAGGAAGAAAGAGAGAAAAAAAAAAAGAAGTCCGTGTTCCGATGTGTTCTCCAGCGCCGTTTCTGTCCAGTGGTCGAATATCGCTTGGTTCCTAATTGTGCCGTGTAAGTCACTCGTGCGCTTTTGTGCGGCCCCCGAAAAGGTTGACAAGGACCTTGAATACGCCGGCATTTTTCTGATAGCAGGTCGGCTTTGTCAGAGACCCCCCTAACAAATCGCGAGGATTTGATACGTGGGTCAGCTTTTCATATCTTTATACCATTTTTTTATTCTCTCTCTCTCTCTCTCTCTCTCTCTCTCTCTCTCTCTCTCTCTCTCTCTCTCTCTCTCCTTCCTCCCGGCGTCGTCCTGACGTTGACACGCGACTGAAAAGGACCTGGAAAAATATTTTGAAAGACGCAAGATGCCAAGCAAAGCGGAGGAGAAGAGTCGTTTTGTACGTCTGTTTGTGTCTACAGAGGCCAAGGGACAGACGGACAGACAGACAGACAGACAGACCGAGAGTACGTGGAGAGAGAGAGAGAGAGAGAGAGAGAGAGAGAGAGAGAGAGATTACATGCCCGGAACAGGTATCATCATTTTGCAAGTCATTGCGTCGTCTCAGGAACCTTAGGGAGAATTTTAGGGCTATGGTACGGTTTTCCTTCGTTCGCCATTTTAGCTTTTGTGTAAGCCTGAGAATAATAATATATTCGTATATTCTCAGTGCTGCTGATCTTGCCACGTAACGTACACACATACACACACACTCTCTCTCTCTCTCTCTCTCTCTCTCTCTCTCTCTCTCTCTCTGCATATGTGTGTGTGTGTGTGCGTGCGTGTGCGTATGCGTGTGCTTTTTGTCGATCATTACGTAAATCTTGTTGACAAAACCTTTTCGGATATGACAGAATAAAAACAGTTCCCTTGCTAATGGAGAGGTGGATACATATATATATATATATATATATATATATATATATATATATATATATATATAAATCTTTAAATCTTGTTGACAAAACCTTTTCGGATATGACAGAATAAAACCAGTTCCCTTGCTAATGGAGAGGTGGATATTATATATATATATATATATATATATATATATATATATATATATATATATATATATATATATATATATATATATATATATATATATATATATATATATATATATAAAGAAGGGTAAGCAAAGTTATCAGGAGGACTGCCGAACAGCGTCATTTGTTATTTTGATGGATACTAATGGTACTTGTTTGGATGCTTAATTTTTAACTTGTTCATTATTATTATTATTATTATTATTATTATTATTATTATTATTATTATTATTATTCAGAATATGAAACCTATTCATATGGAACAAACCCACTGTGTCCATTGACTTGAAATTGAAGCTTCCAAAGAATATGGTGTTCATTAGGAAGAATTAAGAGGAGGTAAAGGAAAATACAGAAAGAAGAGATACCACTTATTAAAAAAGAAAATAAATTAATAAATAATAAATAGATAAAAATGTATTAATATGCAAGGAGACGAGTATTAGGGTAGTAATGCATTGCGCCTCCGCTTTAACTTCTATAATTCGTCTTAAAGAAGAATATACAAATTATAGACAGGAATACTTCTCGTTTCTTTCGTAGACTATTTCAAAATTAAAAGCGAGGTGCTGTTTATCTTTGCTACCCTTTATGTATAAATTCAGTTCATTCTCACTTAATGAATGCCACTGAACAATGGAAGACTTTCAAGACAATTCAGTAGTGGCTTCGTTACGTGACTCCATAAATGTCTACAGGGAACCGTTTTTTGGTGGAACCATTTTGAGGTTGTATTCCTCTCGTTCCTTTTAGTGTACCTCCTTTCATATTCTCTTTCTTCCATCTTACTTTCCACCTTCTAACAGTTGATTCATAGTGCAACTGCGAGGTTTACACCTTTCAAACCTTCTGCTGTCAATTTCCGTTCAGCGCTGAATGAACCCCATAGATCCCAGTGCTTGGCCTTTGGCCTAAATTCTATAATCAGTTCAATAGTCACGTCACGTCAGTGTTCCCTCACTGTTTCTAAATAAACGAAAGAAGAAACAAGCCTTACAAAGATGTTAGGTTGTCGCTTTCCAAATGAGTTCCACGTTAGGAGAGTCGATAGAGTTGTGGGCTAGCACTCGCTAGGCCCGAGTTCGAGTCTCCTGCCGCCTAATAAAGAATTAGAGAAATTGATTTCTCTAATTCATTTCTCGCTATAATGTGGTTCGGATTCCACAATAAGCTGTAGGTCCCGTTGCTAAGTAACCAGTTGGTTCTTAGCCGCGTGAAATAAGTCTAATCCTTCGGGCCAGCCCTAGGAGAGCTGGTAATCAGCTCAGTGGTCTGGTAAAACTAAGGTATACTTAACTTTTTTTAGCTTTCCAAATGAGCAGCAGTGCTAATGCCCTTAGGTTTGAAAAAATTATTTAGGGGTCGTTACGAGCTTAATTGACCTTTGTATGAATAATCTTTCAAAAAAATTTCTTTAATAGATCAAGAAATGGGGAGAACGTGGGCTCACGGATGCGTTCTGTCCCATCAGACGTGCTCATCAGAAATTTGATAATCAGACCTTGTCTGAAATAAATTTATCAAAAAATGTGCAGACCTTTACACGAAAATGTTTAAAATATTAACTTATTCTGAGGTATATTTTAATTTTTTTTATTGTGCGGATGGAAACGTGAGTAAATGTATGAATGTGTGCGTGTGTTTTAGTGTGGAGACATATGCCTTTTTGCATATTTATTAATAACATTTCTTTTTTCATTCATCATTTAGTCACAGTGCTTGGCCTATGATCTGTAGACCTGGTACTCCATTTCATTTTAGTCCTTCGGGCCAGCCCTAAGAGAGCCGTTAGTAAGCTCAGTGGTCTGGTTAAACTATTTCGATAATAATAATAAACAAGATTATACCTAAATGCAGAAACTAAGTAACTTAATTATAGAATAGTTAGAAGTAACACTTTAACCGAGTCTCCTTTGTATATGGGCCTAATCAGGTCCACCTCCTGCTGTCTCTTAGGCACGGTTCGGTTTTCTAAAGTAGGACCTCAGAACACCGAAAGGTACCTGCTCCACGTTCCATCTACTTGTCGTTCCCCAGTGCTTCACAGAAACCATGGCGTGGGCGACGATAGAGTACTCCACCAGCGCTGAATGACCTCATAGGTCCCAGTGCCAGTCCTTTGGCCTAAACTCAGTACACCATTCCATTCCGATATAGTAAACCACTCTGCTCAGAGGTGACCCACTACTAAAAAGGGCACGTATGTCGTTTCCCAGAGGTACCCTTTGGTTTTCCTACATATGAATATATACTTGGTATACTTCCACACGAGCGTATAAGCACGATATTATGTGTGTGTGTTTGTGTGGAATTGTAGTCCTGAGTACTTGTCTTCGCTGGTTCGAGCCCACGAGACGACGAACTTATTATCGACTAAAAAATTCCCCTTCGGTAACATATATGAAAATATATTATTTCCGAGGTAGAGCGAATTGGATATTAAAGGACGTTTGCAGCTTACTGATTGAATATGAATCACGCTGATGTGATAAAAAAAGTCATATATATATATATATATATATATATATATATATATATATATATATATATATATATATATGTGTGTGTATATATATTTATATATACATAGGTATATATATACATACAAATATATATATATATATATAGAAATTTATATATATGTATGTATATATATATATGGTATATATACAATCTCGTTGTGAGACTTTATTGTGAAACGCTCAAAAAATATGAAACATGCCGTGTAGAAGCAGCTTTGAAATTCTTGAGACCCTCAAATATCGACCTGAAGCGATTTGTTTAGCATACTCAGGTTCATGAACATTTCATCATGTTTTGATTGCTTGTTGATAAAAATTCTCGTACTAAATTTTTACTCCTTCACACACCTGAGAATCCCTGAGAATTTAACATCGATGGCAATAATTGGTATTTTAAAATCAGTATTACTCAGCTACCAAAGCTTATATATATATATATATATATATATATATATATATATATATATATATATATATATATATATATATATATATATATATATTATATATATATCTATATATATATATATATCTATATAGTGTTATATACATATATTATATATATATATATTTATATTATATATATAATATATATATATATATATATATATATATATATATATATATATATATATATATATATATATATATATAGTGTCTGTTGATCGGTTTTGTCTTCTTGGTTCAATTTCCTATTATTATTTTTCCTTATATATCAGACCTTGCCTGAATCATTATAATCATTATCATTATCAAGAATGTGCAGACCTTTACACGAAAATGTCTAAATACTTATTAATACCCATATGAATAATTATGATTATTATTGTCAATGTTCAGACATTCACGTGAAATGATCGTAAATGGTTACTGGAAGGGATTATAGAGTTTAGGCCAAGCCCAAGCACTGGGACCTATGAGATCATTCAGCGCTGGAAAGGAAACTGGGAGTAGGTAGGTTTGAAAGGTGTAACAGGAGGAAAACCTCAAAGCAGTTGCACTATGAAATAATTGTTAGGAGAGGGTGGATCACATGATGGAAGGAAAATAATATGAATGGAGGTACAGCAAAGCAAGATTCTGCGGAAAGAATTTCTCGCGTATGAAAATGATAGAGAAGATTAAATAGCAGAACGGAAAGATAATAAGAATATTTTCTTATTTTATTTTGGAAGCAAAGAGTCTCGACTTATTAAGGTCACTTGGAACAAGTTTGGTATAAGCTTATTTCCCTCAAAGTGCTAAGTCACAACAACAACAGAATATTCATCATATTTCATCGTTAAAGATTATTTGAAATAGGCAGATGTTAGCCCGATCATAAAATCCATAAGTAGATAGGAAAGTAAAATCTTCGTAGAGGTAAACATTTCTTTTAAAAATTATATTACTTTTGGTTTATTATTCTTGCAGTGTAAAAGGTGATAAATTGCACTAATTTAAAATGAAAAACATTGTATTTAATTCAATACAACAGTCAAGAAAATAGGGAGATAAAAGCGTGTTGGATTTTAATTTTGAATTTGGTTGTATTATGTGCGTGCTTGAGAGAGAGAGAGAGAGAGAGAGAGAGAGAGAGAGATACGAAGGCAAAGATTTGACGAGAAGCAGACTATAGGAAGAGGAGACGCCTGCAGTGAGGGCAATTCTATCGTAGAGTCTGGAGTTAATTACCAGCATAGACCTGTGGGCGCAGGTAACCATCGAGTGACCGTAGATATCCGGGGTTTGTCTTTTCGCGTGATCCATCAGTTGCCCGGAAATGGAAGTCTTGAGAAGGGAAATATTCAGTGGTCTGACTGGTTTCTGTAACTGAGGATCGTACGTTGAGCGTAGACACTGCACCAACCGCGCGTGCGCGTGATTAAACTTTTGCACACGCACACACACACACACACCATCTATCGCATAGAATATGGGTTTGAGTCAATTAGTATTGCTGCTAAATGCAACATCAACAAACCAAATAGTGGAATCAATCCCTATTCTCCGCCTTGGTGGTACCAACAACGTTCCCCATAGGTGCGAAGTACATGAATCAATGTGTACATCAAAAGGGGTACCGTGAATCTTTTTTTTTTTTTTTAGAAAATGGCTGTATTTCAATGAGTCTGCTCCTTTTACTGTACCTCCTTTCATATTCCCTTTCTTCCATCTTACTTTCCAACCTCTCCTAACAATTGATTCGTATTGCACTTTTACTGTCAGTTTCCATTTCAGCGCTGAATGACCTCGTGGGGCCCAGTGCTTGGCCTTTGGACTAAATTCTATATTAATTCAATTTTTTTTATTTCCACCCTCTCCTAACAATTGATTCATAGTACAACTGCAAGGTTTTCCTCCTGTTACACCTTTTAAACCTTTTACTGTATGTTTCCAATTCAGCGCTGAATGACCTCATAGGTCACAGTACTTGGCCTTGGGCCTAAATTCTACATTCAATTCAGTTTCAGTGAGTCCGCGGTTTAAGAGGAAACAGACATTACCTCCAAAATTAAAGTTTTAACTAGTAATTGCAATAAAGTCTCATCAATAGCTTGCAATGAGTAACATTAAATGAAATGCGTCACTATCCCACAATAATTCACCTAATGCTTATGCATTTTTCTTCTTTCTGAATTTCCTATTATCTTCTGTCATTTCTTTCAAATAAACACGACATGCTTTGGAAGCTTGAATTTCAAGTTAGGGGCCTCTAAAAGATTGTTCCTAGTGAATAGGGTTTATCTTATGAATAATAATAATAATAATAATAATAATAATAATAATAATAATAATTTATAATCACCTGACAGAAGGGGTTTATTATAATTGGTTGTTATGTATGTAATCGTAAGGGCGTTTATTGTTTAACATACTTAATCAAAATAAATAGGACCAAAAGACACCAACTCTCAAAGCTCCCTTCCTGATTACAGACCGCCCATGCGTGAAAAAAAAAAAATACTCATGAAAGTGAGAAAACAGTTCATTGTGATAAATGAATAAATATATAGCAGATTAGAATTACACTGGAAAATCTTGGAAAATGAATGGACATTGTTCGGGAAACATAATTCTAACTGAAATTTAAACAATATTATGCCGACCGTTCGATAATTCCTTGCACGAAAAATAGGATTTAGTCAAAACGCTTTTGCCAGTGTTATTTTTCGTCATTTATCAGTAACTGCTAATTTGGCAGATGATGGCACTGAAACATAATTTTCTGAAGCTTTCTTTTGGGGAAGGTGTAAAAATTGTGAGGCAATCGAGAGCTTTAGTTAAATATTAACTATGTAATTTTCTCCCGTTCTTTTTCATTCCTTTTCTAAATTTGTACTAATTCTCAGCAATCTGTTGGTCCAGCTTGCTTCTTCTTCCATCCTGATAGTCTATAGTTTGCCCGCCTAGTTCAAAAAGCCACAACGACGTCAACCTGCACTACTTGGTGTTTGCCAGATTATCCGTCTTTTCGTGATCTCGTGCAATCATTCAAAACTACCGTGATTTATTTCAGTCTGGCAAATACGTAAGCGCCCCGGGAAACAACAACTTTTGTATTGATTTTATCAACTTTACCCATAATTTGCTATAAGTGACTTGGTTCTAATTCTCATTCTCTTATAATTCATACATTTTTGCGTGATGATTTCGAAAATGTCTGTTATGTAGATAAATGCAGAGTCGTTACCAAGTGATGTTTGGGCATTACAGTTCATGTTGTTAACTCGTTTCATATAATTTATCTGGTATGATTTTCATTTGTGTACATTGCCGCAATACTCGTACTTGTAGCTCGGAAGACAGAATGACAAAGAAATAAAATGGAAAGTAAAGAGTAAAAAATGGAAAGTAAAAATGTTCGGATGGTAATAGATGACGATTCTCTTAGGAAATAAAATTTGTCTGCATTTCTCTCTCTCTTTCCTGTTTCTTCATTTACAATCATCCTAGAAGGAAGTGAGAGAGATTAAGACTGAAGCTCTCTCTCTCTCTCTCTCTCTCTCTCTCTCTCTCTCTCTCTCTCTCTTCCTTTTCCCGAAGTGAGAGAGACTAAGACAATTTTCAATTTCAGTTAAAGAAAACCTTAGAAAACGACGTTTTCTCTCTCTCTCTCTCTCTCTCTCTCTCTCTCTCTCTCTCTCTCTCTCTCTCTCTCTCTCTCTCTCTCTCTTCCCCCAATTATAAACATAATCCGGCCAAGCAGCTTTCCCGAAAATCACAGGCTTTCTAAGAATGGGGTCTCTTCCATCCCCCCCCCCGTTAATATATCCCCTAATCTCCTAAATTCAATCCCGAAATAATGAAAACACTCGTCATCGTTGACAGGTTAATAAAAAACTAATTTGTTGGTGGGTGTAAGGAATTATTGTGTATCTCGGCGTTCTTATAATGCACATCCTCTTACACTCTCACTCTCCCCTTTCCCCACTCCCCATCCTCGTCCCCACTATCACACAACCCCATTACAACTCTCCCTCCCTCTCTCCCTCTCTCTTCTCTCCCCCCTTCTTCTCCTTCCCACCCCTTCCTTCCATTCTCCTTTCCATTCTCCTTTCCCTTTTCACCTCCGCATATGCTTTTACTAAAGAGGGTCTGGAGGGGTTATGTACTGGTGTGGCGCTCGGGGGTGGAGTGATGGAGGTAGTTTTGGACAACTGGGAACAGTGGTGGAGATTTTGAAGGTGGTGGAGATTTTGAAGGTGGTGGATATTTTGAGGCGGTGGAGATTTTGGAGTCGTGGAAGTTTTGGGGTGGTGGAGATTTTGAGGTGGCGGAGATTTGAAGGTGGTGGAGATTTTGAGGTGGCGGAGGTTTGAAGGTGGTGGTGATTTTGAGGTGGTGGAGATTTTGAGGTGGTGGAGATTTGGAGGTGGTGGAGATTTTGAGGTGGCTGAGATTTTGGAGTGGTGGAGATTCTGATGTGGTGGAGATTCTGAGGTGGTGGAGATTTGGAGGTGGTGAAGATTTTGAGGTGGCGAAGATTTGAAGGTGTTGGAGATTTTGGAGTTGTGGAGATTTTGAAGGTGTGTGAGTGTTTGTGTGTGTGTGTGCTTGCGCGTGCGTTTTTGTGTTTGGGGAGAGGTGTACGTAAATGAATGGTTTGGGGTTTTCCCCGTTGATGGTAAAGAACATTTTAGGCTCATTGGAGGAAAACGTTTAAAGTTGATTCGTAGATTTAGAATTTTTTTATTTGCCGACGAACGTTCACGTGACTGATGGAGAACAGTTTTGGTTGATTGATGGGGAACATTTTGGTTGATTGGTGGAGAACGTTTTTGTCTGATTGGTGGAGAACGTTTTTATATAACCGGTGAACTTCGTAGGTAGATGGATGGAGAACTTTTGCTGTTAGGTGACATCGAATTGTGGTTGAATTGCTTTGGTGGAGAACTTTTTTTATTGGTAAGTCCAGAGCTTTCAGTCGTTAGTTGAAACTGAAAGGTTGGTTGACTGATTAGGAAAGTTCTCGAATGACTGTCGCTAATGTTTTTGGGTTGATGAACAGTTTTTGCTTGACTGATAGGATGAAAGTTTGACTGATTAGTGGCGGACGATTCACGAGAATATGTGAAAAACAGTTTTGTTGACTTTCAGTGAGCTCTTGACTGATTAGCTATGAGCATATCTGGTCGGCTGGTAGCAAGCTCTGTCTATTTACTAATGTCAAAACATTTATTTGTGAGTGCTGGAAACAGTTTTTGATTGATTGCTGGCAAACATCCTTGTATGGTTGTTGGCGATTTTGTGACTGTTTCATCTTCATTGATACTGATTATTTGACCGACTGATCATAGGCAGTTTGAATAACTTGTTTTACAGACAAACAAAGTTTTCTCCTCTTTTGTGACAAAATTTTAGACGATTTGTCCCTCTGGTATAGTGGCTAGTGTCGTGGCATGCCACTCAGATGTCGCGGGTTCGCGCCTCCCCCAGGGCGATGAAAAATCACTGGCTCTGTATCATGATCAGTTACTGCTGCAGTGTGGGGTCTGCTGTGGTGGGAGGTTGAAACCAACATTCTTTGGAAGCTTGAATTTCAATAAATGGCCTCTTTAGTGTGCTTGTTCCATGTGAATAGGTTTCATCTACCGAAATAATAATAACAATAATTATATAATTGATAGTTAATGTTTTTCGTTATTTATGGGCGAAAATTTTCGTTAGGTTAGTGCCAAATAATATTTATGATTTTCATGTGACTGGTCGCAATTGACAAAAGAATAGGTATCAGTTTTGGTTATTTATTAGGAAAAATGTTTGCCTAACACTTGGCCAATACATGGTTGAGAGTTGAAAATATTTTGAATCTTGTCATCAATTGATGTTGGAAATGTTTGTGTTCTTTATTCAATACACAGTTTGGATATTTGTGTAAACACTTTCGTCTGCATACCGCACTTTCAGAAGCAGAATGGAATGTTGGTAAAACAGGAAAAACTCATGACTAATGGTTGATTTATTCCATAGAAACCTCAAGTCATTTTGACTTTGGTAAACACATTTATGCCAGTCCTAAGGTGGGATGTCAGCGACTTTTAAGAACAAAGGGAACCCGATGCCCCGTTAAAAAAATATAGAAAAATAATAATAATAATAATAAAATAATAATAATAATAATAATAATAATAATAATAATAATAATAATAATAATAATAATAAAGTCCGAATGGATCTTTCTTGTTTATCCTCTTCCGGTAGACAGCAGGGGAGACATGATACAGCCAGCCACCCCTGCAAACCGGTTTGTCCGCCCAGGGTCGGGGTAGTGGAACAGAAGGGTAGGGGAGACACCCACCCTCCTCCGGCAAACCTGTTCGTCCGCTCCGAAGAACTGGGGATCGGGAGGGTCCAGAGACATCCGCCCTCCTCCTGTAAAACTGGATCATCATTCAGCGCTCATAATAATAATAAACAAGCTCGTAATAATAATAATAATAATAATAATAATAATGATAATCGCTGATAAAATTTGTAATAAATCATATACAGGTCACGTTGAAGAGAGGTTCGTTACGGAGAACCAGTGAGATTTCTTGCTGAGCAACAGCAAAGGTCGAACATGCTTATTTCTCGATGCGTAGCCATTCACAGTAACTAGCAGTGTTTAAAGTTAACACAAATGACTTAACTTTGATGGAATCATTTGTTTAAAACACCGCTAGATGACCAGGAAGAATGCAGGACCAAGAGGAGTGACACTCTATTTCTTTCAAGAGATGGATTTCATTCTATAAAATGACGTCGTAACAACAACAACCAAAAGTTTATGGAGTATTTTGGTATAATTATGTCACTGACTGATTGACTTAATCTCTGTGCTGGCTTGACAACTCACTTCATCGGCTCTAATTTGTTCCTAATACAAACTACCAAGTAGCAGTATGACTGAGTTGTTTCCATAATTGTATTTCATAAGGGACTGGCGGAAAACTAAAAGAATTATTCTCCATGTTGATGTTGTGTCTATTTGAAACTATTCTTAAAATGGGTATATACAGTATATGTATGTATATATATATATATATATATATATATATATATATATATATATATATAAAAGACCATATATATATATATATATTATATATATATATATATATATCTGCTATATATATATATATATATATACACACACACACACACACACACTTCATATATATATATATATTTATATATATTCATATACACCGTATTTTCGTGATTCAGTTACACACATATATATATATATATATATATATATATATATATATATATAAATATGACATCGACATCTTAATCCTCAAACCCTCATGAAAAGAGAAACAATGGAGTGCCAGATCCATCGCCTTTCGACTGTGGCCCTTTATTTGCAGACTTTTGGTTGAGTCTGCTGAGTAAAGGACGACAGTCGAAAAGCCCATAACAAGAGAAACCTGGAGTGCTGCACCTTTATGTTTTTGTATATATACCAGACTTGACCTGTCCATATCTGCTAAGTGAACAGGGGACAGTCGAAAGGCCTGAAATATATGGTTTTCCTTTAAATAGTGGATTTTGTCTTTATTTATATGTTCATCATATTCCGTATTTTCGTGATTCATTATATATATATATATATATATGTATATATATATATATATATATATATATATATATATATATATATATATATATATATATAGAGAGATAGAGAGAGAGAGAGAGAGAGAGAGAGAGAGATAACTGCAGTGATCAATTTCCAAGCAAAAATTAATTCTACATATCTGCCTAGGACTGACAAGGAACTGTTCCTGAAAACTTGGAATCTCTCTTCCTCCTTTGAAAGCCACATCTATAAGAAACAAGGTATTTAAGAAGATAAGAAAGGAAAGCAAAAACAAAGACATTTAAGAAAAGAAGAAAGATATATAGAGACAAGGTCGTATAGAGGTCAGTTCCAGTTGAGACAAAATAAATAAATAGATAAATAAATGCACAGGCATTCGATTTGAAACTGTAAGCAGGAGGGAACGGCAGCAGGAGGTAGGTAGCAGTCGGCAGCAGCTTTCAGAAGAGCTTTTGTTAAATTGGGTTGGGTGGTGGGGTGCTGAGTGTATGGTTGGGGAGGATGATTTAGGGGTGGGGGGAGGAGGGGGTTGGGAAGGGGGGGAGAACTGTGAGTCGAAAAGGGCGTTCATTCGGAAGGGTTAACGTCAGGATTATCGAGAAAAAGAGATGCCTGATAAGGCCCATTTGATTACCGCCTCACAAAGGACCGGCATTTGGATGACAATGGTGTATTAGTGGATTATAGAGTAGGGGACCTTTGCTCCCCCTTCCCCTCCACCCACCCTTCTCTATCGAGCTCCCTTCCCCCCCCCTCCGCGTCCCCCTTAACCCTTCTCTACGAGTGCTTAACGAGTCACACTTCTATTGAGATTGTTGGTCTTTTAAGGTTCACCATGCGAATAGAAACACCCACTCAACTCGAGGGTTCTTTAGCCATCCCCTACTCACACCATCAACCCCCAACCCCGAAATCCGCCCCACCCCAACCCCCCCAACGCCCAACTCCATCCCATCGAAAATACAATAACATGTCGAGTAGGGCTTTGCTTTCCGTCGGAAAACGCGACGTGAATCTCTCTCTCTCTCTCTCTCTCTCTCTCTCTCTCTCTCTCTCTCTCTCTCTCTCTCTCTCTCTCTCTCAGATATTGGGCAGGAACCTTTCTAACGTCCTGTATAAGTATTGAAATGCTGTATGTAATTTCTCCTGAATATTGGCGTTATTAATATTTTGATATGTATGGATTTATTCTTGGGGAATTTTAAAGGCTTCTCATCCAAAAAATATCTCGTGACTGAGTTATGTAATTAACGACAAAAATATCTCGTTACTTGAGTTATGTAATTAACGAAAAAAAAATATCTCGTTACTTGAGTTATGTAATTAACGACAAAAATATCTCGTTACTTGAGTTATGTAATTAACGAAAAAAATATCTCGTTACTTGAGTTATGTAATTAACGAAAACAATCTCGTTATTTGAGTTATGTAATTAATGAAAAAAATATCTCGTTACTTGAGTTATGTAATTAATGAAAAAAATATCTCGTTACTTGAGTTATGTAATTAATGAAAAAAATATCTCGTTACTTGAGTTATGCAATTACAGAAATATTAGACGCAAACCTTTGATAAAAACAAAAACAAAAATCATAAAAGGTACATATATGAGAGATTTATTGAGAGGTGTGGGATTTTACGTAAAAAATAACTATCACTGCTAATGTAAATAATAAAACAATAATAGTATTAATAGTAACAGAAGGCTACTAGTCAATTAATATTGCTACGGATATTGAATGATGACAGTAATAGATTATGATGTCGGTATCACCATCAGTTATTACACCTATAACAGTTGTCAGATTGCACATCATTAACAAAAGATTTTTCATATAAAAGTATTGCTTGTAATGAATTCGAGAAAAGGGGGGAAAATGACACTAGATTTAGCTAAAGGAACACTTAGTATCGATCAGACCAACAATGATGAAAATATCCCAGTTCGTTAAAAATATTTTTTATGAGAATTATAAATCATAATAAATATCTCATGAAAAACACAAAATTAAAGTTACACATAAGAACCGGACTTTAGTTAGTAAATTTATTACTGTATCAAAGACAATAATTCAAAATACGTATCGAAATGACACCATGTAAAAAAACATACAAGGGATCTTCCCTCCTACCCCTTCCCAACCACCATACACGAACACCCCCCCCCCCCCTCCCTCTCTCATATTGCGGTCTTTTGCCTGCATTCAGTGTTGTTAGAGCAATACGAGCTTATTGTCGTGCGCTACGCGCGCTGGAACCCGGCGCTGCTGTCTTCCCTACCTTCCCGATACCCTACCTACCCCGCCCCCAGGTTTGCAGGAGGAGGGTGAATATCTCCCCTACCCTCCCGTTCCCCTATCTACCTCGCCCCCACCAGGAGCGGACAAACCTGTTTGCAGGTGGTAGATGGCTGTGTCATGTCTCCTCTGCTGTCACCCAGGGGAGGACAGACAAGATCCACTCGGATTTTATTATTATAGATGAATGAGAGATTGCAAGACAAATCAGAATTGCTTTGCCGATCAGAGAGATCTGAAATCGTCAGTTGTATCCCTGAGAGCCTAAATGGTAACGCGTCCAAGAAACGGTATCCTCGTACACATTGCAGCCGGTTGTATCCAGAGAAATATCAGTAGGTTTTCATCATTTGTAAACCGATCTGTGGAGCAGTAACATGCACGTTTGTCTTTCTCGTAGATTATACTAAATTCGCTTGTATGTGCACAGCAGTTATTCGTGAAGTGTGGATGCCTTTGTACTAAGGTCTAGACTAGAACTGTCATCGTCATGTTTGAGGTTCTTCGCAGCTTCTTCGAGGTATATTTCATTTCCTAAACACAGTTTCTTAGAAAGTTGATTCTTAATTCTATATTCTCGAGTGACGCACATTTCTTAATTCTGGATTTTTAAGGGATGTGAGCACCTATCGCTGGTCTCTTCACGAGGCATTTTTGTTCTCTGAAAGAGAAGTACCTTTTTGAAACCATTGCCCACCCACATTGGATGAGTTTGTGTCAGAGGCGAAGGGCAAAAAAAAAAACAGTCTTTGAAAGTCAGGAGACTTGTATAGACCGCAATAATGGCAACGAGAAGAGAAATCTCTTACTGACAAGAATTCTCAGTCGAATTCAACCACTGTTTCACTTAACATGCAGTCAAGGCCCAGGGAGAGTTATACCCACTTTTGAAAATGTGAACAAGAGGGCAAGAACACTGGAATAACATTTAAGTTAATATACATTCTGTAATCAACAAACAAACAAAAGTAAATATCAACTCGCTTAAACTGTGGCACAAGAATCTAGCAACTAAGGTGGCATTGCAACTTCTGTTAAAGTGACTCGTCCATATTTTACATCAATGGGAACGAGGGATATCTGGGACAGGTCAGGAACATACTTTGGAACCATAACAGAATAAGAATACTGCAGGTCAGTATAGCACTTTATCACCATACCAGAATCAGAATGCTACAGGTTAGTGTAGGACTTTAGCACCATACCAGAATCAGAATGCTACAGATCAGTGTAGCACGCTATCACCATACCAGAATCAGAATGCTACAGGTCAGTGTAGCACTTTATCGCCATACCAGAATCAGAATGCTACAGGTCAGTATAGCACTTTATCACCATACCAGAATCAGAATGCTACAGGTCAGTGTAGCACTTTAGCGCCATAACAGAAGAATACTATAGATCAGTGTAACTCTTTAGCACCATAATGGAATAAGGATGCTATAGATCAGTGTACCTCTTTAGCACCATAATAGAATAAGGATGCTACGGTCAGTGTAGCACTTTAGCACCATAGCAGATGAATACTACAGATCAGCGTAACTCTTTGGCACCATAACAGAATACGAATACTACCGGTCATTGTAGTATTTTAGCACCATAACAGAACAAGAATACTACAGGCCAGTAACACTTTAGCACCATACCAGAATCAGGATGCTACAGGTCAGTGTAGAGCTTTAGCATAACTGAATAAGAAATAGTACACACTACGAAAAGAGTAGCAATCGAGTAGCAAGAGATTCTAACACAAAGGTTGATAGCAAAGGCACCTTGTTAAAAATGCTACTCGTGGGAGATGTTTAGAAACAGATATCTTCTGAAGAACAATTTTTTGTTGCAGAGACTCAGGACGCTGTTGGCTTCCATAACATGAAACATTCTAGCATAGGTAGTAGGATCGAAAGTATAAAACATAAACATTATCTTAACTGTAAACAAGGGCTTGGAATGCTTGGAGTCTTCAGTATATTGTATTCACGTAATTTATATTTCCATTTTTTCAATATCAGTGGTAGTCAATGAAAAAGAATTTAGGTTAAAACGATAATTAACTTCACAGAAAATTATGTCTCTGACACGGACCAAGAAAAAAATTTACAATTAGAGATTATCATCTGCAAGCCTATAGGTGTAGAATATCAACCATTATATCAGTATAGACAGACACATAACACAGTTGCAAGATAAACACAAGCAATATCACGTTGCAGAGGAAAAGTGCTTGAATATGGCTCAGAATTTAATTTCGATATGATAATCAACGCGAGGGAACGAGAATCCATTTTACGCAATTTCCCAACAACGAATTTAGCCTTAACATATGGGGTCCATTGGCCGATCAGCCTCATCTCTCAAAATGGGCAACGGGTTCCCCCTACTCCCCCCCCACAAACAAATTCTCCCATTTCCTTCCCTCACCCCATTTTTCCTTAAGCCCACCCCCTCACTCCCCCTTCCTCCTGTTTTCCTCCCCAACTCCCTCCTTTCCTCTCCTTCTCCCAAGGGATTGAAGGGTCCCCCTTTCGAACTGAACACAAGGACAAGCTAGCGAGTGTTTTTTCACCTCCTGGACACGAAACATAAAAATCGAAAGATCATTAAGTGGGGATTACAGAAACCCTCCTCCCTCCCCCTACACCCACCCCTGTTCCAGGAGTCTTCCCAACCATTATCTCCCCCTCCTCCCCAGCCCATTTCTTCCTTATACTGCCCCAGCCCTTCACACCCACTCTCTCTCTCTCTCTCTCTCTCTCTCTCTCTCTCTCTCTCTCTCTCTCTCTCTCATAATGATTTGTTCATTTGCATTCTTGTATAATTCATTTCTCAATAGATGGTTCTCTCTCTCTCTCTCTCTCTCTCTCTCTCTCTCTCTCTCTCTCTCTCTCTCTCATAGTGATTTGTTCATTTGCATTCTTGTATACTTCATTTCTCAATAGACGGTTCTCTCTCTCTCTCTCTCTCTCTCTCTCTCTCTCTCTCTCTCTATAGTGATTTGTTCATTTGCATTCTTGTATACTTCATTTCTCAATAGACGGCTCTCTCTCTCTCTCTCTCTCTCTCTCTCTCTCTCTCTCTCTCTCTCTCTAGTGACTTATTCATTTGCATTCTTGTATACTTCATTTCTCAATAGACGGTTTTCTCTCTCTCTCTCTCTCTCTCTCTCTCTCTCTCTCTCTCTTATAGTGATTTGTTCATTTGCATTCTTGTATACTTCATTTCTCAATAGACGGCTCTCTCTCTCTCATAGTGATTTATTCATTTGCATTCATGTATACTTCATTTCTCAATAGACGGTTCTCTCTCTCTCTCTCTCTCTCTCTCTCTCTCTCTCTCTCTCTCTCTCTCTCTCTCTCTCTCTCTCTCTCTCTCTTTCATTTTCCTCCATCTCTTTGTAACTAACAATCCGTACCTTTCTCAATTTCAATTTCTCTCTCTCGCTCTTCCCCCTCATCCAATTTTTTTCTCTCAAGTTATTAGTTTGTTTCGAGTGAAATTCCCTTTATTCTCCAGTTTTCCCCCAAATCTTTAAGGTTTTGCTAAATGTGTCGGTTTTTGCTCGTTTTGCCTTGTAAGACTTGTTTTGTTTTGTTTTCGTGTTCCTTCAAGGTAATTGTGCAATTACCTCGTTGATTTTTTATCCGTTACTTTTTTCCGAATTAATGTTTTATTTTTGGTAGTTTTAGAGTTTTTATATGAAAATGTTTTTTGGTTCTGTTCCATTTTTTTATCTGCTAATTTTGGTAGTTTGAGATTCTTTGAAGTACATTTTTTTTATTCTGTTGTATTTTTATCTTTATTATTTTCGTAGGTTTTGCTTCTGTTTCATTTTTGCATCTGTTATTTTTGATAGTTTTAGAATCTTTATTTGAAAATGTTTTTTGTCTCTGTTCCATTTTTTCATCTGTTATTTTTGATAGTCTTAGAATCTTTATACGAAAATGTTTTTTGGTTCTGTTCCATTTTTTCATCTGCTAATTTTGGTAGTTTCTAAGATTCTTGTAAGTACATTTTTTTATTCTGCTTTGTATTTTTATCTTTATTTTCTGTAGGTTTTGGTTCTGTTCAATTTGTCTAATTCGTTATTTTTGATAGTTTTAGAATCTTTTGATATAGGTAAATGTTTTTACTGTCCATTTTTTTCATCTGTTATTTTTAATAGTTTTAGAATCTTTATATGAAAATTTTTTTAGTTCTGTTCCATTTTTCCTTCATCTTTATTTTTAAATAGAATCTATAAATGCTTTGGTTCTGTTCCATTTTTTCATCTGTTATTTTTTGTAGTTTTAGATTCTTTATATGAAAATGTTTTTTGGTTCTGTTCCATTTGTTCATTTGTTATTTTTGATAGTCTTAGAATCTTTATATGAAAATGTTTTTTTGGTTCTGTTCCGTTTTTTCATCTGTCTTTTTTGGTAGTTTTAGATTCTTTATAGGTAAATGTTTTTTGGGGGGATTCTGTTGTATTTTCTATCTTTAGTATTTTGGTAGGTTTAGGTTCTTTATTTGTAAATGTTTTCTGGTTGTTAAGATTTTTCATCCTTTTTATTTTTGGTAGTTTTAGATTCTTTATAGGTAAATTTTTTTGGGTCTGTTGAATTTTTTATACATATTTTTGTTAGTTTATATATTATAAATGTTTTGATTCTGTGTATTTTTTATCTTTATTTTTTGGTATTTTTTTGCTCTTAATAGGTAAATGTTTTTCAGTTCTGTTGTATTTGTTTATGATTACTTAAAAACAATTTTTATGGTTAGATATTCCTGATGAGTATTCTTTTTTATAGTTATATATATTCTGTATGAATTTTTCATTTCCTGAATTTCTCTGTATTGCCTTTTAAAACATTTATCATCATTTCTTTTTG
>NC_089752.1:6180500-6195500 GCF_040412425.1 Macrobrachium rosenbergii
CTACTGCAGTGTTGGCGGGTCTGCTGCAGTGGGAGGTTGAAACCATCATTCTTTGGAAGCTTGAGTTTCAAGTTAACGGCCCCTTTGGTGTGCTTGTTCCATGTGAAGGTTTTATCTACTGAAATAATAATAATAATAATAATAATAATAATAATAATAATAATAATAATAATAATATTCTCAAAAACTGCAACTAACTTTACCTTTCTCTGACTTGCTCCTCCTTCCATCTATAAGGAGAAAAATATTTCGACCAGACGTGTAGGCATGAAACAGATTTTTCTCCTTCTGCCAGTTCCTCCTACGTCATTAATTCTACACGTTTAAATTCAAGCTCCTTTATTATTATTCAAACCTCTAATCACTGCTAACAAATTTACTTTTTACTTCTTTCATTTATTGTAAATACAAGTACACACATACAAGTTGTATATATATATATATATATATATATATATATATATATATATATATATATATATATATACAGTATATATATATATAAATATATATATTAACTTTATCACATACATACAATTTGTTCTGTTCAATAGAAATATTAAAAAGACCTCATTCAAAACTGGATGGTTTTCTGAATAAATACTCTACGTAGATACTATCACAGTTTTGAATGAGGTCTTTTAGTAATATATATATATATATATATATATATATATATATATATATATATATATATATTATATGTATATATATATACAACCTATGTATATATATTTATATATATCTAAGTTATGTATATGTGTGTATACTTGTCTCCGCCACTAGGCTGGTCGGATTTCGGATACCTTTTAAAGCAGCGTTGTCCCTTAAAATCTCGTCTTGACCTGACGTCCAGCCTAAATTCCCACCTTCCAATGAGATTTAGCATCCACAAGATTCGTTTGTATAAAAAACCACATTTATTACTGTCGTTATTCATATATTTTGTCTATCCGTTTATTTGTAGCATTCCTTCCCCTTGTGATAGGCTTCTCAGATTCTCTCTCCTCTCTCTCTCTCTCTCTCTCTCTCTCTCTCTCTCTCTCTCTCTCTCTCTCTCTCTCTCTCAAATTTAAGCTTTTAAATCATGCGTAAAGCCTTTTCTTTGCATCAGTGAGAGGCTCAACTCGATGTCCTTATGGAAGAAGAGAGGATGGAACATGGACTAATTGATCAGTTTATTCGACTGGCGTTGCAATACCAAAGGTCGCGGAAACCTAAAAGAAATTACTTATTTAAAATCTTAAACAGGTAATATATAAACACACAAATATACAAATGGACGGATTATTATAATGTTGCAATTATAAATTCTTGTATATTATGACTATACAGATAAGACATTACTTTATGTATGTCTGAATACAATTTATTTGTCCCGTCCCCGACATCATTTCTAACAAACTTGAGGATAATTTTTGTTGTTCATCGACGATTGTTGTTAAATGTGATTGTTCGAGGCCTTAGATTTAGTAAATTCGCTTGTTGTTTTTGTTGCAAAAAAAAAAAAAAAACTGATGTGCCGGCTTTGTCCGTGCGTCCACAATTTTTTTTTTTTTTTGTCCGCACTTTTTTCAGTCCGCGCTTTTTTCTGTCCGCACTTTTTTCTGTCCGCACTTTTTCTGTCCGGATTCCCAGATCTTAAAACTATTGAGGCTAGAGGGCTGCAAATCATATGCTGATCATCCACCCTCCAGTCATCAAACACCAAATTGCAGCCCTCTAGCCTCAGTACTTTTATTTTATTTTATTTAAGGTTAAATTTAGCCATAATCGTGCGTGGCAACGATATAGGATAGGCCACCACTGGACCGTGGTTAAAGTTTCATGGGCCGTGGCCTTATGCAGCATTATACCGAGACCGCCGAAAGGTAGATCTATTTTCGATGGCCTTGATTATAAGCTGTACAGAAAACTCGATTGCGCCGAAGAAACTTCGGCGCATTTTTTACTTGTTTATTTCTTTAACTAGGCCTCAACACCTTTCCCCGCAGAGGGAGTAATCTCAGAGGGTATTAATCCTTTACCTCCCCGGCTAGGAACCAACTCAGTCAACTAATCACCAGGTACCTTAACCAAAACTTGCGGGTGAGTGGAGGTTATTAACAATGGTACTTCATTATGTGGGATTGAGCTGTGCATATCAATTATGAGAGCATTTGCTTTAGGCAGAACGACATTATTTTTAATAAGCGACGTTTTGTAAAGCAATTTACAGCTTTACTCTGAAGAAACACAAGAAAATTGAAAAGAGCAATTTAGAGAAAAATATTGAATAATTGCCTTTTTATCGTTTTCCTTCTCTATTTCTACCCGCTTTACATCGTAGCAGTGATAAATGATAAGGTAGTCCAGGACTTCCTTAAAAATGGATGGACCAAATGGCACCAAAATGAATATTGTATTAGATTATCGCCTTCTCCCTCGCATGATTGTTCCCCAAGGATCCCCTACTGATTCTTCCCTCTCTCTCTCTCTCTCTCTCTCTCTCTCTCTCTCTCCTCTCTCTCTCTCTCTCTCTCTCTACATCTACATTTTAGCGTTTGGGGTCGGATGAAATCAAGGTAAAAGAAAACGTTACTCCAACGGAATTTATATATTCCATTCCACCGCTTCTAGGTATGTGAGCATAATTATATTTAATGCGCACATACACGCACATAATATATATATATATATATATATATATATATATATATATATATATATATATATATATATATATCACACATTACCGCAGGTGAAAAATAAGAGATGGGGTGTAGGTCCTGACCGGTTTCGACTTTATTTCCATCTTATCTCTTATTTTTCACCTGTGGTAATGTGTGATAAATGAGTCACGTACAAAAGTGATAACAATCGTATGTATATATATATATATATATATATGGCGTTATAATTCGGTTCACCTACATTCCTTTCCTCTGAAAAGGGATGTCTCTAGGAAGCATTTTAGATAAGGTTCCCCCTCATGCTCCTGTTTCCAACCTGATAGCAAGATGCTACTACAGTATTTGTACTGAACTACCTTGTAGTGCCCAATTTACCGCTTAGGTCAACAGATGCACTGTAGGTTTTAATGGATCGGGTCTAAACCACTTAGTCCTCACCTAGGCGAGTGACTCGAATACTGATTTTGCAGATACTGCAACTGGGACCCCCTAAATAAAGCATTGAAGGATCATTCTGAAAGTGCAGTAACTTGTGTATTAGTGTATCACGAGCCCAATAGGTGGCATGTCTCAATTTCGAAAATTTTGCAGATACTGCAGTTTTCCCCTTTTATGGCACATAGATCTTCCCTAAAATGGAAAACTGCAGTATCTGCAAAATTTTCGAAATTGAGATATGCCACCTAATGAGCCACGTGGAATAAAAATACACACGTTACAGCAGTTTTGAACGATTCTCAATGCTTTCACATGTAATTAAGTCCCATTTGCAATATCTGCAAGATCCGTGTCAAGGCAAAGGAAAACTGCAGTATCCTGCAAAATTTTCGAAATCGAGATATGCCGCATTGGGCTCTTTGATACACTAATACACAAGTTACTGCAGTTTCAGAATGATTCTTCAATGCTTTACTTGGGGGTCCATTTAGTATCTGCAAAATCATACAGTAAGGCAAGGGAAAACTGCAGTATCTACCATTTTTCTCAGTTTTGAATTTTTGCAGATACTGCTGTCTTCCATTTTAGGTCAGTATTGAATTAGACAAGCATAGATATAGGCTCCAATTTTCAGTTATCCATTAAAGTTGAGACAAAAAAAAAACTCATCAGGAAAATAGTTGGAAAATGATTTCTTGATCATTGTGGGTAATTTTTATTTATTTATTTTTTTTTTTTACAGTTTCATTTTACGTTATTTGGTGTCCTAGAATTCCTTGTAGATTATTTTATATATTATTAAGTTGTCTTTGGCCTTTTAAATTTATTTTTTTAGCTTTTCATGTTTTCATTAAAATCTTATCTGGTTACATATGTTACTCTGGATTTATAAAGCAATTGTCTATCATCCTATGACTGTTCACGTTAATTATTTATTCATTATGTATCTTTTACATTCCTCCTGTTATTTATTCCTTAAGGTGAATTAATTTTGACATTTTGCGAAAATGATCTCATGCAAAAATACAATATAAATTTTTATTTACGAACCACAAATAATTTAATGAAATCAAGTAGGTCTATATCACCAAGAAGCGTTACAAGTCTGTTCATCAATATAAGCAATCACCTTGTATTGACACCCCACTCCTCATTCCCACTCCTCCTCCTCCTCTTCCACCTCCTCCTCCTCCTCCTCCTCCCCACCCCAAACACCACGTTCTCTTTCTCCACGTTTTAAAACGACGACAATTTCTGATTGAATTATTCAAAATATATTCACGCTTCCCATCACGCGCTCGTCAGAATTTACATGTAATTATCTTTCAAATTCTCCTCCTCCTCCTCCTCCTCCTCCTCCTCTTCACCCAAAACCTCCTCCTCCTCCTCAACCACCACCTCCTCCTCCTCCACCTGGCACTCTCCTCCTTCTCCTCATCCACCACCCCCTCTTCCCTCCTCCTCCTCCTCCTCCTCCCCTCCCCCCTCCTCCCTCCTCCTCACCCACCACCACCTCCTCTGCCTCCCTCGGTCATCCACACCACCCTCGGCCTTCTCTTTTCCTTTCTCTCTCACTTCCCCCACCAACCCCCTCCGCCCGGCTCTCCCTTCTCCTCCTCTCCTCCCTCTCCCTTCCACCCTTCTAAAAATGATTTAGTTTATCATAAGCTCGTCTGATCTAGCCGGCGTCCTTAAGCGATGGGATTTTTATATGAACGTTCAAGGAGAGAACATTTAAGGAGAGAACGTTTAAGGAAAGAACGTTGAGATGAGAATATCTAACATATATAGAGGTTAGACGTGGAGGTTGCTCAGAGATCTGGGAGTAAATAACGAGCGCTCATTATTTCATTCGATTGTAAATGAATGTTCGTAAGTGATGAATTCAAATACACTCGTATCCATATGCTGATATACTTGCATGTATATATATATATATATATATATATATATATATATATATATATATATATATATATATATATATATACATACCTTATACATACATATGTATGCATGTATTATATATATATATATATATATATATATATATATATATATATATATATATATATATATATATATATATATATATATTTCTTCAGAGACATTGTTGAGAATAAAAGGGGCATAAGTTTGGCCTCATCAGAGTAAGCCATTTTAAGTAATATACACGGCCACGCAGACAAGAATTGAAAGTTTTTTCGATATAATCATTTTCAGTACGCTTCTTATTGCAGTCATTTCATTCATCCATATCTTATGCCATGGCAGATAAGTTATCCGTACTTGGAAAAAATAAAGCCTATACATTTATGCAAAGGACAGAGCCACCTTACTTTAATGTAAAGCGCGCCAACAGTCTACCAGTTCACTTCAGAATCTTCAGTTAAACTTCTCCCTTTGCTGATTCACATTATAACATCACGTCACCGATACATCACGTCACGTCATAGTACGTAAGAATCTCTTACATGTAATCAATGGACTTGTTCACACCATCACGTCACGTCACCATCAAGCACGCGGCATCTACCGTCACATCACGACACGTTTTCTTGGAAAGAATAGTTGGACGTGACGTGACGGTGTTTATGCTAGTTTCTTAATGATAAATCTGCGGGTCGCCGAGTTTGGACACGAACTGAACGGAATCGTGAATACAAAGTACGGTTGATGGGACGGTGACGTGACGTGATGTGTCGGTGACGTGATGGTATAATGGGAATCAGCCAAAAAAAAAAAAAATGCGTCCGTGATCGAATACGGAATAGATAAAGTTATAGTTATTCAGTCCCAAAAATATCTGCACGAGCAGAATCTAAATAGTAAGAAGGTTTGAGCACGGCAGATAGAAAACGCCACCTTTCTCTGCTTAGTGACATAAACTTTCCCACACCTCAGCCTGGGTCAAGGATTACGGGAAAGCAGAAAAAGGAGTCCACTTCCTCTCCAAATTTTGTTAAAAGTGATTTTTGGCATTTCAATCGCCACGAATGCCCAACAAGTGCGCGGTCTTCGGGCGTTGTTCCTTCTACAGAAAAAAGGGGGAAGACTATTTTCCAATTTTTTTTGCGTGTCTTACAGCTTAGCTCGTATACTGCTGGAGTCTCAGTTCTTCAAGGGACCAAATAACATTCCTTGTGTTCATAACAAGTTTTAATGTTGCGAGTTCTACGTTTTTGACAAGAGAATATTATTAAAAATCAAAATTATATATAGGGTTACTGTTATGGCAATTTCGGCAGGGGTAAAGAAATACTATATTTTCGGGAATTTTATCAGCAAAAGGATTTTTGAACAGAATGGCATCATCGTTTATTAAAGTTTTTTTTTTCCTATTGTATACACTCATGGCTACTGCTAAAATTTCGTTCGTGAAAGTTATCCATTCTCTCTCTCTCTCTCTCTCTCTCTCTCTCTCTCTATATATATATATATATATATATATATATATATATATATATATATATATATATATTTATGTATATATATATATATATATATATATATATATATATATATATATATATATATATATATATATATACTGTATATATATGTATATATGTAGACATGAAAGCCTCTCAGTGTAAACTATGCTGGAGGCAGTGACTGTCTGCAAACTTCTGTGTTCTCTGGTGGTGTATATATTTGGTATGTACTTTGTATTTTTACATACCAGCAGGCCTGAATGCTTCTGGAGGAATCAGTATTTGTACACAAGTGTGGGTAACGCTTTTTATTTGCGAACAATCAAAGCCACATTACGCACACTTTACATACATACATACATAATATATATATATATATATATATATATATTATATATATATATATATATATACTATATATATATATATATGACTATTTATCCCATCACCGTGATTCATATACAATCAGAAAGCCGGATTTCGTTAGTGCGTCACTGTAGTCCTGATTCCTCGTCCGTCGCTGGTTCGACCCCACGGGACGGTGGACTTATTATCAACTAAAAATTCCCGGTAACATTATATGAAAATATATTATTTCCGAGGTAGAGTGAATTGATATTAAAGACGTTTGTAGCTTTCTGATTATATATATATATATATATATATATATATATATATATATATATATATATATATATATATATATCTGTATATATATACATATACATACACAAAATCTACGTGTATATATAATATATATATACATATATATAGTATATGTATATATATATACAATATTACATATATGTGTATATGTATTCATGCATACATGTATGCAGTTACATACGTATCTGGTAAAAAGTGACCAGTAGGTTCTACATATACGTTCCGTCCTGCTAACATTAAAACTTGTCTTATTTTCTGTGCAAATAGAAAAGTAAATACAAATACGCGGCTTTATGCAGTACTTTCGGTAGAGTTATATGCTCACACGCACGCAAGGATGAATGAAGCTGGAATGTTGTTAATCGGGAACCCATAACCGTATTTTGATGCATATAACATTCATTAACTTCTTTTAACTGGGTTTCCACAGAAGTATGCACTTTGATCTGGATTCTTACTTGGTGAGTTTATGGCGTTTTTTGCTACTCCATATAAACACATTATGAATTATGATAATAATATTATGTACTAGTGATGGACGGATGAATTATTTTGCATATGCCATTGTCTCGTGTATCGTTATTTAGCGGATGTAACCTTGATGGTGACAGAGAAAAAGACTTTGAAAAGTGAAAGGTGATACAGTAATCAGGATAAAGGTAAAAATTAACGTAAACTTACGTCTTCCACGGAAACAAACGCACAAGCACACTCACTGCCAAAGATACAAACGTACCTTTTAAAGCGTGCACTCAATCACGAACACAGATACACACATACACACACACAGTCACAAGCAGTTACAAACAAACGTACACCCACACACTCTTAACGCACTCCACCGCCTCCCCCCCACAACCCCCCAACTCCCGCCCAAATACACTAGCGCATACATTACGCAAACGCGCCCAAAACCTCCCACACGTGACTTTGATGTGTAGGGGACGGCGCCTTTCTACTCCACTCCCATTGACACAATCTCATTTTACGCACTCAGTGGCGCTCGTCTACTCATGCTCATTCACTCATTCATTCAAGAGTACTCAGCGCTCATTTGCTCCATTCTGTCAAGAGTCGGGAGATGTTTGTGCTCTTTGTTCAAGGGTGAAACTCTTGTCCACTCTTACACGCGGCCCGTTTGGTTTGGCCATTGTTTAAGAGGGCCGCAAAGCTACCTCTCTCTCCTCCTCTCTCTCTCTCTCCTCTCTCTCATCTCTCCTCTCTCTAGAAGTATTAATTACCGTCCAGTGCACTCATGCGGTGTGTCTTCCTAGGCATTACTTAAGGATCTTTGCAGAGGTCCTTCTGCTCCTAGCTGCGACCCGTTTCATTCCTATTACTGTACCTTCGTTCATATTCTCTTTCTTCCACCTTACTTTCCACCCTCTCCTAACAATTGATTCATTGTGCAACTGCTTTGAGGTTTTCGTCCTGTTACGCCTTTCAAACCTTTTTACACTCAATTTCAGTTTCAGCGCTGAATGACCTCATAGGTCACAGAGCTCGGCCTTCGGCCTAAATTCTCTCTCTCTCTCTCTCTCTCTCTGATACAGTATTTGTACCTGTACATTTATAATAAAATTCAAACTTACCTTGGTACTTGAGACGTCAAGTATATTTAGTGCTAAAACCATTGAGCCTTCACCTTCCACTTTCAACAACAGTTATATGTGACATAAATACTCTCTCTCTCTCTCTCTCTCCTCTCTCTCTCTCTCTCTCTCTCTCTCTCCCTCTCTCTCTCTCTCTCTCTCTCTATGGTATATTCTTTAGTATGGCATGTATATGCAAGGAGGTACCACTCTCAGTGTGTCTTCTGTGACACACTGTAGCCGGTATTAAAAGATAATTGCGAGATTCTTTCGGCCACAGTTGTATTGCTTTCTACCTTTTTATTTTCAATCCTATTCGGTCTCTTCCTACTTTGATGTCCAACTTCTCCAACTTTCCCTTGCTTTCAGTTTTTATCCCCCTCAATTAAGAACTAATTGCTATGAGGAGCCCTTTGACATTCCAGAAAGGGGACTCAGTGCTCTCATTAAACTAGTAATAATAATAATAATAATAATAATAATAATAATAATAATAATAATAATAATAATAATAATAATATAACCACTTTCTTCGTTTGCCATCGAGTAGAATATGGCGCAGTTCAGCTTGCACCAAAACCTCTGTCTGTGGATTGTTGAAATTTCAATAGTTCAAAAACAGAGCTGCATTGGTACGCTCATATGTAATATAAATCTTATATAGTTTAAGGCTTGTCAATGTCTGGAATTTTATCTTTGTCTTATATTGAAAGATACTGATATATTAATCTTTTAGCGTCATCCTAGTCGCAATTTACAAAGTTAAATATACCTTAGTTTAACCAGACCACTGAGCTGATCAACAGCTCTCCTAGGGCTGGCCCGAAGGATTAGACTTATTTTACGTGGCTAAGAACCAATTGGTTACATAGCAACGGGACCTACAGCTTATTGTGGAATCCGAACCACATTATACCGAGAAATGAATTTCTATCAGGTAGATAGATTAAGCTCTATGGCTGTCTTCTTTGGCCTATTGTTTAGAAACTTCACAAGCAAGTACATGGCATTTTATAATAATAATAATAATAATAATAATAATAATAATAATAATAATAATAATAATAATATTATTATTATTATTATTATTATTATTAGTTGCAGTTATAGCAGTAGTATTAGCAGTAGTATTTTCATGGTTTTACGAAAGAACCACAAAGGACCTTTCTTTCAGCACTGGCAAAAAGAAAGTCCTAACGCAGGGTAGTGACATAAACAAACCATCTTCCTTTCATGAGGGTATAAGCTAGCTATTACGTTCTCTCTCTCTCTCTCTCTTCTCTCTCTCTCTCTCTCTCTCTCTCTCTCTCTCTCTCTGTAGTAATTTCCCTCTCCTGAAAGCCTCATAACCCTTCCAAAGGAATAGCTCTTTGCATCGGCCCAAACTTCTTGCAACGAGGAAGAAAAAAACATTAGAATTTGCTGCAGTGGTCTCTAAAGTCCCTGAAGAACCCCGAACTCACAAGTAATGTCCTGTGACTGCCAGGAACTACAGGACTTAAAGAAACGAACGTACGAACTCATACGCGTAACTTGAAGGCGCCAGGTGTTTGCTTCTGATGAGAAAATGTTACCGATATTTTGCCTCTGTTGTATTTTTGTATTTCTGTTCTGGGCCACAACAAGGAGGCATTAATAAGTTTTGACAAATCCTGTTGTTTTAGTCAAGGACAGTTGACCGTTCTGGAGGATGAAAGCCTTCCCTGCAAGGAGAGGGTAGATTCAGTCATCCTGCCCCGAAGGATGGTGGCGGCAGAAGGGTCGTGATGAAAACAAGCAATAACGAGAGAACATAGGTCAAGGAGTAATATAGAATAAACGTCTTAAGCGAGAAGAACAGCTGATCCTTTATTGATATTGAACAAAGGTCGTCGGAAAAGAAGCACCCAGCGCCATAAGAAGATAAGACAAAGTTCAAAGTTCTTAAGACAAAACACAATTTACGCCCATGAGAAGATAGGACAAAGGTCTTAAAAAAAATAAAAACAGCCGATGTAGATGTTGCTTATAATAATCATAATGCCAGTCAGATTTTTTTATGTTGTTGAAAACAAGAATTCAAATCTCTGTGGTAAAGATTTGATTGGAAAAATTGGTATTTACTTGATGGGTATAGTTAATTCGTATAAAGTAAACAAGATTGACAGAAAATTTCAGGATTTGTTTGATAACTACGAGGTGGACCCTAAGAAACCAATTGCAAGTTTGGTTGCCAAAATTCATGTGAAAGGTGGTTCGGTACCTAAGTGCTTGGTTCCACAAAAGTATAGTACAAAGGTCTAGAAAAATGAGCAGAAGAGAGTCCCACTGAAAGGTAAGACAAAGGTCATAAGAAAAAGAAGTGGCTGACCCCATTGGAAAATGGGAGAAAGGTCTCAAAGGAAGCATCTGACCCCATAGAAGTATAGGACAGAGTTTCCAAAAAAGAAGCAACTGATTCCAGGGGAATATAGGACAAAGGTCTCAAAGAGAAGCATCTATCCTATAAGAATATAGGACAAGGACTTTCAGGAAAATAGCGACCAAACCCATAAGAAGAAAGAAGACATGAATAGATCGCAAGAAAGAGGAACGACCGAGCGCCCAGGAATATAAGACAAAGGTCCTGAGAAAAGAGAGCCGCCGACATCCATATGAAGGCATGACAAAGGTCGTAAGAAGAAGCGGAAAAATAAAAACAATTTCCCAGACTTCCAAGGTTTCCAAAATTGACCAAGTGAGCCACGCCTTGCGTTTCCAGCGAAGGAATCTTAGGGAACTATGATTCGCTGACGGTAAGTCTCGCGTTCCATGTTTTGCACGTTTAAGCGAAGGACACGAGAGAAAAAAAAAACATTTCCCCTGGAGTAAGACCGCCCAACGAGCGGGACCGCCGCGCCCCCTGAATATTCCCGATAATTGGAATGGATCCCCAGCTACGCCTGTGTTCACTTTCCCACATGCTCATTACCATTCCTACCCTATTCCTATCCTCTTTTTTTTTCCCCTCATCATCTTCATGACCTCCCTCCTCCTCCTCCTCCTCCTCCTCCCCTCCTCCTCCTCCCTCCTCCCTCCCTTCCCTCCTTCCTGCTCCTCCCCCTCCCCTCCCCTCCTCCTTCCTCCCCTCCCTCCTCCTCCCCCTCCCTCCATCATTCCCCATCCCCTCCTCCCCCTCTCGCCTTATTGTCATTACTTGTCATGTTCATCGAATGCAACTGGTCCATGAGCATGTTGTTTTTTGAATTTGTGAAGCGTATTTCACCTGCTGCTTTCTTCCTTCACATTACATTTTCTTGAAAGTGACAAACGCCTCTCAGACATTGGTTTCTGTTACAGCTTATTACCGTAACTCCTTGAATCCTCACCGAGTTTTTTCCCCTCCCCCCAACATTTTTCCTTCGCTTCACGCTACATTTCTCCTCACGGAGGAAGTTTTTGTGTATTGCCCTTTCCTTTACTTAGGAAATGTAATTAAGAGAAAGCTATTTTCATATCTCTCCTAGATTTTTATGACCTTATCTATTTAAGCTCTTTTTTTTTTTTTTTTTTACCTCTTCCACATTTTCTTAGGATGCCACTCCGTCTCTCCAAAGAAATGGCTTTCTCCCGTCGGAGGGAAACGCTGTGAGCCATTTGTGTTTCGTCCTCCTAGTCTATTGTCATTAGTAACGTGCTAAAGCTCACGCCTCTTTTATTTTTTTTTTATATTTTTCATATTTATGTCTTTTTCTTCAAGGGCGGGGTGGGTGGGGTGTTGGGAGGTGAGGAGTTTTTCTTTTCTTTCCAGAAGGGAGGAGGAGAGGATTAAAAATTTGAAAATTGTTCACAATTTAAGTATAAGTGTGAGTTTGCGTGAAGGAGAATTATTATTATTATTATTATTATTATTATTATTATTATTATTATTATTATTATTATTATTATCATAAAATGAGCATGCATTCATATGGAAGAAACCACAAAACCATGGACTCCCGTTTTTATTTTTGCAATGGTATATACGAATTTATATTGCAAAGAACGCAGAACTTTACCTCAGTGATACTTATGTGTATGGAATGCCTTCGTCGGGGAATGACTCCAACAATGCACTAAGATATGAACAGGCCATCAGTTAAAGCATTCCCAATTTCCCTTTCATCCAAGTACACAATATTACAAATACAAAGATGCTGTTACTGAAATAATCTGCTTATACACATATCATAGCAGATAATAATCCTTACACAGACACTTTTACAAACTAACATACTAAGTGCATCGTTGGAGTTCTTCCCCGACAAAGGCATTCCATACAAATCGGTATCACTGCAGTAATTTCCTGCGTTCCCCTGCGATATAAATTTATATTTACAATTACAAAAATAAACAAGTAAAAAAATGCGCCGAAGTTAATTCTGCGCAATCGAGTTTTCTGTACAGCTGCTACAGCGTACAATCAAGGCCACCGAAAATAGATCTACCTTTCGGTGGCCTATCCCATAGCGTTGCCAGAAGCACGATTATCGTTAACTTTAACCTTAAATAACATAAAAACTATTGAGGCTAGATGACTGCGATTTAGTATGTTTGGTGATTGGAGGGTGGATGATCAACATACCAATTTGCAGCCCTCTAGCCTCTGTAGTTTTTAAGATCTGAGGGCGGACAGAAGAAGTGCGGACAGGAAAAAGTGCGGACGGACAGACA
The DNA here is from genome assembly GCF_040412425.1 of Macrobrachium rosenbergii. Taxonomy (NCBI): domain Eukaryota; kingdom Metazoa; phylum Arthropoda; class Malacostraca; order Decapoda; family Palaemonidae; genus Macrobrachium; species Macrobrachium rosenbergii. The sequence continues at coordinate 6,193,974 of NC_089752.1, forward strand.
AAGCCGGCACGATAGCTTTCTTTTACAGAAAACTAAAACGGGAGTACATGGTCTTGTGGTTTGCTCCATACGAATGCATGCTCATTTATAATAATAATAATAATAATAATAATAATAATAATAATAATAATAATAATTGTCCTTCACGCAAACTCACACATACATATTTAGGTATACAAGCACATATACACGCACGCATACACAATTGAATGAATAAACACACGCATAGATTAATATGCAAATTTATGTAAATAAACATACATTTATGTAAATATCTACATATACATTTTAATTAACATGCTCGCACTTACACTTCTTAGGCGCGCACGTACACTCTAATATACAAACACAGACACACACACACACACACACACACACCTGCCTTTACGAACGCTCATACGCCATCAAAACACATTTGCCGTTATATACAATAACGTCACAGCCCACAGACAGATCTTTTTCTCTCTCCCGTGAAACCAATGGCGGCCCTTAAGCCGTCGAGTGTGATGCTTCCATTACCTCATCGCCGCAGCATCTCATTCGTTCCTTTTAGTGTCCCTCTTCATGGCCCTCCCCGAGGACTCCTCCTCCTCTTCTTCTTCTTCTTCTCCTTCTTCTTCTTCTTCTCCTCCTCCTCCTCCTGGTGCCGTTCTCAGGTGGTGTCATTTGTTGCACATGCTCAACAGGTGATCCATCATCAAGTTGCACGATAAATTGGGGGATGCAATAAAACTTTTATGTCCCGTTATAAAAGGCAGAAATAGCTTGGCTCCATATTCCAGGGCGTCTTTTGTACGACGCGCGGTTTTGGACGTTAACCACCGGAGGACGTCGTAAAAAGAGGCTTTTCGCCTGCTGGTGCCGGTGCTCGTCTGGAAAGGAGGAGGAGGAAGGAAGGGGCCGCGGCAGCGCTGCTGGCGAGATGGACAGCGTTTACCTTGCCCTTCTATTTCTCTTCGTCGTCCGTAGCCCGGGATTAGGTGATCGACGGGAGGTGCAGGCGATTTTCGCCTCTCGTGTCCGCTGTCATTCATACTCTCTCTCTCTCTCTCTCTTCTCTCTCTCTCTCTCTCTCTTCTCTCTCTCTCTCTCTCTCTCCGATGGTGGATTCATGTCCCGATAATGTCATTTCGAAAAGCGTTTTGCGATCGGGGGACGTATGTCTTTGGCGGTGGTGGTGGTTCTTCTTCTTCTTCTTCTTCTTCTGTTGGTCCGGACGAGCAAAAGAGCGCGTGGTTGTTGTCCTGGTGTCCCGGTCCCCCCCCCCCTCCCTCCCCCTCTCCCTACAAGGAAAAAAAGAAGAAGAAGAAGAAGAAAACCTTCATTTAAATGTTTGTGTGTATTTTCTTGTCTTCTTCCTCTCCTTCTTTCGGAGGTGGAAAACGTTGGAAGTTTGTGGGTTTAGTAGGGTGCTGGTCCCAAGTTTGGATGCGGTTGGCCAGCCATAATCTCCAATAAGCCGCATAATTTGATTCCAACCAACTGCTCCAAGTTGCAAGTGAGAGAGGGAGTCGGTGCCCCCTTAAA
>NC_089752.1:6200500-6213000 GCF_040412425.1 Macrobrachium rosenbergii
CTAGATCCCTTGTGTGGGTTGATTTTTTTTCAAGTATTTTATGCCTGTTTATATTCTCAGTTTCCATCTAGATCCCTTGTATAGGATGATTTTTTTTTTCAAGTATTTTACTCCTGTTTATATTCTCAGTTTCCATCAAGATCCCTTGTATAGGTTGAATTTTTTTTTCAAGTATTTTACTCCTGTTTATATTCTCAGTTTCCATCTAGATCCCTTGTATAGGTTGATTTTTTTTTTTTTCAAGTATTTTATGCCTGTTTATATTCATAATTTCATCTAGATCCCTTGTTATATTGATTTTTTTTTCAAGTATTTTTACTCTGTTTATCTCAGTTTCCATCTAGGTCATGTATTTTTTTTTTTCAAGTATTTTATGCCTGTTTATATTCGCAATTTCCACCTGAAGTTTTTGCCCATTTGTCTACATTTCATTGTCCTAAAAACAAAATAGAATTTGTTTATTTGTTTCAGGATAATGATTCTAGTTGTCGTGTTGGTAATTTTTCTTTCTATCTTCTGCTGTTTTTGTTTTGAATTTTGCGCCAGTTTCTCTCTGTGTTTGGTCGTTCTGAAAAATAACATGTCTGTTGATAATTGTTTCTTAAATTTGGTTTAAATTGCTTTCGGATTGGAAGTTCATTGCTTTTGTTGGTGTTTCCACGTGTTGGAAAAAGCCATACTTGAAATATTTGCTGTTGTTGTTGTTCTTTATGTTCACAAATTATCCTGTGATTGTGATTTTATACCATTTATCGAAAGATACACTGCTTCGAAACACTGGTGCTTCTGGTTAGGAGTATTTTCAAACGTGGATAACCACTGCTCTTGTTTTTGTTTAATTTTAAAAGGTTGGCATATGATATACCCATATAAATATGGAAATATGAATACTGTGCCATCTGGCATCAAGGAAAGGGTATGGTGCTTGCAACTCATTCTTATATATATACAGTATATATATAAATATAAATGTAAATATATATACACACACAAACACACACACACACACACACACATATATAATATATATATATATATATATATATATATATATATATATATATATATATATATGTATGATGATCAAGAAAATACTTTCTGTTAAAACAGAATTCCATCAAAGATAAGGAGCCCATAAAAACGCAAAGATGTAGAAATAGAAAATAAATGCTATATTTCAGAGACTAAACTGTCTCTCTCCTCAGGCAAGTATTGAATGAGAAAAAGTTACAGAAAAGCAGTATTTATACTGCTCCTAATATTTTATACATACATACATACATATATATATATATATATATTATATATATATATATATATATATATATATATATAAATTAATCCTTCGTATTTCCTGTCTGGAGATTTTTAATCCCACCATAACTTTAATGCTTTCTGAATAGTATTGCTAGCTTCGTACATAACTATTTATTTTGTGGTTGATTCAGTTTCATTTACTTGTTATTTTTTCCTCCGTTTTCTTTTTCATATTTGGGCATTCGCGAAAACATTTTTTTTCTTTTATTTAAATAGAGAGTTAGAGAGGAAAAGAATTGAACAACGAATATTGAAGATCGGATTTATTTGAGAGGCAACCTTGTGCGCTTTAACCCCTCTTAACAATTACTTTAAAGAAGACATATATATATATATATATATATATATATATATATATATATATATATATATATTATATATATATATACTATATTATATATATATATATATATTTATATATATATATATACTATATATATATATATATATATATATAGTTATACATATATATATATGTATATATATATATATATATATATATATATATATTTATATACTATATATATATATATATATATATATATATATATATATATATATATACATGCAGTAGAGACCGAGTTATTCAAAATAATCCTCCACCAGTCAAGCGAGCCTCTTGGAAGCGAGATGAAGTTCGCAGAATACAGATGAAGGTAGAGAATTCCACATTCTGGAGGTGAAAGGTAAAACTGGTTGAATCTCGAATTTGCTGATCCTCAGAATCTATGGGATTGTGCAGACTGATTTGTACATCGAAGGTGAGAGTGGCTGAAGCGTATGTTCAAGAAAATCTACGGAGTAATGTTTAAAGTAATACCTGTAAAAAAAAGTGAGCTGGAAGTGATCTTTTACACAGTAGGAAAAGCCTTATTTTTCTATCCTCTTGTATGAAGAAAATTTTTTTTTATTTGCTAATTTGCATAATCACTCATTTGTTGATAAGAGAATCTGCAGAAAATTAACATAACAACTTTCACACCTTTTGTTACGAAGGAAATTTTTGAGGGATTCAACCTCCGGTCTTTTATGGCTTTTCCTATGAACAGAATCTGTCAGGATATCAATACTTATCTTCCCTGTCTAGTGACGGAGAGGATTAAGAGGTCAGTACACCCATATCTTTCTCATGTGAAGAGAATTTAGCTGTTAATCAGCTATTTACTTTCACCCTTTTGTTATGAAGATGGTTTAGTGGGAAAATTAGTTACTTGACTCTCTCTTCTTTTAGTTATAAAGAAAATACTGGTGAAACTCTCGTTATGAATAGAAGTAAGTTGAAAATTAAATTTTCTCTCTCTCTCTCTCTCTCTCTCTCTCTCTCTCTCTCTCTCTCTCTCTCTCTCTCAAATTAGCTAGGAAGTAGTCTTTTAATTTGGTCTTCTCTTTTCGCAATAAGGATTTGGCTAAAAATGGCTTCTCATCTTACCCCCTCCCCCCATCCCCCACGCCATTTTCTTCTTTTTTTTTTTAAAGGAAGAGAATTTAGGCAACCTATTGTAGGTTAAATTTGGCCTCACCTTCCCCATCTTTTGTTAATTGAGAGAATTTAACGGGGAACTAACCCGCTAACTACACTCTTCTCTTGGTTAGAAACGTACCAGTGTCAAATGTTTATCTGTTTTCAGTTTTGTTGATATGTTGTGCCAGGGGAACTTATAGGGGATAAATGTTTTAAGATTTAATTTTTGGTGTAAAGACTACACTCTTCTCTTGGTTAGAAACGTACCAGTGTCATAATGTTTATCTGTTTTCATTTTTATTGGTACGTTGTGCCAGTGGAACTTATAGTGGATAAATGTTTTAAGACTTAATTTTTGGTGTAAAGAACAATAATTAATTTCGCTCCTAATACAAAAGTAAATTTTGAAATCGTTAGTTTGACTCTGCAGTTCGACTCTTTGTACTGGTTTTGGACATAAATGTAATTCTTAGTTCATTGGCTTCTTCATTCTGTGCTTAAAAAATTAAAGCTAACATCGAAATCTCCAGTTTTGAACATTTAAACCGGTTTATTGAAGCAGGCAATTTACAGATTATAAATTCATATACTCCCTATTTAACGAGAAAGAGATTTGTAAATAACTGGGAAATTGCGTAATAACATAGATTCAAACAACTGTAAGAGGATGCAGAGAGAGAGAGAGAGAGAGAGAGAGAGAGAGAGAGGCGAACTGATTTGAGCCAGGGATCATAATCTCATTCCTTATTCCCTCAACATATTTTTGTTTAATATTCCGCATGTTAACAAAGTAACCCCGGGTAAAAAAAAAAATAAAAATAGGAAAAAAGTTTAGTTAGTCTGGGGCGTTCTTATCTTAACTGGAGAAGGGATCTATATTCAAATAAGCCTCGCTAGAATTGGAATTGGGAGGAAGGCTGGCGAGCAAGCCTGCTGCTGCCTGCCTGCCTGCCTTGCCTGAGTGGGGCCTGGCCCGCTTCGTTTGGCCTGCACCACTGGATGGGAAAATTTCATTTACATTGTTTTTACCCTTTTACTCTTACTCTCTTTTTTTATTTGGTTGTTTTTTATGTTCATCAGAAAACAGTTTTTCCTTGTATTTTTTTTTTAATTATTAAGTTTATGATTGTGCTTAATTTTTTTGTTTCTTTGAAAATTTTCTTTTGTTTGTCATTTCCTTATCTTGATCACTTTCAGATTTTGGATGGAGAGGTCTATGGATGTTTAAAATAGTTTAAAAATAATATTGTTTTCTTATACAGTGGTCAGTGGGACGGGCATCCCAATAACCTTAGATAGCCCAGGCCCGGAGAAAGCAAGAAAAGGCAAGGATATTCGCGATAGGACAGTCTCCGGGTATTTAGATTTGGAGAACTTTATAGAAATGGTTCCTAATTGCGTGAAATTTTCTTTGGTGCATTGAAAGCCTTTTTGCAGTTACACAGAGAAAATATTTTTGCTTTAATTTAGAAAAAAAAAATCCAAAAATAGTTCCAAATCAGTGTCAAACTGTCATTAACGTCCCGAAAATGTTGTTTGTTATATAAAAAAAATTTTGAAATTGGATTAAAAAGACATTTGTTTAAATTTTTAAAAGTTATAATCTTGACTAAATAAAAACGTTTATAGTTAAGGAGAAAAACATTTTTCCTTAACTATGAACGTTTTTATTCAGTCAACTCCCGGTTACATAAATATGCTCCATTTAAATACATATGAAAGTGACTGAGTTAGGTACAAACTTCATATTTAATTTATGCGATTTCAGTCAATGAAAAACGTTCAAACACAGTATTCCTTATTAAAGAAAAGTTTGTCCTCATTTACAGAAAAGTCCCCATGTAAGTATAAAAGTTCCCAAATATATAAAAGACGGCTCTATTTACGTAAGAGTGGCCCCATTAAGAAAAAGATTCTCAAATACATGGAAGCGTTCCCAATTTCACAAAAAAAAAAATCCCACTCATATAAAATCATCCAGATTTCATTAAAATCGTTCTTGAATATATACATAACACGCTTTTAATCAACTGAATAAAATCCCAAACTACTTAAAGTATTTTTTCATTTACATTAAAATCTCGTCCATTTAAAAACAAAAAAAGTGGCGCAGGTACGTTACGTTCCAAGTTTCATAGATACGTTAGAAATTAATAGATTTTTTTTTTTTTTTTACCAGCCGTACGCACAGCAATCAAGTGCTGCTACAACCCCATCACGAACGCAATTGATCTTAAAGGATAATTAATTTGCGTTATAGCAGAGTAGGGGGGGCGGTTGCCCCCTTCCTACCCACCCATCCCCCCACCTCCTCACCAACTCCCCCTCCCTCGGGCACTAACCCCTCTCTCCCACTTTTATTTTAGACACTTTTTTTTTTTCCTCCTTTTTTGTTCCCAGACGAGCCAATTCCTTTATCAATTGTTATTCCGGTTTAGCTTTTGCATTCGTGATTAAAGGATTCTGGCCCGATTCGGTCCACGGCCCGCTTGGCGGTGCAGCTGTATATCAGCTGTTGTAATTTGAAAACGCCAATATCCCGCAGATTCCCAACTGTATACTTTTTTTTTTTTTTTTTTTTTTAGATATTGTGTGTGTGTGTGTGCGTGTGTGTGTGTCCCATTTGACCATTCCGTTTGATTTCTCCCGCAAACAATTTGCAGATCAGGGGATCTGTACATAAATGATTACCTTTGTTTATGTATATATTCTCTCTCTCTCTCTCTCTCTCTCTCTCTCTCTCTCTCTCTCTCTCTCTCTCAAGACGTTGCATTAACTGGGTAAGGCAGAAGACTGCTGTAATGCTTTATTTTGCCTTCTGGGCACTGGGGCATTTCATACCTTCAAAAGAGAAAATCTCAAGACTTATTCTAAGTTGTTTCCCTGAAGTTACCATGTTCCGAAAATGTGTTGGGAAAATCCATTGAATGAAATGACGCAAATATAATATATATATATATATATATATATATATATATATATATATATATATATATATATATATATATATATATATATTATATTTATGTCATTACATGTATGTATATGTATATATATATATATATATATACAACTCAAAGTATTTTTTTTCAATTCCTCTCATTATTGTGTAATTCACTCTCAGCTAGTATTTGCTTTCTAGTTTTATGGCGGATATGAATCCTTCCATCTTCATAATGACACCATACACAGACATACCTATAGTCCAATGGAGCAGCTCGAATAGTCTTGTCTTTAATACACAGATAACTAATCATTTTTTCTTTTCGTATAAAGAAGTAAGGTTTGCTTTCATTATAAATCGGTAGCCTATTTTCATCCCTGTTGTCCATAGGTTCCAGTAGGATGACGTGGCTGCAAACGAACTGCTTGAATGGACAGTTCACTACACTATAGAGTCTATGGCCCAGTGGTTCTCAATCTTCTTTTAGTGATGGCACCCTAACCAATGTAATCATTACCGTAGCACCTCTTCTTCACCATCCCACCATACCGCATGAATTAACTTCTTATTTAATTAATAAAATTATCATCCATACCCAAACTAAAATCAGCACACCGTACATGCAGAAATATACTGTACAAACAAAGAGCATATCAGAAGAATTAGATAAACATAGAGTAGACACTAACAATAATTATGTGAAGACTTATACAAACTTTTTTTTTTACAGATGTTCATTGAGATGATCTGGCCAGGACAGAATTCATGACAATCTTGCGGCACCCCCAGGCACTGTCTGTGGAGAATCACTGAGTCTATACTTTTGATGAAGTTCTAATTGTGGGTTGTGCAAAGCAAGATATATCATAAAATGTTTATTGTCTGGTTTTGCTATTCAAAGCAGCATGGTTATGCGATGGATGCCTGATTTTTTTTTTTTTTTTTTTCTAGAAGTCCAGTGCCAGGTCTTCAACTTATTCTGCTCTCGTTGGACGGGTCGATATCGTTCCTGGCTAGCACTTTGCTGGGCCTGCGTTCGATTCTCCGGCCGGCCAGTGAAGAATTAGAGGGATTTATTTCTGGTGATAGAAATTCATTTCCAGTATAATGTGGTTCGGATTCCATAATAAGCTGTGGTCCCGTTGCTAGGTAACCAATTGGTTCTTAACCACGTAAAATAAGTCTAATCCTTCAAATAGCCTTCAGGAGAGCTGTTAATCAGCTCAGTGGTCTGGTTAAACTAAGGTATACTTAACTTTGCTCTGCTATCTCCGGTTCAGTCATTTGCCAGATTGGCAGATGAGTTTTTTGTCAGATGCTTAAGTCAATGAGTCTATAATTCATTCCATTCTCAGATCTTTAGTAGATAGTAAAACTGTAATGCGTGGAATCGTATTGTTTAGTGATTCATGACATCTATATTCTGGTCTAACCGTAATTTTTAAGTATGTAATTTACGCTTTGTTCTTTGCATGTGTTGTAATTCCCCAAAAATGTATACAGCCTGTGTACCTGTGACAAGTATTTTGTTGTCATTATACAATATTTGTTCGCAAATGTAATTCAAGGATTTGCTCCTTATCACCTAACCTGAATACCAGTTAGATAGACTAACACTCATTTTTATTGTAGATAAACAGAAGCTTCAGGTGATGGAGATTAAGGCTTAATTCCGCATGTTAATCTTAGATAAATTTTAATGTAAAGGTATGACACAGTCTTTCAAGCAGTTTTATGGATACTGGCAATCGCAGGTTTAAATAAATTGTGTTATAACTCCTTGGCGGTTTTATTTGTTCAAAGTTTTATCACGACTTGTTTAATTGTATACACTTTGTTAATTTTATTTTGTTATTTTTGACACTTGTACACCTCACCGTACATCCACGCTTTATCAAATTTAGGAAAAGAAATCGGCCGCCGCGCTGGGACGAAAGAAGTCATTTGCCTCTCGTGATTACAGCTGAACAGTAATTAAAGAAAATAACGTTTTTACTGCATTAATAACGTCGACATTTTCTTTTTAGTGTCATTTTATGGAAGGAGACAACTTTTAAGTACTCATGGTAACCTGTTTTTGAGCCACTTAATTTGTATTCTCTTGCTAAGAGATACTGATAGTTTCAACTTAATATCCATTGATACATAACAGCCAGACTTTTCTCTTTTGTATCGACTGATTTTTCTTTTATTATAAGTCAACACAAACTTACTTTGGGAACAATAATCAAAATGAATTCCGTGTCAGTACGATGTTATTACCTTCTTGCTATCCACCCTCTCCTAACAATTATTTCTTAGTGCAACTGCGAGGTTTTCCTCCTGTTACACCTTTCAAACCTACCTACCTTCAATTTCCTTTCCAGCGCTGAATGACCTCATAGGTCCAAGTGCTTGGTCTTTGGCCTAAATGCTATATTCCAGTACGATATTAGAAAGAGATTTCTTTTGAGGAGTCATGTTTATAGACACAGTTGACATTACTTAGTCAACTGTGTCTCTTGCTTTCCTGCTTCGTAGTTCAAGACTAGGCACACCTTAAAAAATCCTAAGCACCACCTTTATTTATCATTAATAATTAATATGCAAATGAGTACGGTACCTGCTGTTAGGCGACACATTGGCTATGCTTATGTTGTTACAAAGGATAACAGAGCATATGATTGTACAGTATATTTAAGAGAATATTTGTAGTAACTAGTTGTTTTTAGTTTTCTGTAAAAGGAAACTATTTTGCCATTAAGAGGGCTGCAAATTGTATGTTGATCATCCACCTCCAATCATCAAGCATACCAAATCGCAGCCCTCTAGTCTCAGTATTTTTATATTATTTAAAGGTTGTGTTAGCCATAATCGTGCTTCTGGCGACGATATAGGATAGGCCACCACCCGGCCGTGGTTAAAGTTTCGTGGGCTGCGGCTCATACAGCATTATACCGAGACCACCGAAAGATAGATTCATTTTCGGTGACCTTGATGATACGATGTAGCGGCTGTACAGAAAACTCGATTGCGAAGAAGAAACTTCGGCGCGTATTTACTTGTCTTATGTTATGCTGGTAAAATGAGCGCAGATTGGACAACGACTTGTTGTCCTTACATTGGAGAAAATTATAGTTGATGGGACATAAATGTAGAGGAATTTACATTTAAAACCTGTTTAAATGTTTTATACTGTTATATATATATATATATATTATATATATATATATATATATATATATATATATATTTATATATTTATACATGTATATGTCTATGTATATACATACATATACATGTATATATATATATATATATATATATATATATATATATATATATATATATATTGTCTATATAGATAGTATATATATATATATATATTATATATATATATATATATATATATATATATATATTATATTATATATATATATATATATATATATATATATTATATAAAGTTATTATATATATATATTATATATATATATATAGATATTATATAATTATATATCCGCCTATATATTTATATTCTCGGAATATATATACATATATATATATATATATATATTTCGGTCCATAATTGCAAACCCACGATTAAACTATCATCATCTTCGTGTAAGAGACTAAGAGGATGTAATTCTTCCTCGGTGTCATCAACGGAGTCCCGAATCGTCCGTCATATACGAGGTATAATTATATCCCTATCCTCCCCTCCCCTCCCCGCTATATATTATATTTATATATATTTGATTATTCCCCTATTAACTCTTTTCCATATGTCCATTATATATTCTGATAGTCCTTTATATTGCCCCCTATATCTACCTTTTCTCACTCTCCTCTTCCCTAATTGCAAACCCATATATATATTATATATATATATATATATATTCCCTATATATATATATTATATATATATGTATATATATTCTCCTCCCTATATTCATATATATATATATATACCTCCCCTCTTGTCTGTCATAGACTCTCTGCATTCGTATTCAAGACGAAAAAGACAATAATCTTTGCCTCCCTCTTCCCTCCGCCTCCTATCCCCTTTTCGACTTATTCTCAGACCTGTCAGGTGTCCTTCGGTTGATAGTCCCATATTTGCATATATCTTTTCGGTCCATAATTGCAAACCCACGAAAATGACAGGCTATTTTGTCATCTTCGTGTAAGAGACTAAGAGGATAATGTCATTGATTTGCTCGGTGTCAATCAACGGAGTTCCGATCGTCCGTCATAAACGTGCCGAGGTAATCGAGTTTGGTTGTGGATGAGTCCCCATTTTCAGGTATTTGAGGCTCCTCCCCTCCCCCCTTACCTTCCCTGTTTCACCCTGTCCTAGTTCCCTTATTTGAATTTTGCTCCCCTAACTTTTCCACAAGTTATTTGACTCTTTCCTCGTCTTAGGTCCTTTCATTTCCTTCCCTTCTTGCCCCTTTCCCCAAGTCACTCACTCCCTCACCCTCTGTTCTCCTCCCCTTTTTATTGTCATTCATCTTATTTCCTCCTTTTCACCCTCTAGTTCCTCCCCCTCCCTCCCCTCCCCCTTTTTGTCACCCGAGTTCTCCTCCTCCCCTCTTTTTGGGCTTTTCCTCTCCCCCTCTTTCACCTTCCCCCTTTTCCAAGTTATTTGACTCCTCCCCTCTCATCCCCTTTGACTCCCCCCATCTTCATTCTTCCCTCTCCGTTTTCACTCTCCCCTCCCTCCCTTGACCTTGCATTTTCATTTCCATACCCCCAAGTCCCCACACTTGCATCCCTCTCCCCTCGTCCAGCCTCCCTCTCTTTCCCCTTTATAATTATTTGACCCCACCTTGCAGCCCCTTTCCGAGACGGGTTGATGTTTTCATAATTATTTGACACTTAAGTTCCACCTCCCCTAATGACAGGCAAAGAAAAAAAAAAAGTGCCCCTTTTGCACTCAAGTTTTTGGCTTTTTTTTCAATTATTTGATTTTGGGCTCACGCTTTTTTTTTTTCTTTATTTGATTTTGTCCTCTTTTTGGCCATTTCATAATTATTTGACCTTTTGCAACCTCTGATGTTTTTTGGCCTCCCATAATTATTTGACCCCTCTTTTTTCTTTTTTTTTTTTTTATTGTCCATAATTATTTGACTTTTATGTCCTTTTTTTTTGGCCATTTGACTTTTGCAGCCTCTTCTTTTTGGCACCAATTATTTGACTTTTTGCAGCCTCTTCTTTTTAGCTTTTTTTGGTTTTCATAATTATTTGACTTTGCGTCCTCTTTTTTGGCTTTCAAGGTCCTTTTGCCCCTTCCTAATTATTTGACTTTTGCAGCCTCTTCTTTTTTTGGTTTTCATAATTATTTGACTTTTGCGTCCTCTTTTTTTTTGGCTTTCATAATTATTTGACTTTTGCAGCCTCTTCTTTTTTTGGCTTTTATAATTATTTGACTTTTGCAGCCTCTTCTTTTTTTGGTTTTCATAATTATTTGACTTTTGCGTCCTCTTTTTTTTTGGCTTTCCTAATTATTTTGAGACCTGCAGCCTCTTCACTTTTGGCTTTATAATTATTTGACTTTACCCCTCTTCTTTTTTTTGGTTTTCATAATTATTTGATCCCTTTTTGTCCTCGTGTTTTATTGTCACCTTAAGTTGTGACTTTTGCACCTCTTCTTTTTTGGTTTCGCTACTTTGACTTTTGCCCTCTTTTTTTTGGCTTTCATTTTTTTGACTCCTCACCCATTGTCCCTCTTTTGCACCTCTTTCTTTTTTGGTTTTCATAATTATTTGACTTTGCCCTCGGATTGTCATTCATATAATTATTTGACTTTTTAGCCTCTTCTTTTATTGTCATAATTATAATTATTTGACTGAACCTGCAGACTTCTTCTTTTTTTTTGGTTTATAATTATTTGACTTTTGCAGGGTTTTATAATTATTTGACTTTTCAAATGATAATTATGTTTGTCTTCTTTTTTAGCGATAATTATTTTAATTTTAGCCTCTTCTTTTTTGGTTTCATAATTGGTCATCCTCTTTTTATTGTCATTCATAATTTTTGGCTTTTATAATTAAAGTCTTCTTTTTTGGTTTTCATTTATTTGACTTTTTCCTCTTTTTTTATTGTTTTTTGCTTTCTTTTTTTTAGTTTCATAATTGACTTTGCAGCTTCTTCTTTTTTGGCTTTCATATTGACTTTTGCAGCCTCTTCTTTTTTTGGCTTTTATAATTATTTGACTTTTGCAGCCTCTTCTTTTTTTGGTTTTCATAATTATTTGACTTTTGCGTCCTCTTTTTTTTGTCTTTCATAATTATTTGACTTTTGCAGCCTCTTCTTTTTTTGTTTTCATAATTATTTGACTTTTGCGTCCTCTTTTTTTTATTGTCATTCATAATTATTTGACTTTTGCAGCCTCTTCTTTTTTTGGCTTTCATAATTATTTGACTTTTGCAGCCTCTTCTTTTTTTTGTCTTTCATAATTGTTTGACTTTTGCAGCCTCTTCTTTTTTTTGTCTTTCATAATTGTTTGACTTTTACAGCCTCTTCTTTTTTTGTCTTTCATAATTATTTGACTTTTTGCACTCTTCTTTTTTATTTCTAATTTTTGACTTTTGCAGCCTCTTCTTTTTTTGGTTTTCATAATTATTTGACTTTTGCGTCCTCTTTTTTTTGTCAATAATTATTTGACTTTTGCAGCCTCTTCTTTTGGCTTTCATACTATTTGACTTTGCAGCTTCTTCTTTTGGCTTTTCATAATTATTTGACTTTTGCAGCCTCTTCTTTTTCTATAATTATTTGACTTTGCAGCCTCTTTTT
>NC_089752.1:6218000-6245500 GCF_040412425.1 Macrobrachium rosenbergii
GGGCACCGGAAATAGAAAATTCTGACCTCAAAATCCTGTCATAATATCATCTATTAGCGCTCACAAAATTCACTCTCGTGTAAGTGACCCCTCTCGCTCTCTCTCCCTCATTCGTAAACATGTTATACTTATCAGGGCCACCTCCATTTCATTTAATTTCCCTCCCACTACATCTGCTCCTTCAGTTGTGTTGATATTTATCTTGGCAATCACTACCCCGGAGAAAGTTTATGCCCGGCCAGAAAGAAACTTCGTAATTTCCCCCCCTCCCGAATAGTTACGAACGTAATGGAGCGCGTGTGCGCACCGGTGGAAGGCGATCTGACGTGTTTATTTTGATCTCCTGACCTTTTTACAGCATTTATGGGAAAGCCCACGAGCCGTAAGTCTCCATTTTACCGCCTCTTAACTACGCTTCATAGGCATACCCGCTATTTCAAGTCGATCTTCATTTTGATAAAAATACATGATATGGTGAGGATGGGGAAGGGATTGGGGAGAGGGTTTGGGGTGGCTTTGGTGTTGGGGGGGTGGGGAGGATGCAAGAGGTATAGCCTACTACTGGCGAAGACAGTCGCATCAATTCTCTCTCTCTCTCTCTCTCTCTCTCTCTCTCTCTCTCTCTCTCTCTCTCTCTCTCTCTCTCTGGCCGTGTTTTCTTTGCGAAGCGAGGCCTGACCGACACTGGTAGTATACAGCTCCGTTATGACTCTCATGTACTTTAAATAACATTAACTTGACTTTCGGAGAGTTTCTCGTTGACTGAGGTGATGTGTGTAACGCCCTTTATGTAGCACGAATCCATTCAGCCCCTTCGCTGTAATGTTCATTTGCTTGTTTACTGCTGACTGAAATGCGGTCGGGAATGTTGTTCTGGAATGCTGAAGATGTTCGAGTGATTTGGATTTTACGGGGTCCAGCTCCTTCTCGCCATCGTGATAAATGCAATTTTATTCTTAACGAGCTTCAAACGTTCATATTTGCTTTTACAAGGAACGCGAATTGAATCTCTGGCCAGGCGAAAGGTTTTATCTTCTTTATTGAGTGAGAATAATCTGGTATCTTTCCAGTGAGTGGTTTTCCTTGATTATTATCAAAAGGGATGAGCGCACTTAGTTTCGGAGTCAGGAGGAACCGAATTGACTGAGCCGCTGAATGTGGATACCTCCTATTAATTCGAAAGTTGAAAAGACCCATTTTCATCTAGGTTAAATAATGGGACAAAAATCACACAAGACGAGCCGAAAGACTCACTTAAGCTTGACACAAAAATGATGTCTGCAATATCAATACTTTTTTTCAAAAGGAAGTGCAGCCGATAAAGTGTGTGTATTCATGTATTAAGTAATTGCCATTACTCATAAGAAGTGTTTCTTTTAGGGCATATCTTTTTTATTTGAATTTTAATACCATCTTATCTAAGAGCCATATTCTTTACAAGAAAATTAGCCATATGCTGATGTGATGTAAATGCTTAAAAATGCTTTTTAATTTTTTCTGTCTGAATTTACATATTATTTTATCCATGAGCCATCTTCTTTACAAGGTAATCAACCATATACTGATGAAATTTAAATGCTTTCCATGCATGTAGTATAGAAAAATTTTTTTATATTAGAAATGCAAATTTAACTTCTTGTAATTATAAAATAATCACTGTCATCAGTGTGTCCTTATTCTTATGGAACAAGCTTTACATCACATTCCTGAAGTCGGCGTCTTGTGTGTGTGTGTGTGTGTGTGAGAACAACAAACAGCAAAGGCATCTCCTGATGACTCTTAATCGTCAACTAAATGAATTTGGGTTTCACCGGATACCTGTGGTATTTGACAAAAGAGAGCTGACTGGAAAGCGGGACACACACACACACCTGACGGAGCAAATTGCCAATGGGTGCGAACGAACGCTACAGTCTTCTGGCTCATCATCACTAGGCTCTCCAGGACATCATTAGCAGTTGGTTTGTCATCATTACCGAACTCTCTCTCTCTCTCTCTCTCTCCTCTCCTCGTCTGTCATTACCATCATCTCAATTATCGACGTGCCGTTAATATCCTCCCCTTGCGATGATGATCCGTTCCTTCTCTGTATCACTCTCGTCACTTGTGTAGCTCCCTCTCTTACTAACATGAAAGATTCCTCCGTTTGGGATTGATTCTATCATTGGGTTTGATTCTTTTGTTAGATAAGGATCTTTCTTCTTTTGGGCAATCCAAGTGGGTCTGTTTTGTTTTTTCAGCAAGTCAGGACTGAAAATGGGGTGATATAGTCGACGCATTTTAAGAATATCACTCGGCCACGCCCACATCCTCCTTACCCCATCCCCACCACCCCAGCCTAACCCCCTCCCCTCTTTCACGATGTTACTCATACGGATGGCAGCACTTGTATCCAGTTCCCTCTCTTTCCTGTCTCCGGATGGGTGGAGGGACGTGGTTGCTCCCCTAAGGAGTGTACTACTCCTCCCTGGGATGAACGACCTTTCGATGTTATCAGTGTCATAGCCAAGCAGCAACTGATATCGTCCGAGAGTGTGGTACGATAATGTCATGCATTATCTACAGGGCCAGGGGAAGGGGGTATGGCTGAGTGATATTCTTAAAATGCATCGACTTTAGGTCTAACTTAACCACCGTTGGGCCACCTCCTTCCACTGGATCATGGTCACCCAGTGGGACTGATACTCCAGCTGGGTCTGATTCTTCCACTTGGTCAGGGCTCTCAGTAGATCATTCAACTGGGGCTAATTTTCTGGTCTTGTTTCTCAGTTGTGTCTGATTCTTCACTTGTGAAAGATTCTTCAGTTGGCTCGAACTCTCACAGAGGCTACATTTCTCCAGTGACACATCCTGTAATTTCTCAGTGGGTTACCAGTTGGGGCAGACTGCTGTATTTGAAACCGATTCCCAGCTGTGTTTAGTTCTCAACTGTGGCAACTTCTACATAACTTGAATCTTTAAATAAAAGGCTGATTCTTCGGACTGACATGATTCTCTGCTTGTCCAGGCTGAACTGAAAAATCTTCTTTTGTTCTCGATTCTCCTGTTGTGTTGGATTCTTAAAACTGATTTTTCAACTTTATCGTTGCCCCGTTGGACAACTGATGCACGTGTTTCCAAGTCCAATCGTTACTACGAAGGTAGCTGAGGTAATTAAACGACCTTCCTTAAAGAATGACAGGAACTGTGCATTATTGTCACAATTTTAGATCATATCTTAGTGGAAACTCATTCTATTACTCTTTCCTTCCCTGCTACAAGTTTTGCGAAGCCAGGTAATTAGTCCGACTAATACCAACTTAAAGAGTCATATAAGGGAGCAACATAATATGTCTGATTATATTTTGTTATACAGTATATGTATACACACACACCTTTTGTTCATAAAGAGGTTTATCGTCGCTCAAAACCAAAATATTACCAGTTTCTCTCTCTCTCTCTCTCTCTCTCTCTCTTGTGAATCATCCTATTTGATAACTGCTGATCCTAACCCCACCTCCAGATCTAATGAAACTTTATGTAAATTTCCCAGCAATTTCTTGTTATTCTTTTGTTATTGTTACCATCTTTATTTTTGACAAAAAAAAGATACCATAAAGTATTACAGATACTAATTGTCGATATCATTTTATCTAGATATCAAATATATCGGCCCATCTAAAAGGAAGAAATGCATTTTGGTTCCGATGTATAATTGAATATTTCGGTAGCTGGAAATTTTTTGCAATCAAATTTTTTGTGTTCAAGGAAGAGGACTTTCCTTAAAGTCCCTTCTTGAGCATAAAAAATTTTATTGCAAAAAATTTCCAGTTACCGAAATATTCATCTATACATAGGAACCAGAATGCATTTCTTCCTTCTAGATGGCCCCAACATATTTGATATCTAGATATCAAATATAGGTAAAATATAACATCTAGATATACTGTATGTCAATTAAAAAAATTAATATTTTCTCATTTCCACAATCTTAATTTCCTCTTCCATCAACAAAAGCAACATTGCCCAGATGTTCTTTTCATTGCCCCGTTCCTTTATCGTGAGTTGTTCTTTCATTCATTTTCGTTGCTTAATCTTTTCCCTCACTCCATTATCCTACACACAGAGAGAGAGAGAGAGAGAGAGAGAGAGAGAGAGAGAGAGAGAGAGAGAGAGAGAGAGAGAGAATATGAGTGAGAGTGGCGGCTTCTTTCTCATTATCAACATCGCCGTCGTCATCATTACCACGTAATGGCGCCTGACATTCAACACATGAGGAAATGGAGAATATTTCGTGTCCAGGCTAATAATGCAAAGAGTAATTTTGACGCACCATCTATCAGTGCCTGCGGCGACATTTTCTTTAATGACAGTTGACATGCCCCAGAACAACGGGAGGAGGGGATTATGGATGGGGTGGTGGGCTTGGCGGGGGCGGGGGAGTGGGAACGGGGAGGGGAGCAGTTGACGAAGAGGAGTAATGGAAGAGTAAGAAAAGGCCACAGGCCTGTGGGATGGGTGAATGGGGGTGGGGATGGGAGTGGCCAAAAGGATTAGCTTTAGAATGGGGGATGGGATGGGCTGACAGCTTTGGCGGAGAGCTGATGGGTCGCGGGCGAGGGAAAGAGAAGCTTTTCGAAGTGGTTCTTCGGCTGCAGATTATTGTTGCAGGGTCCTGCTTCCGCTTAGGGTAGCGAATGCAATGAAATACGAGCGCTAGACTTGCTAAGTTAAGCGAGCTGAGAACGCTCGTGCAACACCGTTCCGAAGGGCAGGGCTGCGTTAAGCCCTGTGACTTTCAGAGCACCCGAGGTATAGTCCGAAGGTACACTCATTAAATGTAGATGTTCCCGGCCGTTTTCTTATTAGTTTTCTGTAAAAGAAAACTATTGTGCTGGCTTTGTCTGTCCGTCCGCACTTTATTCTGTCCGCACTTTTTTCTGTCCGCACTTTTTATCTCCACCCTCAGATCTTAAAAACTACTGACGCTAAAGGGCTGCAAATTGGGATGTTGATTATCCACCCTCCAGCCATCAAACGTACCAAATTGCAACCCTCTAGCCTCATTAGTTTTTTATTTTATTTAAGATTAAAGTTAGCCATAATCGTGCTTCTGGCGACGATATGGGATAGGCCACCACTGGGCCTTGGTTAAAGTTTCATGGGCCGCGGCTCATACAGCATTATACCGAGACCACCGAAGGATAGATCTACAGTATTTCCGGTGGCCTTGATTATAGGCTACGCTGTAGCGGCTGTACAGAAAACTCGATTGCCCCGAAGAAACTTCGGCCCGTTTTTTACTTACTTGTTCATGATTGACTCCATCGAGACAGTAATGTAAATATAAAACATATTTTTCTCAAGTACTGAAAATATACAGCCCAATAGAAAAAATGCTTCAGATGCTCCTTAAAGACGCACAGACTTTCAAGATGGTCTGAATAGAACAAGTATGTTCGAGGACCGCAAACCTCCTGCAAGGCCGAGCAATCCACTTATTTTTTCGGAAAAGTTAAAGTCCACTCTCCCAAATTCTTAACTCTGAATTTCGAAAACAGCGGTAACAAATGCGTAGGGTTTCAGTACCTTAAGTCTGGACCACATGATGCAGTTCCCTCACAAAAGGGTTCCTTTTCCCCAAAAAGTTAAGAGTCCTGTATCTCTCAAAACCTAATCTTCATATATATATATATATATATATATATATATATATATATATATATGTAATTGGAGGGATAGGATAACTAATAACAGAATTAGAGGAGTAACGGGTGTGCAGCCGGTCGATGAGTATGTTAGGTTCTCACTCTGGAAGTGGCTAGGCCATGTGTATAGAAGACAGGGAATAGTACGAGATACACCGGGGTGGGTTTGCCCCTGGTAGAAGAGGCAGAGGTAGGGCAAAGAAGACGTGGTTGAGGACAATGAGACTGGAAGCAGGAGACGAGAGTTGGTGAGATCTTGAGGAGTTAGCCCAGGACAGAATGTGGAGGCGTGAGTTCATGAAGGCCCTATGCATCCCCGTGGCTGCCACAGGAAATGATTGATTGATTGACTGATTGATTAACATATCCACACTTGACTTTCGCATAATCCTACTAAAAAAAAAAAATAACAGACGAACGAACAGACTGAACTAAAAAAAAAAAAAAAAAAGTCACCTCCTTGGCGGAGAAATGGCCAGGAACTCGAGAATACTTTTTGATCTGAATTGATTAATTCTTTCGTTATTGTAATATTCATCTCTTGATCGTTTTCCTATTTTTTTGCTCTGTTGGATGGTGTGTCAGTGAGCACCGGTAAATGTTAAGTAAAGTTTTATATCTTTTACTTTTTAATACTTGATAGAGAGAGTTTTGGCTTCCATCTTTATATTGTAGCATGTATGTCCATTAACCAATTTGATCATTAGGATTTGTGAAATGTTAGCTTGACTGGGCAATGTCGGCTTTTCAACACTTAAAACAGTGAAAACAAGGGGGCTGGATCTAAAGGTGTAACTGGAAGAAAGATAAAAATGAAAGCGGTCGTGGTTGGTTTCGTCACTACCATGACAATACTTGTGTGTGTTTCTGTATTAAATATGAACAAGTAAAATACTCAGGTTGTATGTTGTAGCGGCTGCTGTACAAAAACAATAGAGTTTTATGTACAGCCGCTGCTTTCGCACCAATGGCCACCGAAAATAGATCTGCCTTTCGGTGGCCTCGGTATACGCTGTATGAGCCGCGACCCCTGAATCCGTAACCACGGACTGGTGGTGGCCTTTCTTATATCGTTGCCAGAAGCGCGATTATGACTAAATTTAACCTTGAATAAAATAATAGAATAAAAACTATTGAGGCCAGTGGGCTGCAATTTGGTATGTTTGATGATCGGAGGGTGGATGATCAACATACCAATTTGCAGCCCTCTAGCTTCAGTAGTTTTCAAGATCTGAGGACGGACAGAAAAAGTGCGGACAGAAAAAAGTGCGTAAGGAATGGTTTGCGTATATGGCGTAGCAACAACGTAGTTCAACGGTATCGGATAACTATGAGACGATTGAACAAGTCTACTTGGGTTCCCTTCAGAGCTCTTCAAAATCATTTACTTTTCACCGAGATGTTTTATTTTATTCAGTGTGGACTGCAATACTTCAGAAAGTTTATATTTGTTTGCTCAAATATTCAGCTTCCACGACAGTTTCTTCACAGTACCACGTGAGACTAAGGAATACGCACTTCTTGTGGACTGGAAACCTTGAGATAACTTTAAACGTGCTCATTCACTGATTATTACGGATGTAAGTTTATCACATAAGGATGCAGGGCCAAGAGAAAGAGAAGGTCTGCTCACTTCCCCAAATCCCCCTCTAATAGGCGGACTGTCTGCCCTCCTTATTGCGTCAGGGTGAATTGCCGCTGTGAGCAGGTACCTCTAAGATACGTCATCGCCACGTAGTTACCCCAGGTGGGAGGCGACTCCACCCAATTGGCAGATCTTGTCTCTCTTGGCCTTCGTTATTTACCGTAATGCTTATGGTATTTTAATTTTAATATTTTATGTTTTACTTACATCCCCAAGGGGCTGGTACTAAACATGGCGCCCGTTTTGCACCTAAACGTGCTTATGGCCTAAATGACTTAACGGCCGAAACAACCCAAAGTCCATTCCAGTACTTGGAGTATTAATCAGCCTCTAGGATATATACTCTTTGGTATCTAAGAGTACTTTCCAGGCAGCTGGTTTCTCTGTAGACCCTGCAATGCCTCTGGAGTACTTTACCTGTCATGCTCTGACGAATTTCTTAGGCTCTGAATATTTTACACCTCCTGTCTACTCTTCAGACCCTGAAACGCTTAACAGACTGCAGTACTTTCCATGTTTATGGTTAGTTAAGGTGTTCTGAAGATTTTCAGTTAATTCATTTTGCTTTGTTGGGCTGGGGGCTGGGTGGGAGCGGCTCTGGAGTACCTTCATGAGATTGTTCCCAAAGGAGAGTCTTGAGGAGAAAATACTTTAGCAATGGGTTCAGTCTACTCTGTTTCATATATATATATATATATATATATATATATATATATATATATATATATATATATATGTATATACATATATATGTATACATATATATACATGTATATATATATATTTATATATATATATATATATATATATATTATATATATATATATATATATATATATATATATATATATGTATGTATCAACAATAACTGTGTGTGAATGTACAAAGAACACACACACCACTGACTTTACAATTTCTAAAAAGGTGAACCTTTCTAAAAAAAGATGTCGAGAACAAGCCGTTGTTCCTGTGTCGTTTAAATACCTAGAGCTTTCCAGTAAGTTGGTTCCGTTTTCTGCATTAATTATCGCAATTTTGTAAATTTTCCCGCCGTCTCCGCCGAAGCCTTTGTCACACTGACGAGCTCTATATATTCTCTTTGTCTCGCGCTACAGCTCATGAAGAATTAGTATCATAAAAATTAAACCTTTTATTTATTTTCCTGTTGTTGCGGTGCTACCTGAATCAACGAGCGCTGCAAAATGCATGGTCGCCGAATGTCTAAGCTGGTCCCTGGCACGGAATGTTGACTTATAATTAAAATGGTCCGGTGGGGTTTATGGAAACACACACATAGATTACTAAACGGAATCTCCCCCGAATGAAAACGAATGACTCCACTGAAAGGCAGCCAACGTTAATTTTCCAAAAGTCACTTACAGAAATAAATACAAAAAACATTAGGAACAAACGGTTTTAATAGATTATTCGCAACGGAACGGGTTGTGGACGCGGGCACCGGAATCCCGCCCTTATTTTCCCCCGCTCGTAAGAGTCAGCTTTGCATGAAACATCTGCCAGTGCATAAGTTAACCATTAGCCTTCCTTCTTGATTGATAGCTCCGGTCAGTTTAATTGCAGGCGGGCAATTGAGTGATAGACTTATTAATATTTTGACCATTTACAATCCGGTGAAAAAGTTCATGTCATCTGTGAAATGCGAGAAACTAATTCATTAGGCAATTAGGGAATTTCAATATGGAGAGGGAACGCCCATCTATCCACTTCCATCCTACCTCCAAACCCCCTGCCCACAGCCCCCTACCCCCCACCCACAACACTCCTAGTACCCCTCTCTCATCCCCTCGCCCAAATCCTTCTATGTGTCTTTGCCCTTCTTCCAGTTTATACTCTGGTTTTGTCCCTGGCATCATGCTTATTATAATAATAGTTTTGGTAGTAACATTTACGGTTTGTGATGATTATAACTGTACAAAAGATACACATACACACACATTCTATATACATATATATGTATATATATATATATATATATATATATATATATATATTATATAATATATATATATATATATAGATATATATATATATATATATATATATATATATATATATGTATATATATATATATATATATATATATATATATATATATATATATATATATATACATATACACATATATATAATCATTATTACATCTTTCAATACGACACTAAAATTAAAATTCGAAAGGCGAAATTTGTCTTCATCATTTTTCTAACACGTGAAAGAGGACCATTTCTTAGCCGGAACTGTCCCCCAGTTGAAGAACCACGATTATCGTTTGTGGCCCGAAAGACACTTCAATTTCTCTTTTACATTCGACAGATATATGAGTATTATACTTTTCGTCATTCTCTCGGATTTCGAGTCTCACGTTCGCCCATTGCCGCTCGCACCAGACCCCTAGAAGCCGCAATGTTCTCCGTCTTTATCCAATTATTAAGTGGATCTTCCTTATCTGCTGTTATCGAGACACTAAGTCCACCAGTTCGCAAGGGCCTCTTGGATATCTAAGAGGCCCCGTAGGGGGGTAGTGCCGACAGCGCACCTCATGCGGTGCACTGTAGGCATTACTGAAGGTTCTTTGCAGCGTGCCTTCAGCCCCTAGCTGCAACCCCTTTCGTTCCTTTTACTGCACCTCCTTTCATATTCTCTTTCTTCCATCTTACTTTCCGCAACTGCGAGGTTATCCTCCTGTTACACCTTTCAGATATTTTACTGTCAATTTCCGTTTCAGCGCTGAATGACCTCGTAGGTCCCAGTGCTTGGCATTTGGTCTAAATTCTATAATAAATTCAATATATCTATCAGGGCAAACTGTGACGGTTGGTTTGGAAGAAGGACAGTAAGAAGCATTCGATCCTTCGGTTTTGATCAAGCTGTGTGCTCGCCGTGACTGATAAGAACCAATATATTGGTTTGTATGAGAACAGTGATGGAAGTTATTTTGAAATATACAAAATAACATGAGTGAAGTCGAGTATTGGGAGAGAAATGAGGTCGAGAGAGTCAACAATTTTTAATATTCATTTTTTTCTACTGTTTAGAATATGCCAAATTGCTGTTTTATTTTTTTTGCGGATGACGTTTATTTACAATTTTTCTCTGTTAACAATGTTTTCCGCTTTCATTTCGTCTGTGTCATAGTGAGTGGTGGTTCGTAATGACATTGTGCTACAGGTGTAATGGGGATCATCTTAATTATGCTGCGGTCTTGACACTAACACCTGCCATTTTGGGAAGTGTATTCCATGTTATTATATATATATATATATATATTATATATATATATATATATATATATATATATATATATATATATATATATATATATATATATATATATATATATAAATTATATATATATATGTGTGTGTATATATATGTATACATATAATATATGTGTATGTGTGTCAGTGCACGTTTAAAAAGTATATTTAACTATTTTTTTAAAATTGTGGTATGCCTTATCAGGGGAAGGAAAACTGCGATGGAATGGAATATAAAATTTTGGGCCAAAGACTAGTCACTGGGACCTATGAGGTCATTCAGCGCTGAAAGGGAAATTGAGAGTAAAAAGGTTTTAAAGGCGTAACGGGAGTAAAATTTCTTAGTTAAACTAGAAAATAATTGTTAGGAGAGGGTGGAAGGTATGATAAAGAAAGAGACTATGAACGGAGGTACAGTAAAAGGAATGAAAAGAGTTGCAGCTAGGGACCGAAGACACGCTGAAAAGAACCTTCAGTATTGCCTACAGTGCGCTGCGTGAGGTGCACTGACGGCACTAACCCCACTGCAGGAGAAAACTAAGATGTGATGACGAATCACTTTACATGAAGTTGACCTCTTTGTGGCCACATATTCCATACAGTGGGAGTATGTGGCTATTTTTATATATACCATTTTTATTATCTCATTTATATATATACCATTTTTATAGATACCATTTTTACGTGTACCATTTTTTTATAAAGATTGTTATACATACAGTTTTTGTATAAAATTTTTATATATAACAATTTTTATATTTACCATTTTTTATATACATTTTTTAAATAAACCAATAGTATATACCATTTTTAAGGATACTATTTTTATTTATACCATTATTATTATATATACCATTCTTGCATTATTGTTGCCTTTGCTAAGTTCTTAGATACTTTATTACAAAGAGCCAGTGGTATATTTTGGATTAGTTGTCTGACCCTTTTGATTCAGTATTCTTACTCCGTTATACTGGCCAGCTGGTATGGTCGCTAGTGTCGTGACATACCGCGCTGATGTCGCGAGTTCGCGCCTCCCCCAGGGCGATGAAAAAATCACTGGCGCTGTATCGTGGTCAGTTACTGCCGCAGTGTGGGGTCTGCTGCGGTGGGAGGTTGAAACCAACATTCTTTGGAAGCTTGAATTTCAAGTTAATGGCCCCTGTGTGGTGCTTGTTCCATGTGAATAGGTTTCATCTACCGAAATAATAATATAATATAATGATAATATAATAATTGTTTTAAATTTGGAAATAACTTAGTGCTTAATGGCCAAGGCAACTGTCTTCAGTTTAGTTTGGTTTAAATTGCACTAACAAACTTTTATATCTTCTGCAGTTTTTGTCTTTTTTGGCAGAGATAGAGAAGGAATTTAAATTTCTGAAAAGTTTTTAAAGTTAAGTACAATTTTGCAACACGCAGAATCAGATGGGAGCGTAAGCTGCTTTTTTTTTTTAAATTAAAAATAAAATCAGGACATGTACTCTGAGTTTATATTGGTAATATGAAACAGTCTAACTTTTCATCATATGCATTATCTCTCTCTCTCTCTCTCTCTCTTTCTCTATATCTCTCTCTCTCTCTCTCTATATATATATATATATATATATATGTATGTATGTATGTATATATATGTGTATATATATACACATTATATATATATGTATATATATATATTTATATATATACATACTATATATATGTATGTATATATATATATATATATATATATATATATATATATATATATATATATATATATATATATATAGTATTATGGGAATGTTTTGTCTCAAAAATTTTAAGTACGCAACTATGTTTCTCTAGTAGATTATTGATCCCGATCTGCTGGAGGATTTGTATTTCAAATATTTGGGCATCGGGTTATCACACCGTCCGTCGAAGTTGAAAGAGGACAATTCTCATCCTCTCAGGTGGCCTCAGAACACCCGACAGGCCTCTACGTCCCACATGAATTCTGTGGAGGTAAAGAAATCCTTGTATCGTTCAGTTTGACATCTTGTCGTTTCCTCTGCTGCCAAACTTCGGAATTCCATTGCTTATTTTCACCCATTGCTTATTAAGTAACTCTATTGCTTTCTTTTAGCTTGACCCCATTCTTTTTCCTTTTAGTTTTCTGTAAAAGAAAACTATTGGGATGGCTATTTGTCTGTCCGTCCGCACTTTTTCTGTCCGCCCTTAGATCTTAAAGAACTACTGAGGCTAGTGGGCTTCAAATTGGTATGTTGATCATCCACCCTCCAGTCATCATACATACCAAATTGCAGCCCACTAGCCTCAGTAGTTTTTATTTTATTCAAGGTTAATTTAGCCATAATCGTGCGTATGGCAACGATATAGGATAGGTCACCGCCGGGCCATAGTTAAAGTTTCATGGGCCCCAGCTCGTACAGCATTATACCGAGAATACCGAAAGATAGATCTACAGTATTTCTGGTGGCCTTGATTATACGTTGTACAGAAAACGTGACTGTGCCAAAGAAACTTCGGGGCATTTTTTACTTGTTTAATTCTTTTATCCAGGAGAACATTAGGCTTCCCGCCCTATCTGCCACTGCATTAAAAACAAAAGCAATGCCATCTTTGTCTTCTGTTAACTCAGAATTTTTTGCCACTGACTCACGCCTTTGGTATCATAGAATCTTCACTGCGTGTATTTACTGACTTTATAGTGTGGAGCCTTTTCGCAAGACCACAGTAACTGCAACGGTCATCTCCCCGTCGTTTTATCCAAGTGGAATATCGTTAACCTCGCTTAAAATCCCCACTTGCTCAACAAAAGAGCATTTTTTTACTATGTGCCTCTATTTGCCCGTAAATCAATCTCTCTCTCTCTCTCTCTCTCTCTCTCTCTCTCTCTCTCTCTCTCTCTCTCTCATCATTTGTCGCATGTAGTGATTCAAATTCGTAAATTTGAGTCAGTTCCTTCCAGTGTCCCTTTTCACAATGTGGAAATCCAATTCTTCATTTTCCTTTCATTACCATATTTTATGAAGTACCTCTTGCAGCGTCAGTTGTATTTATATTAAGTGCATAGTTAGATTATTTGCCATAAACATTACTGTAAATTCTTCCTATTCCCGTTTTTTGTTAAAAATTTTGTATGCACTATGTATAAATGGGCCATACAGATGTGTTGCATTACGTTTCTCTGTGTTCCTTGTTGATTTTATTTTTGTAAAACCATTAACCTTGAGAAAAAAAAATTTTGGGTAAAACCATTAACCTTGAGCCCGTAGGGGGTTAGTGCCGTCAGT
This sequence comes from Macrobrachium rosenbergii, assembly GCF_040412425.1. Lineage (NCBI taxonomy): Eukaryota > Metazoa > Arthropoda > Malacostraca > Decapoda > Palaemonidae > Macrobrachium > Macrobrachium rosenbergii. The sequence continues at coordinate 6,231,883 of NC_089752.1, forward strand.
GCACCTCACGGGGTGCACTGTAGGCATTACTAAAGGTTCGTTGCAGCGTCCCTTCGGTCCCTAGCTGCATCCCCTTTCGTTCCTTTCACGGTTCCCCCGTTCATATCATCTTTCTTCCATCTTGCTATCCACCCTCTCTAACAATTATTTCTTAGCGCAACTGCTTTGAGGTTTTCCTTCTGTTACACCTTTCAAAACTACCTACTCTCAGTTTCATTTCCAGCGCTGAATGACCTCAAAGGCCGCAGTGCTTGGCCTTTGGCCTAAACTCTATATTTCATTCCATTAACCTTGAGCAACGTAAGACTGTATTCGTTTTGAAATAGCAGTTGATTGTAGTGATATCCCGTCGCTATTAAAACTGACAGGAGTCGTTGCGTTAAATCAAAATTCTATACATTCTTTCATGAGTTGCAGTTGCTGCTTTTAAACCAGACTGTGCCTGGGACATCGTTAACATTTGAGAATGACAGGTTTCCTATTGCGAAAGTAATTGCTCAGAATTTTACTTCTGCATTTGGACTTTAGGATATAAAAACAAATGTATTTTAAACTCTTGGAAAATCCTTTATAACGACCAAAGGCCTTAATATATATGCAAAATTTTTCTCTCTTTCAGGCTGGTAAACTTCCGTTTTTCTTTGGATGTACTCTGTAAGTACTCCGTATCAGTGGGTCAAAATAACAGTTGAAATGTTTCTGTCTCTTCTCTATCTGACTCTTTAATTCAATAGGATGAAAATGTGATGCGTTCCCTCACTTCCGTTAATACGTAAGGTGGTCAGGTATCTTTAAACTTGACCCAAAAGTGTCACATATTCACATTATGATGTGTATTAGCTTTTGATTATCATCCCTGCGTTTTTTTCCAAGCCTTTTTTTCTTAATTTATCAATTTTTATTTATGACAAGCTGTCGCCCAATTTTGTAGGGCTTTCGGCCTATGAAGGTTGTGCAAACGGAAGTCTAATAATAATGATAATAATAATAATAAATGATTTAACGTTTTGTTTAATTATTGCAATGTAGTATTATTGATCTTCTTTTGTTAATATATTTAGATAATAATCCAGTTACATAAAACGAAACAATCCCTCTCATTCTGCTCTCTCTCTCTCTCTCTCTCTCTCTCTATTATATATATATATATATATATATATATATATATGTATATATATGTGTGTGTTTGTGTATGTATAAATATATAAATAAATTTTTTAAAATAGTTTTGTTTAGAGTCAGTATCCTCACTAAATTCAATCATTTTTTTTTTTCCTTTTATCAGACTGGTACATACTCCCTCTTCCTGACACCCGCTTCTATATGCATAGAGGAGCCGAAACTATATAATGACAGGAATCAGTCTTATTCCATTTCACTGACGCAGGGTAAACAATATTTTGCCTTCCGCCATGATGGATTAGGGTCGATTCTTATCCATGGCAACGACGTCAATTGCAATTTCCCTATGTCACGGCTGTTTGCCATAGCAAATTAGCCAATAGACACTGTAATGCAGTTTATTTTGAAACATGACATGTAGTATGTGCCTTTTGTCTAAAATTTATTTTTTTTGTAAATGTAATGTGCTTTTCTTCTCTTTTTTTATTGCACGTTTTTATTTATTTATGCGACAAGTAAAATATGCGAGTCCTTCCCTTCGCTTTGCGTCATGAAAATATATTTAGTTGCTTGCAAGCGCTTTTGGGTTGGCGTCCACTATTTTGTGTGAAATGCAGAATTTACCTGTAAAAAATGTAGTGTTAATGTTTAGTAAACAGTAATGTATGCGTCTTTCTGACTGCGTCAAAAAGCCTTCTATCCCTTTTTATTTCTTTCAAAAAGTTTATTTTATGGTGATCTGACAATAAAATACGTCTTTATTGAATGACACCGAATTGCTTTTCGTTTTAGAAGTTACAATGATGGTTAGAAAAAGCTAAATTTAAATCCTTAAATCAATATCAATATTTTATTTTAATCATTGAAAATTTAAGCAGAATCAGAAAACGTTAAAATGAACGGAAAATGATCTTACATCATAATTTTCCTCATTCCTCGTTTACTTCGACTTATTCCTTTTTCTTTTTTTTATCTTGCATCCTCTTTCGTTTCTGTTCCCAATCCCCGCTGTCCCGTCCTCGCCTCTTGCCCAAAACCCAAAAGTAGCTGCTCCTTTTCCCAAACCCGAAAGTAGCTGCTCCTTTTCCCATATCCTAAAAGTAGCTGCTCCTTTTCCCAAAACCCAAAAGTAGCTGCTCCTTTTCCCAAAACCCGAAAGTAGCTGCTCCTTTTCCCAAAACCCAAAAGTAGCTGCTCCTTTTCCAAAAACCTAAAAGTAGCTGGGTCTTTTCCCAAAACCCAAAAGTAGCTGCTACTTTTACCAAACCTAAAAGTAGCTGGGTCTTTTCCCAAAACCCAAAAGTAGCTGCTACTTTTACCAAACCTAAAAGTAGCTGCTCTTTTTCCCAAAACCAAGAGTAGCTACTCCTTTTCCCAAAACCTAAAAGTAGCTACTTCTTTTCCCAAAACCCAAAAGTAGCTACTTCTTTTCCCAAAACCCAAAAGTAGCTGCTCCTTTTCCCCAAACCCAAAATTAGCTGCTCCTTTTCCCAAAACCCAAAAGCAGCTGCTCCTTTTTCCAAAACCCAGAAGTAGCTGCTCCTTTTCCCAAAACCCAAAAGTAGGTGTTCCTTTTCCCAAAACCCAAAAGTAGCCGCTCCTTTTCCCACAACCCAGAAGTAGCTGCTCCTTTTCCTAAAACCCAAAAGTAGCTGCTCCTTTTCCCAAAACCCAAAAGTAGCTGCGCCTTTTCCCAAAACCTCTAACTCTTTTTCCATCTACACGGATCTGAGCAACGCTAAGAAAAAAAAATCTCCGTCGAGTTATAAAAAAAGAAAAGAAAAGCGGAGCCTTGGAAAAAAAATAGACCCCCTTCTCTCCCCTACTCTTTCTCTTCCCCTCTGTTTCTCTCCCCTCTCCCATCTCCCTCCTATCTCCCCTCTCCTCCCCCATCCGGGGAACCCCTCGGATCATTCATTTCGTTCTTCTTTTATCAGTCGCCTCCACCCGATACAAAATTTGCACTGTCAACACGCGCCGGTTGAGGCTATGCATACCAAAACTCGTCCCCCTCCCCCATCGGCCTCCTCCTCCTCCTCCTCCTCCTCCTCCTCCCCCCCCCCTCTCTGAACAGATAAGCGAGTAGGGAGGCTGGGCGGGCGTGTAGGAGGAGAGAGGGGGAGAGGAGACGGAGCAGTTGAATGAGGGGTTAGAGAAAGGGAGAGGGAAAAAGACTAATGGGATGGAAGGAACAGAGAGAGATATGAAGAGGATAAGGGATGAACAAGGATAGGTCTATAAGAGAGGGGGGTGGGGGATCTAAATCGGCCCCTTTTTCGGGTGGATGTCCCTTAAAAGGTTTCTATTCTCTTCTCCCGTGTAATAGCCGTTTTGTTGTTCTTTTGGTTTCGCGTTTCCTCGTCGCTTCTGCTAAATATTGCTCTCTCTCTCTCTCTCTCTCTCTCCATACTCTTATCTTTATCTTTATCTATAGCTCCCTTTCCGTTTATTCAGGTCGTATTTTTCCTGCAGGGTCATTTAACACATTTTTTCTTCTAGATTTAGTTCCTTTGCTGGTTTGTTGCGAATTATCATTCGTTTAACCTTGGTCACTGATTTATCATTTCAGCCCTTTTTTTCTTTTCTGCATCTTCCTTTCCATCCATTTCTTTTGGGTCTGTAATCTAGAGTATTTTAGGTTTATTAATTATTCTTCTTCTTGCCTTTATCTCACTAGATTACTTCTTTGCGTGATTACTTATTTAATGCTACCCTAAAGACGACGTATAGTGTTGAGGCAAGTGGGACAAAGTGTTAACAAGTAAAAAATGCCGAAGTTTCTTCAGCGCAATCGAGTTTTCTGTACAGCCGTTACAGCGTATAATCAAGGCCACCGAAAATAGATGTATCTTTCGGTGGTACCTGTATAATGCTGCATGAGCCGCTGCCCATGAAACTTTAACCACGGCCCGGTGGTGGCCTATTATATATCGTTGCCAGAAGCACGATTATGACTAACTTTAACATTAAATAAAATAAAAACTACTGAGGCCAGAGGGCAGCAATTTGGTATGTTTGATGATTGGAGGGTGGATGATCAACCTACGAATTTGCAGCCCCTTAGCCTCAGTAGTTTTTAAGATCTGAGGGCGGACAGACAAAGTGTGGACAGAAAAAAAGTGCGGACAGAATAAAGTGCGGATGGACAGACAAAGCCGGAACAATAGTTTTCTTTTACGGAAAACTAAAAGGAATAAGAGGCCTGGTATAGACTCCTGGAACTCGCCCAACCAACTAAGAAGCTGGGAGGACATTACAGAACTCTCTTCTTCCTTACTCTTTCCCCTTTTACCAGCTATAGGCTTTTTGTTCTGTTCTGCGGTATCTTGCTATTCATGGTCAAGACCTTTCTGTTAGTTCCATAAGAATTTGTAATTATTACTGATTACAAGAAATTAACAGCAGCGTCCGTAAGCTGCAGGACATACTTGGAAAACCAGCCGATTGAATATGTCTTTATTCCAGAATAACTGACAACAAACTACCAAAGCATACGATGAATTAGTAACGCAAATAAATATGTCAGCAAAGAATAGTTTCAGCAGTAAAAGAAACGTGTAATTCTTGAGCGACGATGCAGTATTCAACACAGAAAAAGAGAAATAGCAATTTCTGGGTAAAGATCACCATTAAACTAAGTACCCCAATTTTCATCTTAGGATTAAATCAAACACACTTACGAGTATTACATTAATAATGCGTTGCATTATGCTGGTTAACGAACCTGAGACTTTTTATGTAATATTTTTTGCGTTCGTGTGGTGAGGGAATCGTCCGGTTCGTTTAGATCGAGTCCACACCAGTCCTATTTCCTATTTGGGCAAAGGGCCCATGCTGGCACGCTAGCATGGCTTACCGTGAACCAACCTACTAACCACCGTTGGGAATTTTTAGCATGTATTTTCATTTTTTAGTTTTCTTTGTCTGTCCGTCCTCACTTTTTCGGTCCGCCCTCAGATCTTAAAAACTGCTGAGGCTAGAGGGCTGCAAATTGATATGTTGATCATCCATCCTCCAGTCATCAAACACACCAGATTGCAGCTCTCTAGCCTTTGTAGGTTTTATTTTTTCAAAGGCTAAATTTAGCAATAATCGTGCTTCTGGCAACGTAACAACACAGGCCACCACGGCCGGCTGAGAGTTTCATGGGCCGCGGCTCATACAGCATTATACCGAGACCACCGAAAGAAAGATCTATTTTCGGTAGCCTTGATTATCCACTATACAGAAAACTCGATTGTGCCGAAGAAACTTCGGCGCATTTTTTACTTGTTATTTACTTAAATAGACGTGCATATTACTTACTCTTTTTATCTTTGCTAAATGTAAGCTTTGGCTAGTTAGTTGTATTTTTTTTATATTAGTATTTTATTAGAATCTTTCTCATACTTTCGAGTCAGTGATTACCAGAAGATTTTCGCCTTAAAAGATGTATTCTCTGAGAACTTCCCAAAACGTAATTTTCTTTTGGTTTGTCTGAAGAAAGATTGCCAGTGAAACAAACCATCGTAGCATCCACTTGATGAATCTTATCAAAGGTAATGTGCATGAACTAGTCTGTGAAATAATTGCGAATGTGAATCATGAATCGATCAACGAAAATGGTCTCTTTGAAACATGAACATTTTCCATTATTATAGTATTTCTCATAGACGTGATGTCTTCAATACTTAACAAAAGGGAGGGGACACAAAATAATGATAGTTCTCATACGATTACGGCGCTAAGATGACAATACTGTTGCCAGCCTTCGTAGATTTTGCTAAATTGCTTGAATTCACCCAATTAAAAACTTGACATAATATCGATCGAGATGTCGGCTGCTAAATACAATACTGATAACTTAATTATATTTTCTAATTTTCTCTTTGTGTTTTTCTGTCTATTCTTTTCAGTCACGGACATAAGAGAACAAGTAAAAAAAAATGCTCCGAAGTTTCTTCGGCGCAATCGAGTTTTCTGTACAGCGTATAATACCGTATGAAACTTTCAGCCACGGGCCTGTGTTGTTGATACCTATAGCGGCGCCAGAAGTGCAATAATGGCTAACTATAACCTTGAATAAGATAAAAACTACTGAGGCTAGAGGGTTGCAGTTTGGTATGTTTGATGATTGGAAGGTGGATGATCAACATACCAATTTGCAGCCCTCTAGCCTCAGTAGTTTTAAGATCTGAGGACAGACAGAAAAAGTGCAGACGGACAGACAAAGCCGGCACAACAGTTTCCTTCTACAGAAAACCAAAAATCATTGGTAAACCTTTGCATTTAAATATGTACAGTAATGCTAGCCCTGGGGTGTTAATGTATTTCGCCGTGTTTAGTACTAACTCTAGGGGGATCAAATGCCCCTAAGCGCATTTGATCCCCTTGGGGTTAGTACTAAACACTGCGAAACACACTTGACAAGTCAGGGGCTAGCACTAAACACGGCGAAACAGTGTAGATGAATCGCTGTTTCGCCGTGTTTATTACTAGCCCTCGGGGACAGGGGACTCATTTCACAAATTCCCTGAGTTCCCTCATTTCACAGATTCACACACACACACACATATATATATTTATATATATATATGGATATATATATATATATATATATATATATATATATATTATATATATATATATATATATATATATATATATATATATATATATATATATATATATATTATATATATATATATATTTATACATATATATATATAACATATATATACATATAGATACTCGACCGCAGACTGCATAATGCATTTGGAACGCGCTGGTTAATCGATTTTCACCTCTTCCTGCCTGTCTTTCCTTCAGGAATTGTTGTCCAGCATTTTTCATTTTCGTGACCAAGTCACGATCGCATTTTCAAATCCGGCCAATCATGTTCAATTCTACTGCAATATTCCGTGAGATTTTGTTGGGAGAGGTTGCAGTTTTTAAAAGTTCAGGATTGCATCTGAGTCTACAGTCATTTTTTTCCGTTATTATTATCTCTTCCTTCCATACATTCATTTCATTACCGATTCACATTCCCTGGTAGATTCTGTTTGCAGTTCTTTTATTTTTCCAATCGGTATGTTCCTGTTAACTGACATTCCGCTGAACATAGGTGATAAGAAGACTGGCTGGGATCTCATGCTACTCACTAATATGTTGTCCACTTTAGACCAACATGTTGCCTACAAATCGCCTGTTTGTTCCCGACATACCTATGTTGATATTGTCAGGAAGGCAGCTTGGATTTATGTCGGGAAGTTTTGGTTGCAAGATTTTGAGCTGGTACAAACTGGCAATTTTTTTATGAACTTTTAAAGTAAACAACTTTTACCATTTCGTAAAAACCATCGTATATGTAAAAAGATCATTCATTTCTAAATAAATACGTATTTTAATTCTTTTACTGCATGCATTAAAGTGAATGTCATTCGAGGTCTTGCAATCAACATTATTCCTGCCGATGCTTGTAAGTTTAATAATAAGTATTCAGTGCTGTTTTAATGGTATCAGTATGTTTATGAGTACGAAGGTCCACACCAGACCTCTTAAACCACTGAACGCTTCCACTCTTACGGGCTCTCTTTGGGGTAAGGTCCCGTGCCTTAGTAATTCACTAATGCTTCATGAACATTGAAGTTAAATTTAGGCCTTAACTTATATATATATATATTTTTTTTTTTTTGTACGACTATATTCATCTGCTCATTAATTGACCTTTATTTCTTTGTAATTTTGTCTTCTCTGTTTTCTCATTTTTCACATTTTTTATTTTGGTGAAGTCTCATTTAAGCTCGTTTCGTGTGAATGTTTTATCATTTTAAATAATAATAATAATAATAATAATAATAATAATAATAATAATAATAATAATAATAATAATAATAAAGGGATATGATATTTAGTTCTGTTTCGCTAACATTAAATAAGTTATTTAAGATCGTATTCTAACGAATTCTGTTAAAAATTTCAAGATTTAAGTTTTTCATGAGAATTGCTAAAATACACTAATGACAAAATATGTTTTGCAGGATTAAAAACAGACTTAGAAATACAGCAGTGAAGACTAGAATATAAACGCTTATAATTCATAGAACAGCGAAGTGTGACAACACTTAATGCCGGGAATCAAATATGATCGGGTTTAGTCTGCGGTTGGATGGGTCACCTTTAATAAGTGCCTGACGTCACTGACTGACGCATTAGCTACTGTAACCATCTACGAGACATGACCACGGGGCTAGCAACCTCATCCTAAAAATAAATGCTCAGGACGGGAAAGGTAAGGCATTCTGGAGCCTCTCCCAATTGGTGACGGCTCAAGGGCCGGATAAAATAGGAGGGTTGCGGATAAGATCAGTGTACATTTTGATAGAGGCTGCTGTAAACGGTTGTGAATTGCAATGACGACCAAGAAGCTAGTTGAGTGAGTGAAAGAGATATTCATTAATAACCCCATTCTTCTTCTTCTTCTTCTTCTTCTTCTTCTTCTTCTTCTTCTTCTTCTTCTTCTTCTTCTTCTTCTTCTTCTTCTTCTTCTTCTTCTTCTTCTTTCTTATTATTATTATTATTATTATTACTGGTGCAACTATTTAGTATTTTTACATCACCGCGTCAAACTGAAAAGTGATATCGAACAGATTCCCGAAAGCTCACTGTTTAGATCCATTTTTGGACATATTTATATCATACATAACTGTCGATTTGTTTCTTCATTATTATTATTATTATTATTATTATTATTATTATTATTATTATTATTATTCAAAATAAGCATGCATTCTAATGTTACACACCGAAATGCCACGAACTTGCAAACGAAGCTCCTTCAGAAAACCGCAAGTTGAACACGAAGTGATCAATATTGAAAGCTCAGTAGTGGCCTCATAAATAACACTGAAAGCGTTTGGTTGCACCCGGATAACAATAGACAAATTAAGGTAAAGTTCAGACATGAATAAATCCTCTTGGAACACGTAGTCTAAGGTCACCTGTTCGTTGGCGGGCATTTTGAAAGATGACTGACTTGGAGAGAATATTTGGTAAGATGGCGGGAATTCCGAGAACAGCCAATGACAAGCTGACCTTTGATGGACATACTACTTCTTCTGGTTTTTCGCTCCAGCGGAGAAAAATTAGAAACGTGAAAAATACAGCGGCAGCTGTACAACAGGAAAACTTTATGAGACTGTCTGTTTACATGACGACAGACTCTCTCCTCTTAAAAAATAAAAGGCATGATTTTCTACTCTCGCCTCCTTTAAAGATTAAAAAGCGTGATTTTCTGGGTATCATTTTCAGAAGTTAAAGTAGCTGCTGTCTGAGTGATTGATTCCACAAACACGTAACAGCTCAGTCGTTTACTACCAATGAAAAAATGAGGAGTTATAAGTGTTGTCTGGGGGACGGTCGTGGTACAGCAGTTGGAAGCGTCAATACCAGGCTACTTGAATACATCTTTTATTCAAGGGCTACAAAAATTAGGAATTATTATGTTTCGATTTTTTCGAGTGAATTAAAAAATTTAGTGAGAAACACTGACTGAGGCAGTAGTATGAACCGCGGTGGTGGAACCTTTTAAATCTAACCAAAAATATGTCAATTTCCGTAGAGAAATGAAGAGAAAAATTCCTTTTAATTTTTTGAAACTCTAACGATACAGGCGCCTGTATCGGCTCACCACTTTAATGAAAAACGATGATTTATAATTACAAAATTGTATAATGTCACTCACTTGGTGGATCAGTCTGGTTTTATAATGACAGGACCGCTGAGAAATCCAGAATTGCTTGATGAAGCAAGCAATTTGTGCCACTTAAGTCTACATCAAGTTATCATTACTTGCCAAATTTAAGAACCTGGAACCGCCGTACTAGGCTCTAGAAAAGGTGAATTTCCAAAAATTAAATCATGAAGTGAGATGGAAGCTAATATAGTAAGAATTACCGATCCTCAGTAATGGCTGATTACGACGCTCGTATTGATTTGTAATGGGTTTTTCGTAAGATGGCATGAAAGTTATATAAAACGATTATTAGTGTAAGATTTCCTTTTGTTTTTTCTTATCTTGGATTTAAAAGTCTATGCATAATAGGTGCATACCAAACCAAGCATCCTAGACTCTTTTTTATTGCAATTATTTTATATTTGTTATTTTTATGTATGCTTGAGGCGCTTGAATTTTTTATTTATTATACTAAATTTTCGATTAATAATTAGCACATGTTTTAATGACCATCAAAGTTGACACCGACAACAAATGACGGATAATGAAAAGGAGATTAGAAGTCAGAACTTTCTTTTTCATGACCTTGTGATGTGAAACAAGCTTTGCTGAGGTTAATTTGTTACTAAGTACCAATCCCATTGCCTTCGGAAGGAGAAGCTAGTTCACCAATCCCACTGTCTGGAACGTACTAAATCTCTTGAGAGTAGCTGGAAGAGTCTTCCAGTTCCGTTAGCCCTTGAGCAAAGGTATAAGAACACACATATTTCATAACCATTGCTCTTTTCTAGATTACTTGCACCACAGTAGTTTTAGTTTTCTGTAAAAGAAAACTATTATTACCAACCATCTCTTCAAATCCACTTTATTCTGTCCACTGCTCTTTTGTCCCTCCTTTTCTGTCAGCCCCTCAGATCTTAAAACTACACTGAGGCTAGGGCTGCAAATGTTGATCATCCACCCTCCAATCATCAAACATGTACAAATTGCAGCCCTCTAGCCTCAGTCGTTTTTATTTTATTTAAGGTTAAAGTTACCCATAATCGTGCTTCTGGCAACGATTTAGAATAGGCCACCGCCGAGCTTTGATTAACGTTTCACGGGCCGCGGCTCATACAGCATTATACCGAAACCACTAAAAGATAGATGCTATTTCGGTGGCCGTGATTATACGCTGTAGCGGCTGTACAGAAAACTCGATTGCGCCGAGGAAACTTCGGAGCATTTTTACTTGTTTGTCTTCAGGCTCGGAGTCCTCTGTCGAACAAAACACGTGCGCACGCGAGCGCGCGCGCGCGCACACACACACACACACACACACACACACACACACACACACACACACACACACACACACACTTCATGGCTATCAGCTCATCACCTGCTTGTGTCGAGAAAAATGTTTGTAACAACCTGAAACGTATATATTTTCATCAAACTATGACACACAACTAGTGATTTCCTAACGGCCATCACCTGGGTATTGGTATATGTTTCATTTTTAAGGAAACTCAGTCGTAATTGGTCGTTGTTCTAAATTTTATCATTACTTAGTTTTATTTTTTTTATTCTACAGATGGAAACTTGTGTGTGCATGTATGGAAGCATATGCCTTTTTGCATATTTTTAAAGTTTCATCATTCGTTCATCATTTAGTCCCAGTGCTTAGCCTGTGGCTTAGACTTAGAACTCCATTTCACTTTAATCCTTCGGGCCATCCCTATGAGAGCTGTTAATCAGCACAGTGGTCTGGTTAAACTATTTTAATAATAATAATAATAATAATTGGTCATTGTAGAACGAACAGTTTGACTAGAGTCTACATGAATTACACGTGCCCTGTGTTTTGTTTGTCACGGGAGATATTCGCCACAAAGTGTCTAGAACAAGTTTCCGCTTTATCTCTTGTAGGGTATAAAATTCCAATGTTTTTTGAAGGCTAATTACGAGTTCCATTTTTGTCATTTTTCTTGTACAAGAGATAGCATCATAGAACAGTGACGATCAGGTATAATATGTTATGTTCGTCCTGCTTTCCGTATGGTTGTATTATAACTGTGATTTTCACTGTTGGGAATCTGAACTATTCCCTGTAGCAATCATCGGGTAATGGGAGAATTTTGTCTCGTTATGGAGAAAGTCGTGGTTTGAGCAAAAAGAGGAAACATTCAACGGGTCCAAACACTTGGCGCTTACTTGAAGGCCCTCTGAAAGAAATATGTAAGTTTGGAGTCACATCACAGAAAAAAAGGTCCAAAATACAAAGAATTGCAATTATGGCTAAAGTATAATTATAATTTTTTTTTCCAAAGTCATATACCGTTAGAACACAGGCACTTCGCTGCTTCTTTACATAATTATACCAGTTAAAAGAACCAAGTGACATGCTCACAGGATTGTATTTCAAGTTACATTGAAGATATACAACAAATATAATGTAGACAGTGCAAAGCTTATTATAACAACCACGACAAAAATTGATTATGGTCCATCAAAGGCCAGTTCATACTAGAGTAGCTTTGATAAAGATCTCTCTCAGACAAACATCGTAGAAAGACGTAGATACTACCATACAGTGATAATTTTTATGGGCGAGTAAAGGACAGAAAGAAGAAAACATTGTAGAGTTGGTCTAGCGGAACCATCAGAGTTTTATTTGCTACAAAAAAAAAAGTGTCAGAAAATACGAGAAGAGCCTCTTATGAAAAATAGTCCCGGCAGCACTGGAGGCCCACACATTTTCTGTACACGAAATAAACAGAAAATGGACATAAAACATTGAAGACCTGTGGAAGGAAGGTTGCTGTGACCATAACTTAATGGGGGGGGAAAATAAAATATATATATATATATATATATATATATATATATATATATATATATATATATATATATATATATATATATATATTATACGGAGTCCTCAGGCAGGTATCGTGGAAAGTCCTGCGTTAAATATGTAAAGCTAATTGAAATGATCCATTAACGAAGTTGGTGCAGGGTTAATACTGAGAGGGTCTAATCAAATGAATTATCAGTAAGTATAGAGGTACCACAAGGTGAAGTTAATTCACCTTTGTTGTTCCTTCCTCATAGATTTTTTAATTTAGAAATGTTATCGGGGATGGAAGAAGTGGCTTTAGACTGGAGTGAAGAAAGAAACTTAACACACTGAAGATATGAAGATATTTAATAAGGAAAAACTTCAAGGTTTAAGGTTTTACAAAGCTTGCTCAATAGAATGCACCATATATCTAGAGAAATTAAGTATTAAGGGCAGACCGTGCACAGGGGGATGGCATAACACTGTATTTAGAAAGAAGCAGTGTTATTCAATAAAGGTTCTCTGAGTTTGAACTCAGTGCGAGAATAAAAAACCGAAACTGATTACTATAGTAAGATATTTCGCTTATGAGATCCATATTGTTATACTGCCACGAAGTGTGGTATAGTATTCTAAAAGATTTGGCTGGTTTTGAAATAAATACTCGAGAAGAATATTAGAAGTGAGGTGTTAGGATAAAGTGAGAAGTGATTCCATGAGGGGAAAATGCGGAAGTTCCCTCTGTTGATGACGTAATGATTAAGGAGTTGGAGATGGCTTGAACTACCCAAGGGAGAATAGTAGGCCTACGTGATAGTGTCCGCACAGCTCTTGAGGGCCCCATAGTAACTGAGGTCCAGATCTTTTTGGATGAAAACTGAAAAGTGACGCTAGAGATGAATGGAGATTTGTGGCAGGCAAAGCACAAGAGGTGGAAATTCATTTAGGTCTGATTCGCC
>NC_089752.1:6250500-6258000 GCF_040412425.1 Macrobrachium rosenbergii
ATAGAAATGGGTGTATATAATACTTTGATTCCCGAGGGCTGAAGTACTGAACACGGCGCTCACATTGAGCTTCCGCCATGTTCAGTACTAGCACCTCGGAAGATGGCTACGCAAATAATAACTTAAAGTAGCACCGCCGATTCTTATTCACGATCTGACCTTGACTTTTTGCGCTGCGCGTATAATCAAGGCCACCGAAAATAAGATTCCACCATCTTTCAGGTGGTCTCGGTATAATGCCGTATGAACCACGGCTCATGAAACTTTAACCACGGCCCGGTGGTGGCATATCTATATCGTTGCCAAGCACGATTATGGCTAACTTTAACCTCAAATGAAATAAAAACTGCAGGAGTTAGGGCTGCAATTGGGTATGTTTGATTTGAAGGGTGGATGATGTAACAATCAATTTGCAACCCTCTGGCCTCAGTAACTAACAGATCTGAGGGCGAACAGAAAAAGTGCGGACGGGCGAGACAAACAAATCGTTTTTCTTTTACAGAAAACTAAAACTCAGCATTAATCTCTTGTCCTTGTGATCTGTGTCTCATTGGTATGATTGCATGTAAGCGTGTACGATTGTTCTTATCGTAATCATTACTTAACAGCAGTCATTATTCACTTGCTGGAATACCATTAACCGATGATGCTTACTGCATGAACACTGAGGGACAGTGCTATTTTCTTATACGGACAGAAAAACGATCGGGAATGGCATGAACTGTGTGAGTCTACTGATAATAAAGGATTTCAGAATTTCTTGTAAGCGCAAAAAGATCACTGCCAAGAGAAGAGCCGAATGATTTGTGAAGGTCCGTGGAACTTTAAGATATGGGAAAAACAAAATATCTCGGTAAATTTTTATTCATTCTGAAACATCCATGAGTGAAAAGGTGATGAAAATATCCCTCAAAAGGAGGGTTGGGTAAAAAACCACTTCAGAAAAGGCAGGTTGGCAACTATGGGCAGAACATTTTTTGTGAAGTCTTGAATCAGACGCAAAGGGTTGGGGAGGATAATCTAACTGCTGTGCCAGAAATTGACAAAGACCTGAAGGGGCTTAAAAATAAATTCATGATTTTTCAAGGGGTATAATAAAGAAACTTTGGAGATGGCAAACACCAGGTTATGGTAGTAATACTACAGAGATGAATTTAACTGGTGGTAATACTACAGAATGAATTGCTGGTAGTAATACTAGGTGATTTAACTGGTAGTAATACTACAGAGACAATTTAACTGGTAGCAATACTACAGAGATGAATTTAACTGGTGTAATCTACAGAATGAATTTAATTGGTAGTAATACTACAGAGATGAATTTAACTGGTGGTAATACTACAGAGATGAATTTAACTGGTGGTAATACTACAGAGATGAATTTAACTGGTAGTAATACTACAGAGATGAATTTAACTGGTAGTAATACTACAGAGATGAATTTAACTGGTGGTAATACTACAGAGATGAATTTAACTGGTAGTAATACTACAGAGATGAATTTAACTGGTAGCAATAATTACAGAGATGAATTTAGCTGCACTTTTGCAGAATACAAAAATTGGGAGACAAAGTCTGTAGATTTGGACCTAGGAGTCACAGCATACGCAACAAAGAAATGACTTACCGGAATGTGGTAACTACAGAGACACTGCATTCTCAACAGGCTGAAGAAAGAAACTAATCCGCTCTAAAAAAAAAAAAAAAAAAAAAAAAGTAGGAATTGCGCAGAGCAAATATTTGTGTCAAGACATGCCGTGCAATTGGAACTTCAGAAGTTCAAGCGAAAATGCAGCTCTTCTTGCATTTTAATACATTTTTATTTATTTTTCTATTTATTAATTTTGTCTTTTTAATAGGAAGGGTCCCTTCTTTCTGTATTTCCCTTTACCTCCTCTTACTTATTCCTAATGAACACCATATTCTTTGGAAGCTTGAATTTCAAGTCAGTTGTCCCTGTGGGCTTGTTCCTTATGAATAGGTTTCATCTAGTAATGAAGAATTCTCAGTAGGCTATTAGTTGAATAAGCTCGTTAAAAAAAAAAAAGGCAGGAATTGCACAGAGCAAATATTTATGTCAAGACATATTGTGCAGCAATGGATGGGATCTAAAAGTCCCATTCTAATAATAATAATAATAATAATAATAATAATAATAATAATAATTTGACAGCTTCCACTGACTCTTATTTTGGAAGGTCTTGCGTCACTGTGGCATTTCATTAAATATGCGGTCTTGTCAAGTGAATTTATAGTAAATAGTCTGCTGCTACTACAAAAGAATGTTATTTCACCTTTGCTGTTTGCTCTTCTGAGTTTTAAATGACATAACCAACCGAGTCTTAACTGACATAACCAACTGAGTTTTAAATGATAACCAACTGAGTTTTAACTGACATAACCAACTGAGTTTTAAGTGTCATAATCAACTGAGTTTTAACTGACATAACCAACTGAGTTTTAACTCTCATAACCAACTGAGTTTTAACCGACATAACCAACTGAGTTTTAACTGACATGACCAACTAAGTTTTAACTGACATAACCAACTGAGTTTTAACCGACATAACCAACTGAGTTTTAAAGTGTCATAACCAACTGAGTTTTAACTGTCATAACCAACTGAGTTTTAACTCTCATAACCAATTGAGTTTTAACTGACATAACCAACTGAGTTTTAACTGACATAACCAACTGAGTTTTAACTGTCATAACCAACTGAGTTTTAACTGTCATAACCAACTGAGTTTTAACCGACATAACCAACTGAGTTTTAACTGTCATAACCAACTGAGTTTTAACTGGCATAACCAGTGACCACGAATACTGTTCATCTGCAGATTTACTGGTGTCTTCTCATTTATGTAAAAGGTGGCTGGGTATGGAAGAGAATATTTGGAGTGGCGTAATGACCGATGCTGTTTTGGTCAGCAAAGCACCTATGATTTATGAAGTTCGCTTCACAGAATACGCCGTATATCTCTGGGGGGATGGAACTCAAAATAGATATAAGGGAAACGGAAGTATTAAGGATAGAGGATGCTCGGAGAAAAGAAATAACAGTGAATGGAAAAAGGATGAGATTAAACCTTACAAACATTTAGGAACATTGATATTCAGTTGGACAAAGACATTGTTATTACTGGTTCTTTTAATGAAAGTCTATTCTTTCAGAGGAATTAAAAATGAAAGATGCAAATTCTGTACAGACGATGAAAAGATAAATGCAGTACTTCTATTCTACGGTCAAATCTCTTTCCACAAATTGCAAACCCGAACTGGTATAAAGGTTCGATGCCAATGCTATAAAATTAATTGCACAGATTTTGGGTTGGACAAGTGCAATCCTTTGTATGAACTGTACCAAAGACAATGGATGCTTATTCTCTAGAGTGCCTCTCCACCGTCATTTTCTTGCAGTAACTCACGGGAGCATCAACTACGCACCTTGAAAACGCTGAATCATGAGTGAACTACCTAGACAGAGATTATACATATGTATATGTATATAAGTATATATGTATACATATGTTTGTGCTATGGAAATGAAGCATGTGCTAGACCTTGTCGAAGGTAAAGTTAAAGTATGCCTTAGTTTAAACCAGACCACTGAGCTGATTAACAGCTCTCCTGGGGCTGGCCTGAAAGGATATATTTATTTACTTGGCTAAGAATCAATTGGTTACCTAGCAACGGGACCTACAGCTTATTGTGGAATCCGAACCACATTATAGCGAGAAATAAAATTTCTATCACCAGAAATAAATTCATCTTATTCTTCACTGGCAAGTCGGAGATTCGAACTCATGGCCAGCAGAATGCTAGCTGAGAACGGAACCCACTCGCCCAACGAAGAACTTGTCGAAGGTAGTGTGTAAAAGATGAATCTCATGCAACGGGTTTTATTTGTCCGTGGCTGTATAATATACATACATACATATATATATATATATATATATATATATATATATATATATATATATATATATATATATATATGCTTGTGTGAGTGTGGGTGTGAATGTGAGTGGACCCGTAGTTATGAATAGACAGGGACAGACAGACAGACAGACAGGTATGAAAGGTTGCGAAGACCGTTTCGCATGTGAGGATTGAAAATGGAAAGAGAGACTCTCTCTCTCTCCTCTCTCTCTCTCTCTCTCTCTCTCTCTCTCTCTCTCTCTCTTTCACAGCTTGACTTTACATACTTCAGTAAACTCATGCACGGACCCGGCCTTGGAATGGTTTTCGTGATTCTACACACGCAGGCTTCAGGAGAAGGTTGCAGGCTGGCCGCCTTTCTTCCTGCCCCGTCTGAGAGATTCGCTGGTAAATATGTTCATTTAACGTGTACTGACGTATGTTAGGATTTATGTGTATCGACGTGAGGCAGTCGCATTTGTTTACGTGATGTATGTACAGTATGTATGTATATATATACATATATTTGTGTATGTATGCATATATGTATGTGTATACATATATATATATATATATAAATATATATATAGTATATAAATGTAAATATATATATATATGTGTGTGTGTGTGTTTTTGGTGAACATTTGGGTTTAGACAAATGAAGGAAGGTGTGTACATCAATTGTTTGTCATGATACATCTAATGAGAAATTCGATAGTGAGAGAAAAAAAGATGTATAAAAGTGGCATTCATGGACATTATCACTGAAAGAGATACAATATGGAAGGTGTTGAAGATATATGCTGAAAGTGATGAAATAATTTTCGTTTGTGCGATGGAAATGAAGCATGAGCTAGACCTTGTCGAAGGGAGAGTGAGTGACTGGATTGGTGTAAAAGATGGCGCTCGTGCAGCTGGGTTTTATGTATCCGTGGCTGTTTAACATCTTGTTGGGTGTAGTGATGCGAAAAGTCAGAAAAAGGACAGTACATATGGGGGCTTTTTTGAGATATGGGATGTGATGAGGTGTGGAATGACTGCGTCTCGTAGATAATACAGTCTTGATGGAGACAATGAAGAGAAGTTAGAGAAACTGGTGAAAGCATTAAAGTGTTTGCTTGAGGTGAATGTTAAGAGAAGAGGGGGTCATGATTGAGGTTTGGGGGTAAATTGGAACCAGGGAGATAGAGTAGTGAATGTCAATATCGAAGATGAGAGAATGGAAGCAGAAGAAAGAGCACTAGCGAGGTTGAGGTGAATGGCGCAGTGTGTTTGGAGGGGGTCCGATGCGCTACAGGTGAGTCTATTATGCATGTGTATGAATCATATAGAGTTGTGGAAGTTTATTGCACAGGGATTTTACCCATGAAGCAACAGTTTAAGGAAGTTGGAAATTAGTATTTTCAGTGCATATTCAGAAGAGGGAAGACGACGATCGCTCCCACATTCTCACTTGGACTTCCAAAACATTAGCCGCCTCAAAGAGAGAGAGAGAGAGAGAGAGAGAGAGAGAGAGAGAGAGAGAGAGAGAGAGAGAGAGAGAGAGCGCGCTCTCTCAGTCTCTGTCTTTTGAATTTTTAAATTCGCCGTCACCGAGCTGATTAGGATTGCGTTTAAATTGCTGAAGACTCCAAGAGGCCATTCTGTAATAAAAGGCGTAATGTGTGTCTGTTTTGCAACTTCATTATAAGGCCACATCTTGCCTGTCAATCATCCCTGCACGATTGCAGCAAAGGCCGGACGCTGCAACTTTTTCCCCCCCTCTCCCTCTCTCAAGCTTTTTTTTTTTTTTTTTGCAAGCTTGATTCAAGATTTTTCGAGCTTGACACGTCGATATAAAATGGTGGTTATTGCTCTCATACTGCATTAGAAATTTGAACAGGTTCAGGGCTAATATTTTTTTCAAATTTCTTATTATGAGAAAATTATTTGTATCGTGGTCAGTGTCCGAGGGAGGTTGAAACTGTAAGAAATACATGAACAATTGATGCTGGGTTTTATAATAAAATTTCTGTAACCGTTGTTAGCTAAATTATATTATGTAAACCAGTAATTCTGAGTTTTTTAACCTTTAGGCGAAAGTGACTTATGTATAAATACAACAGCTATTAACACACACATGTTATATATACATATATATATATATATATATATATATATATATATATATATATATATATATATATATATATATATATATATATATATATATATATATATACGTATAAAATATGTATTTATGGGTATAAACACAAGCCTACATACATTTATATTTGAGTTTATATGTTAATATATATATATATATATATATATATATATATATATATATATATATATATATATATATATATATATATATATATATATATATATATACCATTTTAATTTCCTTCAGCAAGTTTGAATCCTCTTTTTTAAACCTTGCCAACAGTGCTATTAATAGTCAACTACCATTAATGATAATCGCCTTCGGGTTCATTCTCCGCTTGAAAAGAGAGAGAGAGAGAGAGGGGGGGTCGGCATGCACGGGCCTTTTGATACTTTATCGTGTCAATCAATAGGAGGAAGGTTTTAAGAATCATTTTCTTAGAATCCCCCCCCCCCGCTCCTACCGCGCCGGCAGGGGACCGTCTTACCCCGACCCCCCCATCTCCATCGTACCCCTTCCCCTACACCTTCGTTTTGTCGTCACGTGATCGCCTTCTTTGTTGTTTATAGGCGGTGTCCTATTAAATTTGGGCTTTGTTCAGGTGTTCCTTGGTTCCTTAATTTCACCTTCCTTCTCCCCCGCCCCCTCTCCCCTCCCTAACACCGCTCACCTCCCACCCCCTGCCCCTATCACCTCGTCCCCTTTCATGATTTTCCCAGGTTCTTCATCTTTTCCCTCTAACTGGAGAGAGAAAGAGAGAGAGAGAGAGGAGAAGAAGAAGAAGAAGAAGAAGAAGAAGAAGAAGAAGAAGAAGAAGAAGTAGTAAAGAGAGAGAGAGGCAGAGACAGAGAGAGAGAGAGAGGGGGGGAGAAAAAGAAGAAGAAGAAGAAGTAGAGAGAGAGAGAGAGAGAGAGAGAGAGAGAGATAGATAGAGTAATGCTTGTTTATCAGTGCTAGTGCTGTTCGAGACGAACACTAACGTGTAGATTCCATTAAAACCATTGCTGTTTGAAGGAACCACTTAAAATTCTGTAAGTATTTAATTATACATTTCTGTATAATTTATTAAAATTTTTTACTCTTAAAAAGGGGAAAATTTCTTAACACAGGGTTTTGAATATGTCATTATAATAAAAATAAAAACAAATTTTGAGTCTTTTAAACAAAACATTAATGTCAGTTGGAAGTGATGAAACAATTATTCTAATATATACATACATACATATACATGTATGTATGTATATGTATATATATACATATATATATATGTATATGTATATATATATATAAATATATATATGTGTGTGCGTGTGTTTATGTATGATAATCATTCAAAACATTCTTAATCACTGTTAGCCCTTGACACGTCTCAGGAGGGATCAAACGCATAATCCCCTTATCCTCAGGGAAGCTCCCACCGATACGAGGGT
>NC_089752.1:6263000-6273000 GCF_040412425.1 Macrobrachium rosenbergii
ACTACGTAGGCGATGACGTATCTTAGAGGTACCTGCTCATTGCGGCAATTCACCTGCTGACGCAATAAGGGGGTAGACAAACCTCAGCCTACATGGGGGATTTGGGGGGAAGTGAGCAGACCTTCTCTTTCTCTTGGCCTTGGAACCTTTGTTAAGATTTACACTGACCTGCGGAAGCCATACTTTTATTGGTAATAAAACCGTCCCCATGGAAGAGAGTCTCCCTAAATGAGGTCTGTTTCAGCGTCCTTACATTGATATCAATTGCTTATCGAGACACGAAGACAGCTTCAAGGAACCCGTAGCAATATCATGCATGCCCTAATTCCTCTTGTCGCCGGTAGATGTTGGTGCAAAACGAGACACTAGTTGTCAGTTGCTATCGTGGCTGTTGTACCCTCCGTTGTTGAGGCACTTGCGGTGATCACACTCTCTCTCTCTCTCTCTCTCTCTCTCTCTCTCTCTCTCTCTCTCTCTCTCTCTCTCCGAACTTAATTTTCGACGACATTCGAGTTTTCTTCCCGAAAATTCAAGAACGGGAAACGTTCCTCATGAATTCCGTTCTTTTCTTTATTTTCATGGGATCATCTCCAGCCTGGCGATTTGTTTACCTATAATTCTTCCTTAGTCTCTTGTGCTTAGCAATTTCTCGATTAAGGAACAAGATTTTGCTAAACAGGAATTGCTTTTCATCTAGGTGATGGTTGGGTCTGGTGTCTGTTCAGTGTTATTTACATTTATGTGGGAGTATTTGTGTATTATCGGTACGTATTAAAGAGGGACGGCACCCAATATTACCCATCATTTAATGAGGGGCGCATTTAAGTTGAAACCTCGTACATTGCGCGGATTTCACTAGTTTTTAGAGGCAGGACGAATGCATGAATTAAGATTACGTCAAGGGAACTCGATAAAAACGAACAGCAGCGTTCAAACGTACGCTCAGTTAACAACAGATCATTTAGGGGAACACCGCAACACCTGTAAGTCTGTACCCAAAGGAAGTTCGTGATGCAGGCCAATGCTTATATGTTAATATGAAAATATAAACTTTCCTTTGTAAGTGAGTGACAGACGGAGACAGACAGACAGACAGACAGACAGACAGACAGACAGACAAACAGACAGACAGAAAGAGAGAGGGAGAGAAAGAGAGACAGACAGAGAGAGGGAGAGACAGACAGACAGAGAGAGGGAGAGAAAGAGAGACAGACAGACATATAGGGAGACAGACAGACAGACAGAGGGAGGGAAAGAGAGACAGACAGACAGAGAGAAAGAGAGGGGGAGAGAAAGAGAGACAGACAGACAGAGAGAAAGAGAGGGGGAGAGAAAGAGAGACAGACAGACAGACAGAGAGACAGAGAAAGACAGACAGACAGAGACAGAGACAGAGGGAGAGAGATAGAGAGAGACAGAGAATGAGACAGAGACAGAGAGAGAGAGAGACAGACAGACAGAGAGACAGAACTCGCAAGTACCGAGAAAGAACGTGTTTTGCGTCCTGTTCTTGGAAGACTTGAAGTGGTAATCCGGCGGCGTCAGATATCAATATCAACGGCTACGACCTGGTCGTTCATCATTCACTTTCTTGCCGGCGTGACAGCTCTTGGCAGGTGACACCAGTTTATTGTCAACATCCTCTCTACGCTGCCACTTAGCGCGTCACAGATAGAAAGGGCAGAAAAAGAGGCGAAGCGAAGAGACAAGAAGACGTCTTGGGGGAGAAGAAGGAGAGAGAGAGAGGGAGAGAGAGAGAGGAGGAAAAAACCTCCCTGCATTAAAAAAAGAACATGGAAATCTTTTATTATTTTGTGAAAGATGAAATCTCTTCTTTGTGGTTTTCTCCTCCCAACTTCTTTTTTTCCATCATTTTTTTACATTTTTGACGTGGAAGCCTCTTTTTCGAGGTGGTCGTTATTAGAGATTAAACATTTTAAGGTGCTTCTCTTAACGAGTGTGTCGCTTCTTTCCCTTCCATCCGGGACGCCGTCCTGTTTGGGAGGCCCTTTTGCCGTCCACCTACAGAATCTGAGCAACTCCGGGCAAGAATGATGTCGTTTTTACTGTTAATGACATTGTCGTGTGCTGTGGCTTTCGACTTAAATGGATTAGCTCTTTGAGCCCGGCTTGACGATGACCGATGACTCAGGATCCTTAGGAAGTTTGGCTCTAAGAAAGGGAATTGGTGTGGGAGGGGTTAAGGGGCCCCTCTCTTTTTTTTTTTTTTTATTCGGGACTGGAAGAGAGACAGGGGGAAGAGACCTTTTTCCAGTTCACTGTGGGGTTGTCTGTATTGGCTCTGGGGTTATTTGTATATAGTCAGCTCTTTCTCTTTTTTGAATATCTTTCCTCTCTCGTGGCTTATATATCTTCCTTGGCTCCTTCTCTTTGATGATCTTTATCTCTTTTTAAGGATTTTTCCTTTGAAGGATTATTGTTACCTTCTGCGATTTCCATGTCCTGAAAGTTTTCTTTCCTTGTCGATTTCTTTCAAAGCTCAAGTATGGCAGGTAATGTCCCTACTTTGGGACGAAAAAGGAAAGTTAAAAATCAAGCGAGAATTCCTGATAAGAAAGATAATACCCAGAGAAATTAACAATTGAAATCCACGGGCTTCAAAGTTTACATAATACAGGAATGATAAAAGTTACAAACTGATAGTTTTATTTGCACCTCTTAATGCGCTACTTATTTCGAATGCGATCGGTAACTCCAGAAAGCATAATTATCATAACCATTGTAAAATCGCTCCTTCATCTTTCAAAACGAACTGTTTTGTCAAGTCATTTGGACCACACTTATCTCAATATTTATTTAAACGAAATTATATTCATCTAAATCCATAAACCCTCATATTTAAGTTGATTCTGTCCTTGAAATCATTTTCCTTTTCATCTACAAGTATACCAGAAGTTCTTGAAACATTTTCTTTCAGAAAATTCCAGGGTGGTTTCGCCTCACGTTCCATCAGTCTTGCTTCAAGTTGCTTGCACTTTCCCGTTGCATCCCTTTGCATTACGGTCAGCTGGTCTTCTTTCTGCAGTACATGTCTTCTTTCAGCCGTTTTTCCCCTTCCTGACTCTTTCATTGCTGTCCTGAGTACCGTTATTCCCTTTGCTTCAGTCATGATCCTGCATTTGCACCTTAGTTGTGGTTCTATGTAAGTAGTCCCCTAAGACATCCTGTAGCTTCTTATGTTTGGATCCTGTTCTCAGCTTTTATAATTTTGCATTTCTTTGTTTACGTATTTCAGTAATTCATTTCATGTGTCTCTCGTTGAGTATTTTATATGGTATTATTTCTCCGTCACAGTTCTCTGCTTATGAATGTCAGTAAACTGACAATTACGTGAAGGAATGAGTTCCAGTTTTAGGGTGGATTTCAACTCTCATCCAAGTTGCTTGTCAGTTACAAGCAGATGGCATTACCGATCACCCCGCGGGAAAACTCCGGCTAGAAAGTCAATGCTACGTCTGTGAAAATATGATTTATATCATCTGTACTTATGCGAGAAGACTTTCTAAGACAGTATGCTTGAGACTTACAGAGGGTATTTAAATTCGTGGTACGAATTCCAAAAGCAGGATTTCTACAGTGGTGTCATCGGTAATGCTGTGTGCGTTTAAAGGCTGATTCACATTATAACATCACTTCACCAACACATCACGTCACGTCAAAGTACGTGAGAATTTCTTACATGTAATCAAATGGACTTGTTCACACCATCACGTCACGTCACCATCAAGCACACGGCATCCACCGTCTTGTCACGATACGTTTTCTTGGAAAGAATATTCTGACGTGACGTGACGGTGCTTATGCAAGTTTCTTTACGCTAAATCTGTGAGTGACTGAGGTCGGGCACAAACTGAACGGGATTGTGACGGATAGTGTGAATATAAGGCACGGCTGATGGGACGGTAACGTGACGTGATGTGTCGGTGACGTGATGGTATAACGTGAATCAGCCTTAATTCACAAGCACCTTGGGTGCGAGTTCAAATCCGCTTTGGGGGCTGAATGAAACATTCTTTCATTTCAGTGCCACTTACATTAACATCTTGTATATCACATGAATCGGTGATTTAGTGACATAGACACTCTAGCTTATCTAAACCTGAAAGCATATGCAAAATTCTTTATGTACTTTACAGTCAATTCACACCAAGACCTTTTGTCTTGCTTACGCATCAAAAACTCACTTCAGGAAAAACCGAGCTTGCTGCAACAATCTTTTAGTAGCTTGGAATTATTCAGTAGCTCGATCAAGGTCCCCACCTCTTCCTTTTAACATTTCAGCCTCTTACAGAGTAACGTTTCGATTAATTGTATCCTTGTATCGTTTGCATCAGACAGCATTAAATATCCAATCCTCCTGTTATTCACTTCCAGCTTTTTTTCCCTTAGGCTTTCATATTCTTTCGGTGGTATCTGTAATTTGTTTCATCATCTCCTACCTCTCCTCCCTATCCCTAGTTCCCTTATCCCTAGTTCCCTTATCCCTAGTTCCCTTAACATTTAACAGCAGTCATTCTGTAAGTATATAGTTTTTGCTTCTTACTTATTTAACTCAGCATATTATTTTCGTTTTTACATACCTCGACCAAAAGCTATTACACAAAGGAAAAGCTTAGCCTTCATAAACTGCAGTTTCAACGCACGTACTCAGCTTTTTCTAAGTGCATTTATATCAGTGCTTGATTATATATAATGGACGAACTTGAGATTTTAAGCCTAGTTCAGATGTTCCAACTTGGTGGAATCTGTGCGGATGCCGTTTAAAGATTTGTATTGGCTTGTATCGTTGATATGAACTTTTTATCATCATATGTTTTATTGCATTAGTTATGATAATTACTCTCAAACCACACTGACAAATCGCCTTTTGACCGTTAAAGATATATGTTTTCAACGCTGTTTCTTTTTTTCAAAAAAGGAATTTGACGATAATGACGAAGGCCTTTCTGAGAAATATTTTATTCTGCATAAAATGTTAGAATACAAAGCCTCATGCTGGACACACAGTAATCATTAAACTAGCACTTAATGAAAATTCTCTCTCTCTCTCTCTCTCTCTCTCTCTCTCTCTCTCTCTCTCTCTCTCTCTCCATCACCTGGCAAAAGGCGCGCCTTCTAAAATTCATGCAAGTCTTATGGCCGCAATCATCATCACATAAGCCTTAACAACGGTCGAAAATGTTTGGCTCTGCCAATCGCCGTTCAGCCCCGGCTCTTGATGGAGATTGACATTCGTTGATTTTTAAAGCCTTTTCGAGCATCGGTGTTATTATTTACGCAGGCGATACATTCATATTGATGCCCTGCGTGAATTATTAATCATTTGCTTCGAATTTTATTTCCGTATTAAAAAGAAAAAAGACGAAAAAGAAGTATTTTTTTTCCCCGGTCTTTTAATAATTGAAGGTAGCACAGCGGTAGCTGTCACCAAAGTAGCACCAGATGCAATTTGTATGTTTTGTTCCGGGTAGATCAATGACTAGCTTTCTGTTTTTGGGGGTTGGGGTGGTGGGAGGACCGGGGGTGGTGGACACCTGCTTAAACTGAAATAGGAAATTGCGTACAAATCCATCAACTGCAAGTAAGTAGTACTTTGGACACAGTTCTCAAGGCCTTCGTGAGTTTAGGCCACTTCCACCCCATCTCTCTCTCTCTCTCTCTCTCTCTCCTCTCTCTCTCTCTCTCTCTCTCTCTCTCTCTCTCTCTCTCGGCAACAGACATACCGCAAAAGTTATGACTGCAAAGGTCGAAACCTGCTTGGTCACTCCGAAGTGCCATTCCCATCCCGAGAAAGGAATTCTCTTCCTTCCTCTGATCCCAGATTCGTTTCATATATGGAAAGTCACTCCCCACGAAGTCTCCTTGCAGCGCCCTTCTGGGTTTCATCGCCATAGGATCTGTGATTGCTTTTATTTAACGCCATTTACGATCTGCAGTTGCTCATTTAAAACTGAGAAAAATGCAGCAATTGGCAACTAGTTGATCACTATGCATGGAAAATGGCCACATTTGGACAACTAATTGCAATCCGGCCTCATTGGAAGGGGGCAAAAATAGCCTTGTTTTTTGGGGTCAAACGGAATTTTCCTTAAAATGAGAAAAATGCACCCTATTGGCAACAAATTGATAACTATGCATGGAAAATGGCCACATTTGGACAATAGATTGCAATCCGGCCATACTGCAGGAAGTCAAACGGACTTTTCCTTAAAACTGAGAAAAGTAAAGGCTATTGGCAACCAGTTGATCACTATGCATGGAAAAGGACTAAAATTGGACAATTGATTGCAATCCGGGAATATTGCAGGGGGGGCAAAAAAAGGCCCGAATAATAAGGCTGTAGCCTTGGGTGTATTTTGGGGGTCAAACGGATTTTTCCTTAAAACTGGGAAAATGCTGCCTATTGTCAACCAGTTATTCACAATGCATGGAAAATGGCCACACTTGAACAATTGATTACAATCTGGCAATATTGCAGAGGGCAAAAAAGGTCCGAATAGTAAGGCTATAGCCTTGGGTGTTTTTGGGGGGTCAAAAGGACTTTTCCTTAATCTCGAGACCAAGTTCGAAACCTAAAGATGAATGAAGAGCATATTTTCAGTCTAGTAATTCCTGTTTCGGTTCAGGCAAGAAAACATCTTTGTGGTGTGTATTGTATACTATGGAGCCAGCTACAAATTTGTAGTGTTAACTTGTGAGAGAGGGTATAGGTACTGAGAAATTTTTATAATCCTTCTTTTAAGCTGTAACTTTCTGCAAATTTATCATACTTGTCCATTCAGTTCATAACACTACTTGACATCCTATCTGATTTTGCTTTAGGAAGCATTTTTAAAGTTACAGGTAATGATTTTTATTTGAAAAACGTTAATGAATAGCTAATTCCCTTTCTGGTTTTGTCTGCTGAACGTTTTCTGAGTCATAGGTACTAAAGCCACACTATTTTCGGTAAGAATGTAACAGACTGAATTATTCTAAATTTGTTGCAAGGAACGTCTATGGAGTTGAGGCCATTGATCGTCAGAAACTGCAGCAATTTGAATTAATGTCTGAAATTTTTAATGTAAGAAACTCTTGTGAAACTGTAAGTGCCAAATCAAAGCCATCAATCAAAAGAATCATTAGCAGAGAGATTGATTGTCTTCTGTCTTGTTGCAATTGATCATTTGCGCACTTCATTGACATTTGAGCAGTGTCCCTCGCCCTAAGACGTGGCACCGGACCCAGACGGACTTCTCAAGGGCGTGGCCGGAGACACGTCAATCCTCACACACCGTCCTGTGACATTTCGTATTCGAAGTGGTCCGGCCAGCCGCTGCCTAATTGACGCACCTCCCTGGATTCACAAAAAGGTGCTGAACGGACGTCCGAACGGACTGGAATTCCAGATGAGAGCGTCAGGCAGACTAATGAAAAACGACTAATAGCGACATGCATTTGGAATACGCATCAGCGACGGGGACGCGGCGAAATGAATTTTTGTTCCGTTATAATACTTCGTGTGACACACGGGTTGTGACGTTAAATCTCCAATAGTTTTGTGGATGACGAAAACTGAATATAACGTAGAATATTAAATACAATATGATTTACGACCCATCCATTACACTTATGTATACGACAGTATTGTGGAAAACGCCCCGAATATTAAAGCGGAATATTACATTTCATGATTTACAGCTTATTTTGTTTCAGGTAAATAAAAAATAGATCAAAGTAAATTAATGAAATGAAATAACAAGGTGAAATAATTTACTGGGTGCGTTCATTTGACGTAGGGATTTTGCGTAGCGTTTGAAATATATTGGTTTTGATACCGAAATGCTGAGATCAGGGTAAGTTTGTTTCATTCCCTTTTGTTTTGTATTTACATTTTGCCGAATTGATCAATTCGATTTAATTTTGTATTTTGCGTTCATACTTTGTTCTCGATTTGGGTATGGACGTCCAAATCAACCTCATTCGCTGCAAGATTGCGTCAGGAAATATAGAGGAAGGTAGAAGAATCCTCATTCTAGTAGCAAATGGAGGATAAATCAGAAAGGTTGACCTCGAGCTCTCGGCTTCCACAGTATTGATCGATTAACTTTTTTTTTTTTGGCGTCATAGCTCCGGAGGTCATGGAAGCAGGTTTCCAAACTATCTGCGGGGTTGTGAGGACACGTTTGTATACAACAAATGTGAGAAGAGGTGGCCTGACTGCCTGTCCCAAGGCTTTAAAAATTCATTCATAAAAAGTCAAAAAGAGAAGTTTCAACAATAGAATGTCAGGCGATTGTCTGTTGGCTATAAAGATTGCCTCGTCGAGGTATTTCCGTTTAAAATATAAAGATTGCCTCGTCGCGGTATTCCCGTTTTAAAACATGATAAAGATTGCCTCATCGAGGCATTCCAATTTTAAAACAAGAAAATATTGCTTGGTCGAGGTATAAAATATGATTAAGATTTCTTCGTCGAGGTATTCCCGTTTTGAAACATGATAAAGATTCCCTCGTCGAACTGTTCCCATTTTAAAATATGATAAAGATTGCCTCGTTGAGGTATTCCCGTTTTAAAACCTGATAAAGATTACCTCGTCGAGGCATCAAATATGATAAAGACTGCCTTGTCGAGGTATTCCCGCTTTAAAACATGATAAAGATTGCATATTCGAGGTATTCCCGTTTTAGAACATTATCCTCGACGAGGTATTCCCGTTTTAAAACATGATAAAGATTGCCTCGTCAATGTATTCCCGTTTTAAAACATAATAAAGATTGCCTCGTCGAGGTAATCCAGTTTTAAAACCTGATGAAGATTTCCTCGTCGAGGTACTCCCGTTTTTAAACCTGATAAACTTTGCCTCGTTCAGGTTTTCCCGTTTTAAAATCTGATAGAGATTGCCTCGTCAGTGTATTCTTGTTTTAAAACATGATAAAGATTCCCGTTTTAAAATCTGATAAAGATTGCCTCGCCGAGGTTTTCCCGTTTTAAAACTTGAAAAGAATTGCCTCGTCGAGGTATTCCTTTTTTAAAATCTGATAAAGATTTCCTCGTCGAGTTGTTCCCGTTTTAAAACATGATAAAAGATTGCCTCGTTGAGGTTTTCCCGTTTTAAAACATGATGAAGATTGCCTCGTCGAGGTATTCCCGTTTTAAAATCTGATAAACATTGCCTCGTCGAGGTTTTCCCGTTTTAAAACTTGAAAAGAATTGCCTCGTCGAGGTATTCCTTTTTTAAAATCTGATAAAGATTTCCTCGTCGAGGTGTTCGTTTAAAACATGATAAAAGATTGCCTCGTTGAGGTTTTCCCGTTTTAAAACACGATAAAGATTGCCTCGTCGAGGTTTCCCCGTTATGAGATATGATTATGACGGTATGCCTTTTGACGAAGAAGTCATCGACCACGAACCATCCTCGTATGGGACCCGCTTCAGTTGACTGGCCACCTACTACTTCATTATTGCCGAAATCAACAAAAGAACAGTAGGTTCAAGGGAAGAGAGAGAGAGAGAGAGAGAGAGAGAGAGAGAGAGAGAGAGGAGGAACCTTTAATTAACAAGAGGGTGCACTCTCCTAATTGCAACTGTTAAGAGTGAAAACAGCGCCATATGTTTAGTCTTTCGGGGAGAACAGTGGCCAGTCTGGGTCGCGGATAGACATGAGGGAATTTTATTCCTTTCGCAACTCAGCAGTAGCTGTAAACTATTTTGAGCATCGTATATCAGCTTTCAAATAAATAAATAATTAGATGAATAATAAATAGGTGAATGATAAATATTTAATCCAAGTAAATAATAGATGACATTTTTGTTGTTATTCATTTATGTTTCATTTTGTGTGTATATATATATAGATATATATATATACATACATATATATATACTGTATATATATATATATATATATATATATATATATATATATATATATATATATGCATATATATATACTGTGTATATATATATATATATATATATATATATATATATATATATA
>NC_089752.1:6275500-6303000 GCF_040412425.1 Macrobrachium rosenbergii
TTAATTTTTTTTTCTCTAGCTTAATTTTTTTTCTCTGTTCCAGGGCCAGTAAAGGAAGTCTTAAGGAGAGAGGACTTTTACACACGTGAGTAAATAAAATATTTGTTTTTTTATCTCTCACCCTCTTTCTCTCTTTCACACGCACAAACACACTTTAGTATAACGATGCCAAAAAGATCAAATAAAAAATTCCCCATTGATCCGACACGATTGAAATATTAAATCGGTTTTTAAAATAACTCACTAAAAGTCAGATTTAACTTGCATCACAGACTAGTTCTTGAAACACGAGAGCGTGTTTTCATAATGAGAATATTTTCTGAAGCGTAATAGTTTTTTTTTCATTTTTGAGTTTCCTTAAAGTAAAACAATATCTGATGATGCAGAATGGTCTCCCGGAAAGTATGTCTATATTTTGCTAAGGGATGGGGGTTGGGGGAGGGGTGGCAACAAAAAGGGGTTATATTTCAATACAGACTTGTTCTAAATGCTCTAAAACGCATATCGAATTGCGCACTTCGCGTAGTTCTAATAAATTTAAATAATTGTGGCAATTCAAACGAATTTCGAAAGACCACATTTTTTGCTCTGCATTTCAGATTAATTCAATTATTTCCATTTCATTTTTCTCTTTTGTAATGTGACTCTACATTGGAAATTTCACTCTTTTGCATTGCAGATGCGCTTTGAAATTTTAAGTATTTTTTTGCGTTGCGGAGTTATTTTGAAAATTTCAACATTTTTACAAAAGAGATTAAACTGGAAAAAATTTTATTTTCATCTTTTAAGACTCGAGGCAAACTATTAACGAGTTTTTTTCTATCGTTGATGAGACTAAGCCTAGCAAATGTACTTATAATATGCGATGTAAACTAATCAGGGGAAAATTTAATAACGAATTTTGCTAAACAGACAAGTTCGTAATTTTTCAGAGTAAGAATTACTCCGCAGTTATAACTTGAAACTTTTTTGATATGGAAAATTCCGACTCTTTTTAAAATTGGATTACATTAAGGAGTAAAATAAAAGGTAAAGATGATAGAAAAAAGATAAGACAAGAATCACATTTCACCAGGAGTACGACATAAACAAATGAATCAATAAATAGATGAATATATATATGTATACAAATATATATAGTTTTTTAACTTTTAATAGTGGCCCGCATAAATTTTCTTGTTATACATATTCATATATATATATATATATATATATATATATATATATGTATATATATATATATATATGTATATATATATATATGTAGATATATAGATATATATATATATATATATATATATATATATATATATATATATATATATATACATATATATATATATATATATATATATATATATATATATATTTATATATATATATATATATATATATATATATATATATATATATATATATATATATATATATATATATATATATATATATATATGTATAACAAGGAAATTTATACGGGCTACTATCAAGAGTTACAACACTTCAGAAAAGGAATTAATTTTGACCTGGATTACCAAATAAAAGATACGATTCAGTTTTTGGGTCCACTGTGATTTAACAAGGTATCTTAACAAACAACGCAGGTGCGAGTGTAATTTTCACCTTTTACCTGTAATCTCAAAGGCTCCAGGACCGCGAAGCGTTTAACTCACACCGCAGAAGCGTGGGAGAGGAAAGGATTACAGAAAATATTCTGGGATATTTTTCAAGGGGAATATATACAGAAATATTATCGTGAAAACTACATAAACTTCGCGACCTCAATTTACCGTTATTGGGAATTGGCCCGGAATCATCAAGCTTAGGTTTTCAGAGCCGTGAAATTGTAAATTAATCGAATATCTCAAGGGTGTCTCTCTCTCTCTCTCTCTCTCTCTCTCTCTCTCTCTCTCTCTCTCTCTCTCTCTCTCTCTCTCTCTCTCTCTCTAACAGGGTACGAAATTGCACCCAACACGAAAGTAACTGCTACGATAGGATTCAATGGAGTGTTAATTGTACAGCACAGGGCTCGCAGTCTTTGTCATAATTATAAGGTCTTTCTTTCAAATACATACAGTATATACTGTATATATAATTTATATATATATATATATATATATATATATATATATATATATTTCATATACATACATACATACATATATATATATATATATATATATATATATATATATATATACATACATATATATATACATATATGTATATATATATATATATATATATATATATATATATATATATATAAATATTTCATATACATATATATGTATTTATATATATATTATATAAATATTTATATATATATATATATTATATATATATGTTATATATATATATATATGTATATATATGCATACATACATGAAGAAAGAATAGGATTCATTATAAGGACAGCAGTCAGGTGCAATATTAATTAATCCTCAGTTTTGTATCCAGATTTTGTATAACCATTTTGACACATTTTCTAGGCAAGAATAATAACTCTTGCAGTTATATCCAGCAGACAATTTTAGACGTGACTGCAAAGGCCTTGTGATGTTCTTTCACGATAATCTTTTGGAGAGGCTTCAGGACTTCGCGAAACTTGAGGCCATTCCTAAAAAGTGTCCTTGGAATGAAGTGGTATTGTGGACACTTCCTCACCTACATTTGGTGCGGTTCTTCTGTTAGTTACTCTCAGGTTGTTTCTGAGGAACCAAATCACCCTTTTAAGACAGGATTCCGTGGTTGTTTCTTTTCTCCTACAAACATTATTAAGAGTTCTCCTGTTTTCCTTTTTTTTATTATTATTTATTTAGCACTTTAAAGTGTTAGTTCCTTCTTCTTTTCCCTTCATCCTCATTTTTCTTAGGTCTTCTTCTTTTCCCTTCATCCTCCTTTTTCTTAGGTTTTCTTTTCCCTTCATCCTCCTCTTCCTTAGGTCTTCTTCTTTTCCCTTCATCCTCCTTTTCCTTATGTCTTCTTCTTTTCCCTTCATCCTCCTTTTTCTTAGTTTTTCTTTTCCCTTCATCCTCCTCTTCCTTAGGTCTTCTTCTTTTCCCTTCATCCTCCTTTTTCTTATGTCCTTCTTCTTTTCCCTTCATCCTCCTCTTTCTTATGTCCTTCTTCTTTTCCCTTCATCCTCCTTTTTCTTAGGTCCTTCTTCTTTTCCCTTCATCCTCCTTTTTCTTAGGTCCTTCTTTTCCCTTCATCCTCCTTTTTCTTAGGTCCTTCTTTTCCCTTCATCCTCCTTTTTCTTAGGTCCTTCTTTTCCCTTCATCCTCCTTTTTCTTGGTCATGCCTGTCATTCCGTCGCTCCCTACAGAAATAACAAAGGTATGTTGCCCCGTTTTACACTACAGTAACATGCGTACCTTACAGTTAAAATGCAGCTGTGATAAAAACGTTGTCCTAGCTCCTCAGTATTCGCATATGGCAATATCCCACATCTATGTTAAATTAACCACATATATACAGTATACTGTATTATATATATATATATATATATATATATATATATATATATATATATATATATATATATATATATATATATATATATATATATCATATATATACATATAAATATATATATATATAAATACATATATATATATATATATATATATATATATATATATATATATATATATATATATATATATATACATATATATATACGTCAGAGTTTACGTGTTTGGTCGCGCATGCGTACAAGTGTGTATGAACACCACAATATATCAAGGCAGTCCAGATCCTATCAGCATAACCGATTTGGTTGTTCCCTTCAACTTATTTCCGTTCTCTGTATGTGATGACCATAGGTTTTATGGCCCATTAATAGAGGGAAAAAAGGGGGAAAATATTGCTGTTTAACGATCAGAAAAAGCATTGTGTGTCTACTACACTCTCGGCTAAGAAAGTGAAATACGGTAATGGGTTTTGGGTTCACCTTTCATTTCACTTTATTTTTCCCCCCTTCTGTTTAGGCAATTTTTTCACCTATTTAGGACGTATTTATATTAGAAGTTAGAGTGGATGAGATTTTGAAAGTCCTCGTGTGTGGTATGTAAGTATTGTGTATATACATATATATATATATATATATATATATATATATATATATATATATATATATATATATATATATATATATATATATATATATATATATATACATAATATATATATATATATATATATATATATATAGAAAAATCCACGAAGGAAAGAGAGACAATGGAGTGCTGCAAGGCCTTTCGACTCATAGTCCTTTTTACTCAGTCTGCTCAGTAAAGCACTATAAGTCGAAAGGCCTTGCAGCACTCCATTGTTTCTCTTTCCTTCGTGGATTTTGTTTTTATTTAAGTATTAATCACGTTCCATATTTTCGTGATTCATTTTATATATATATATATTCATTTATATATATATATATATATATATATATATATATATATATATATATATATATATATATATATATAGTATATATATATATATATATATATATATATTATATATATATATGTATATATATATATATATATATATATATATATATATATATATTTATGTGTATATATGTATATATATACACATACATTTAAATTGGATATAACGAAACAGCAACTGAAACTTCGAGTTAGTTCCTAGTTTCATCGTCGTCTCCGAACATTTCCTTCTCTACCAAATGAAAACTGTAGTATTTATTCATCTCCTTTTAGATTACTTTCTCGAGGAACGCGGTCTCTTTTCATATCTAACCGCTGTTACGAGAGTTAGATGGGCTTTTGTTCCTCAAGGGAGAGATAAAAAAAAGAAGTGTGTAAGGTGTTTTACGAGTGGGAGGTTTTCCTTGGTACTATTGTTATTATTATTATCATATGTACACCTTCTTGTGGATGACATCTCAAGGCCATCCACAAGAAGGTGTACATATAATAATAATAATAATAATAATAATAATAATAATAATAATAATAATAATAATAATAATAATAATCTATAGACCATGATCTGTTCTCCAAGAATCTAGAAGACTGAATTGCCCATATGCTGAAATTAAAGACATTTATTATTATTATTATTATTATTATTATTATTATTATTATTATTATTATTATTATTATTATTATTATCATATGTACACCTCCTTGTGGATGACATCTCAAGGCCATCCACAAGAAGGTGTACATATGATGATGATAATAATAATAATAATAATAATAATAATAATAATAATAATAATAATAATAATAATAATAGTAATAAAAATATAAAGACAACAATCTGTTCTCCAAGAATCTAGAAGACTGAATTGCCCATATGCGGAAATTAAAGACTAAGGACAAGACATAACTGTAATATTATTATAATAATTTCGATGATGACTACAGGCTTCAACGAAAACATGTAAATGCAAGAAAAATAATTCTTCTCCTATTTCCCAATGAGCATCATATTTTTTGGAAGCTTGAACTTAAAGTCATTGGCCCCTGTGGTGGGCTTGTTCCATATGGATGGGGTTCATCTTCTGAATAATAATAATAATAATAATAATAATAATAATAATAATAATAATAATAATAATAATAATAATAATAATTATTATTATTTTATTTTATTATTATTATTATTATTATTATTATTATTATTATTATTATTATTATTATTCAAAAAGAGCATTTGTTTCCCATCGTAGGGTTTATTTTCTGAATAATAATAATAATAATTATTATTATTATTATTATTATTATTATTATTATTATTATTATTATTATTATTATTATTATTATTCAAAAAAGAGCATTTGTTTCCTATCGTAGGGTTCATTTTCTGAATAATAATAATAATAATAATAATAATAATAATAATAATTAATTATTATTATTATTATTATTATTATTATTATTATTATTATTATTCAAAAAAGAGCATTTATTTCCCATCGTAGGGTTCATTTTCTGAATAATAATAATAATAATAATAATAATAATAATATTATTATTATTATTATTATTATTATTATTATTATTATTATTATTATTCACAAAGGAGCATTTATTTCCCATCGTAGGTTCATTTTCTGAATAATAATAATAATAATAATAATAATAATAATAATAATAATAATAATTAATAATAATAATAATAATAATAATAATAATAATAATAATAATAATAATAATAATAATAATAATAATAATAATAATAATAATAATAATTCAAAATTATTCATGAAAGAGCATTTATTTCCATCGACTTTTTTTTTTTTATTTCAAGTCGTATCATAGGTTTATTTTTTTGGTTGTAGCCGCCTTCCGTGAGACCCCTTTAAAAAAAAAAAAAAACGAGCTAAGTAAACTGAAAGCCTGTCCAGTCTGATCCATTCTTTCATTAGCGATCGTAGAGATTCTCTTGCGCTCACCTGTTCAGGTGAGCTCAGTGGGTCAATCCTTTTCTCTCTCTCTCTCTCTCTCTCTCTCTCTCTCTCTCTCTCTCTCTCTCTCTCTCTCCGCATTCCAATTTGCCAACCGGGGCATATATGCCTGCGTTAAAATGTTCCGCCGTGCAAACTTTAATTACGCCGCGGTGAAACAAAGAGGAAGAGGGAAATGGCTCTTCTTCAGTTTCATTTTTTTTTTTTTTTTTTTTTTGTAAATGAAAGTAATAACTGAAGCAATAGAAGCTTGGGCCTAAACCCCCCCCCCCCCCAATCACCTCCCCCACCCTTCCGTCCCCTCTTTCATCTGGAAAACATATTTATGGAGCGAAGTTGCAAAATATATTCTTGTCATTATTATTGGGTGAGCTCTTCCGCTGCGAGCGTTTCCAGGAGAAAGGAAAAACGCTATCACGGAGAGCACAATACGACCCCCCCGGGCCCGAAGTAACGCCCACCCTGGGGTCGTAAACATCGTTCCTTTCCATACGACCTGGGAGGGACGGGGAGGGAGAGAGAGAGAGTGTCTGTGTGTGTGTGTATGTGTTTTTGTGTATGTGTGTGTGTTTGTGTATGTGTGTATGTGCATGTGGTTGTGTGTGTATGTTAGATATTTTAGAACACCTCTCTGATACAGCTGATCTCCCCTCCCTGTAGGTCCAGATCCCCCCTTAACCCCCTCCTCCCCTCCTCCCCCCTCCACCCCGCCATCCCCTCCTCCTGTCTTACCAGAGGCTCTCTGAGTTTATTTCTCGAGCGCAAATGCTCCCGATAATAAATTCCCACATAATATATCTGATATTGTTATTGGTATTTCCTTGTCGATGTTTTTCAGAGTATGGCTGTTAAGGATCTCATATGCCTTGGATCATATTTTCCGCTGCTATATCGCGAGCAGACGGAACTTTTGGCACTTCTAAATTACACGCGAGTGATCTGTGAATGGTGTTAAAGATAAGTATTTCCGGAGGACAAAGGACGCCCCCCCTAATGTACAGGTGTGTTTTGGAAAGCAATGCGACCGATCCTCAATACTTTATGCACGCTTCGTTCGTTCCAGCGGACGCCTTATCAAAGGTCTTGCTGGAAAGCCTCTGTGGCTGGAAGGTCTTTATGCGTTGTTTTTCTT
Organism: Macrobrachium rosenbergii; assembly: GCF_040412425.1. NCBI lineage: Eukaryota > Metazoa > Arthropoda > Malacostraca > Decapoda > Palaemonidae > Macrobrachium > Macrobrachium rosenbergii. The sequence continues at coordinate 6,283,075 of NC_089752.1, forward strand.
TCCATCTGCGTTTTGAAGGATGGTGCATCGCCGGTCTCGAAGGGAGGTTTGATTATCTGATTAGCTGTACTCGTAATTACCATGCTTTTCCAAATTCTCTTAGGAAAACACATTGACACTGTGATGCAAATTCTGAAAATACTTCTATAAGAATGGCGGTAATCTCTGCTTTGTTATTGTTATGATCAGAACAGTTTAATGTACATACTGATGAACATACAGATATAGGACATTACCTTAAACAGAAGTAGTGTAATTGATGTCGTTAATTTTTTACTGCCAGATATTCTTATAGATTTCTATTTAATATGGTTTAGCGGTTTATCTTTCTTTATCATTCTCGGTTTATCTTTCTTTATCATTCTGAGCAGTAAGTTCAAGAGATTCATGACTTGAAAAGCAAAAGAACAAATTTAAATGGAATTTTGAATACCGGTGAGGAGAAAGTATCTTCTGTAACCCGGTAGACGATTTACTGCACTGCGTTGTAATTTTTCATACCTAGTTATGATTTAAAGTATTATATTGCAATACGATAGAGACCAAGATGTACAATACCTGTCCAAATTATTTTAGGTCCCTAACAGAAAGAACGTGCTAATAGCCATTTTTTCTTTCTTGAGTAATAACTACTATTCCTCCTAAGAGAAATTAGGCTGAAATAGTCAGAAAATACAGAGAATAGTGCATTCTTTAGTGGATGGCGCGAAAGACTGATTAACTCTCGGGTTGCCCACTTACTTACTGAAAGGTTGAGAGAGGGGGTGGAAGATTTGCTCACGATGATGTAATTTTTCTTAAGATCCAATTCCTGTATCACACTTGGTCTGTCATTTTTAGTCGTCTGTTGCCATTGCAATGGTTATTCTGTAGCAGTGGTATTGAAATTGATACAATATGTGACAGAACGTGCTATTAAGGTACTCGTCGATAGGATTCTCTCTCTCTCTCTCTCTCTCTCTCTCTCTCTCTCTCTCTCTCTCTCTCTCTCTCTTTATTTTCCTATCTATCTATCTATCTTGTATCTATCTGTCTATATGTATAATATATATATATCCATATATATATATATATATATATATATATATATATATATATATATATATATATATATATATATATATATATATATATATATATAATTAGCATATTATAACATGGCCCTAAAAAAAGGTGCGTTTGTCCCGTTCTGCCTGGAACATTCCATTAAGTAGGGAACCTGAAATAATCTGATAAAAAAATGAAGAAAAAAAAAAGAATACACGAATGTTATCAAGGCTCTCGTGGCGATCAATAATCAATAAGGCGGTTGTAGTAACGCATTAAACAATAATGAACGCTAATATCCTCAAACTTCTGTGCCAACTGGCCGCACGAAACCGACCTCGGAATCACGAGCTGACGATATTTCACATGCGTTTCTGGAAACCTGGAACTATATTTATGATGAGAGGTTTCTCTGAAAACTAAGGAGAAGAAGAAATCGCAGACTTTATGATCTTTAATGCATGAAACACTCGGAAGCAAGGGTTTCATGATGAGAGGTTTCTCTGAAAACCAAGGAAGAAGAAAAATCGCAAACATTGTGATTTTTAATGCATGAAACACTCGGAAGCAAGGGTTTCATGATGAGATGCTCCGAAAATCATCAAACATTATGATTTTTAATGCCTGAAACACTCGGAAGAAGAAGATGAATGTTTCTCCGAAACCATCAAACATTATGATTTTTAATGCATGAAACACTCGGAAGCAAGGGTTTCATGATGAGAGGTTTCTCCGAAAATCATCAAACATTATGATTTTTAATGCCTGAAACACTCGGAAGCAAGGGTTTCATGATGAGAGGTTTCTCCGAAAATCATCAAACATTATGATTTTTAATGCCTGAAACACTCGGAAGCAAGGGTTTCATGACGAGAGGTTTCTCCGAAAATCATCAAACAAGAAATGAATGAAACCGTAAACATCATGATTCTTCTCCGAAAATCATCAAACATTATGTTTCTAATGCCTGAAAACCCTGAAGAAGACATTTCATGATGAGTGTTTCTCCGAAAACCAAGTTGAAGAAACCGAAACATCATGAAAAGATACTTTCTCTGAAAACCCTGAAAAGACAAGAGTTTTATGAAAGTTGGGAAGTAAGATACTGTTCTCGAGAGTTGCGGAAGAAGACCTAACAGTCCCTGAAATCTGAACGGAATAAACAACAGAAACAAGCTCCACGGCGCGGATTTATTACTGAAACCATCTCAAGAAGAACAAAGCTCGTGAAAACCAAGTGAGAAGACGTGCTGCTAAGTGTTTCAGAAAGCCTTGAGGGGCGGAGATCTCCCGAAATGTTCTATTTTTTCTAACAGTCAAGGGCCGTGAAAGTGTGACTGGCGTTTTCGGAAAATAAGACGAAAACACCTATTGATCATGCACAGTGACGTTGTTCCTGAAACCCCTTTTCCCGTAGGGGGGTTAGTGCCGTCAGTTCACCTCACGCAGTGCACTGTAGGCATACTTAAGGTTCTTTGCAGCGTGCCTTCGGCCCCTAGCTGCAACCTCTTTCATTCCTTTTACTGTAACCTTAGTTCATATTCCCTTTCTTCCATCTTGCTTTCCACCCTCTCCTAACAATTGATTCATAGTGCAACTGAGTGGTTTTCCTCCTGTTACACCTTTCAAACTGTCGATTTCCCTGTCAGCGATAAATGACTTCATAGGGCCCAGCGCTTGGCCTTGGGCCTAAATCCTATATTCTGAAACCTTCTTCTATCAAGAGTTCATGAGAACCTCAAAACCACGAGCTCCTGTAACTGGAGTGTGTTCGGAAGCTTTAATGCTCATTGCGTTGCGAGAGTGATTTCCGAGTACCCAATTATTGCACCTCTGCAATAATGAGGGTTATGGAAGCCTTGCAATTACTGAGATTTTATGGAGCTTGGGGTACTTCTTATAGGACCCCGCAGTCACGATCTCTGCTATCAGTAAGGGTCGCCCTTAAATGCCTCGCAGTCATAAACATCAACATTTCTAGAGTTATTCCTAGATTATCCCCAGTCAAAAGATTTGTTTATATCAGTGGTTCTCAGCCTGGGGGGCGTCAGGAATTTCCAAGGGGGGGCGCGAGCCCTAGAGAAAGATTAAAAATTATCTAATGATTTTCGTTATTCTCCTAACAAGAGTCACTAAGAAGCAGTGTCAAGTATCTCACTAATTCATTCCCCATAGAATAAAAACGCCCCTTCTCTTTCTCTTTTTTTCATTTTCTTTAAATCTGGAAGGGAATTTTACTCATAGATGCAAGGGGGGCGGGGTGCGTGGAGGGAAAGACCATCTCTTAGAGGGGGCGTGGTAATGAAAAGGTTGAGAACCACTGGTTTATGTTAAAATTAAACTGTTCTCGAATGCTGCACCGGTAGGAAGACGTTCCTGAATATGCCTCAGGTTCAGTAGCTTTACATAAGTGAGGGTTATTCCAGAATAGCTTGCAGGATGGAGTATTACCCGTATGTGAGCGCTTATCAACTCTTCGAAATCACGAGCTATACTGCCGGGAGAGTTATTCACTGAATGGATGCAGTTACAGCTCAACTGTCTTTAGAGTTGATGAATCCTCTAAATCTTATAAGCATTTACAGTGTAACAAAGAGCTTTAGTTGAATAAAAGTTATTCTTCTTGAATACCTCGCAATTATGAGGTTTACTGGAATAAGAGCTATTCTTATATAGCTTGCAATCATGAACTTTACTGACATGAGAGTTAATACGGAATTACCTCGCAGTCATGGTCCGTACTGGCGTGAGTGTTATTCTTGAATACCCCGCATTTATTAGCTCTAATGGCGTGAGAGCTGTTCTTGAATACCGCGCACCATGGTGCGAGAGGTTTTCTTGATCCCCTCGCAATAATGAGCTTACTGGCGCGAGTTTTTGTGGATAATACCTCGCAATCATGAGCTTTGCTGATGTTATACTTATTCATAATTACATCGCTGCCATAAACGTTATTGCTGAAAGATTTTCCTTGAACATTTCGCAATAAGCTTTACCTTTATGAGGAAAATGCCTCAATAGTTACCTTGTGAGAGCAATACCTTTCAGATTAAGCTCTTCCTTGGGAGAGTCGGTAGAGTTGTGGCCTTGCACTCGCTAGGCCCGAGTTCGACTCTCAGGCCGGCTAATGAAGAGTTAGAGGAATTTATTTCTGGTGAGAGAAATTCATTTCTTGCTATAATGTTTTTCGGATTCCACAATAAGCTGTAGGTCCCGTTGCTATGTAACCAATTGGTTCTTAGCCACGTTAAATAAATCTAATCCTTCGGACCAGCAGGAGAGCTGTTAATCAGCTCAGTGGTCTGGTTAAACTAAGGTATACTTAACTTTTAACCTCTCAGATTAACTAAATATTTCCATTCCCCCCGTTGTGGGGTAGTGCCGTCAGTGCACCTCACAGGGCGCACTGTAGGCATTACTAAAGGTTCTTTGCTGTGTCCCTTCAGCCCCTAGCTGCAACCCCTTTCATTCCTTTTACTGTTCCTCCGTTCATATTATCTTTCTTCCATCTTGCTATTCACACTTTCTTAACAATTGATTCTTAGTGCAGCTACGAGGTGTTCCTCCTGTTACACCTTTCAACCCTCCTTTACTCTCAATTTTCGTTGCAGCGCTGAATGACCTCATAGGTCCCAGCGCTTGGCCTTTGGCCTAAATCTTACATTCCTTTCCTATCCTATCTCCATTCCCAGTGATCTTTCCCCCTTCCACGCCACCTCCGCAGAAGAAAATATGAGAGAAAGCAAAAAAAAAAAAAAAGTTAAAACCTCTGGAGGAAAATAAGAAAAAAAGAGAAAGAAAAAAAAGATAAAACAAGACCGAAGAGAAAAAAAAAAAACTCTCATGACTAAATCATACCGAGGATTAAAAGCCTGAACGAACGAGGGGGGAAGACATCGTTGCACAAAAACAGTCATTCAAAGATCCCATCGGTCTTCATCTACTTTGCAATTTCGGACCTGCCTATTAATGACCACCTTTACCTGGGCGACCGGTTGCCAGGAATGGCCCCGCCAGCCAAGTCGCTGATCATTAATACGGCCATGTAAATTCCGTCCATTTAGTCAGGAGCGCCGAGGTGTGTTGGGTCGTTAGCTTGTCTGTTTATTTATTATTATTTATTTTTGTTTTTTTTTTTCTTGGAAAAAAATAACGACAACAATTAAGGTTATATATAGACGTGTAAGATTTATTTTAAAGATGTTTTCTAAGATTGTCTGTTTATTTATTTATTTATTTATTTATTTATTTATTTATCTTCATTTTTTCTCCTCTTGGAAAAAAATAACGCCAACAGTTAAGGTTTATTTAAAAGATGTTTTTCTAAGGTTGTCTGCTTATTTATTTATATTTTTTTTCTCCTTTTGGAAGAAAATAACGCTAACAATTTAGGTTATATATAGACATGTAAGACTGATTTAAAAGATTTTTTCTACTATTGTCCGTTTATTTTTTTTCTCCTCTTGGAAAGAAATTATGCCTACAATTAAGATTAATTAGACGTTGAAGCTTTATTTTAAAGATGTTCTCTAAGATTGTTTGTTTATTTTTTTTCTCCTCTTGGAAAAAAATAAGTCCAACAATTAAGGTTATATAGACATATAAGATTCATTTAAAAGATGTTTTCTAAGATAGTTTGTTTGTTTATTATTTTATTTTCTCTCCTCTTGGGAAAAAAAATAAGGCCAACAATTAAGGTTATATAGACATGTAAGATTTATTCAAAAGATGTTTTCCAAGATATATTCTAACCTTAATATCTTTTATATTTCAAACAAAAATCGATAAACTGACTCAACGGAGCCAGTATTAGGAGTCCGTTGTTTTTTTGCCATTTGTTTCGATTTTTCTCTCTTTAAAACGAACGCTGCCAACGTCATAACTATATTTCTAGAATATAATCTTATATTCTTAGAATATATCTTGATATTCTTAGAATACATCTTCATATTCTTAGAATATATCTTTATATTCTTAGAATGTATCTTTATATTCTTAGGATATATCTTTATATTCTTAGGATATATCTTGACATTCTTAGAATTTATCTTTATACTCTTATAATATATCTTGATATTCTTAGAATATATCTTCATATTCTTAGAATATATCTTTATACTCTTATAATATATCTTGATATTCTTAGATTATACCTTGATATTCTTATAATATATCTTCATATTCTAAGAATATATCTTCATATTCTTAGAATATATCTTGATATTCTTAGAATACATCTTCATATTCTTAGAATATATCCTGATATTCTTAGAATATATCTTGATATTCTTAGAATATATCTTCATATTCTTAGAATATCTTTATATTCTTAGAATATATCTTCATATTCTTAGGATATATCTTTATATCCTTAGAATATATCTTTATATTCTTAGAATATTTACTTTAAATGAAGTATTCAACTAGAATGTTTACCTTCCAAAACAACCCATGATGATCTGGCTATTGTTGGAGCGTAGATGTTTCAGTCGATAAGAACGAGAGACTTTACTTTTTTTTATCGCGAGAAATCGATCTCTAGAGTCTTTTGAAAAATATTTTTCGTATAATAATAATAATATTTGTTTTATTACATTTTTTTAACCGATTAAAGATGGGTAAGTTTGTTATTATCAAGCAGTCAGGGAACTCTCTCTCTCTCTCTCTCTCTCTCTCTCTCTCTCTCTCTCTCTCTCTCTCTCTCTCTCTCTCTCTCTCTCTATGTATATATATGTGTGTGTGTGTGTATGTGTATGATTGTACATATACAGTTATAAATAAAAACATGTATATAAAACATCCTGGTTATTATAAAAAATCCTCAAGTCTGTCTGCCTCTCTCTCTCTCTCTCTCTCTCTCTCTGACGAGGGAGCTACAGATAAGCAATGCGTTGTGACCAACACACTGAACACTGACGAAAGCAAATAAAAGCAAACCGGTTCTCTTTATTTTTTCATTCAATTTCATTTATTAGTCCAAGTTCCAGTTCGATCCCTCAGACAGTACCTTTGCAGTAATTTGAACGATTATTAAGCAAACATAATTTTCATCTTTATTATTCTGCAGCATTTATGTTCACCATTAACCGATCTGAATGTTTACCTGACCTCCTTCACCCTTTGACCTTAAGAGAGTACTTCAGTAATCGAAAATTACTTCATTTTTTTAGATTTTCACTACTATAAAAAATGAATTTTTACTTCAAAATGACTTTTATTATTTTAGATTTTCACTTCTAGAAAACATTTATCTTACTTCAAAATTACTTCATTTTTTATAGATTTTCACTTCTAGAAAAAATTCATTTTACTTCAAGATTACTTAATTTTTTAGATTTTCACTTCTAGAAAAAATTAATTTTACTTCAAAATTACTTCGTTTTTTTTTAGATTTTCACTTCTAGAAAAAATTTATTTGACTTCTCAAATTAAGTATGACCGTGAGTTATTCAATGACCTTAACTTTTTCTTTTATAAAGAAAACGTTTCGAACGCTCAAATATAGTATGACCGTGTATCCCTTGACCTTAATCTATACTTAAAAAATTGTTTGACATCTCAAAATCGGTATGACCTATTTTCATCAGGTCACACTTGACCTTCACTTTAAAAGAAGTGCTTTGACCTCTGACCTCTCATATTCAATGAGACTCGGCCTACAGTTAAACTATAGTTAAACCATTAGTGTTAATTGACCACGAAATTCACCAATGTTTTAATGTTTAAGCTTGTATTTTTAAAACTGCGTCTCTGTCATTGCATTTTGCCTCGCCTTATCCTGCTGTGTGGTGTATTTCATCGCCTCTTTTTGTAGGGTGGGCTCTTTTATCATTTCCTGCTCTGCCTTCATGAATATTCACCTACCCGTTGTTTAGTAGGAGTCAACAGCAATGCATTACTTGATGTGCGTGTGTGTGTCTGTTCGTACGCTCGCGTGTGGGTGTGTGTGTGGCACTCTTGAAACGAATTGGAATGAAAGTGAATATATACTGTATGTATATATATATATATATATATATACATACATATACATATATATATACATATATATATACAGTATATATATATATATATATGTATGTAGGTATATGTATGTGTGTGTATATTCAGTATATATATATATATATATATATATATATATATATATATATATATATATATATATATATATATATATATATATAATATATATATATATATATATATATATATATATAATATATATATATATATATATATATATATATATATATATATATATATATATATATATATATATATATATATATAGAGAGAGAGAGAGAGAGAGAGAGAGAGAGAGAGAGAGAGAGAGAGAGAGAGAGAGAGAGAGAGAGAGAGAGAGAGAGAGAGTTTTGTTATATAAAACAAATTTTTGTCTTTTTGAGCAAATTAGAAAAATGAGGATACGATTATTTTAAGAACACTTCTCATAAACGTTAAAAAACAAACTACACTACGATACAAAATCCTTTTCAATTACTTACTTCATTACATTTCAATTAAACAGCTACTATCAATCTTAAAATGACTCAACTCTTGCAAACCCACAAGTTAATTAAGTAAATACCTCCAATGACCTTTAGTCTACGCGTAAAAAAAAAAAAAGAACAAAACAAGAGAAAAATAAGTGTCGGCTATAATTCACTGGACGCTGATGTCGCAGACTAAACAAGAAACAAATTGCAGATATATCTATTTTGCGATTCCCGGTCTGTGTAGCATCAACGCATGAGTGGTTCGTGCGCTGAATATTCCTCGCGTGATACGGACATGCACACTGGTTGCATATGCAAGTGCGAACAACAAGCTATTGCCCCGAAGTATAATCATCGTCGGCGGAGATATATCATTTAGCCCCGCTGTAGTTAGGGCTTTCGCTGGGCCTTCCAGATGTCCAGCGGCGAGATCAGTCCCAGATTTTTCGTATGAAAGAATGTCCGCTCTTTGGTTCGGTTAGAGAGAGGACTCGTGTTAAAAAGATTAAAAAAAAATATACAAAAAAAATCCCCCTCACATGACTTTTCATACGAGCATTATGGGTTGGTCTTTTATAGCTATAATCCCGTGCTTTTTTTTCCCCCTCCCCCCTTATCATCTATATTTCGGTATTCTCGGCCCTCCCCTAGCCAGGGGGTAGGTGGGTGGGTGTGCGGTGAGGGCGTCACGCCAACCACCACATTCATATTTGATGGTTTTTATGGGCTTAACATGCAAGCGGGCTGGTCTTACTCCTGCCGGATCACGCTATAGGTAAACCAGCCCATCAAATAGCGCCCTAGATCCTCAGCGCCCACACCCACAGTTTCCCCCTTGTCGCATCCGTTGTGGTGGCCTGTCCGGTTGCACGTATGTTGGCAAGAATTCCTCGTCTGCAACTCCGTCGGGAAGTTGGAGACTCGGACAGCGAGATGTTGGAGACATTACGCAGCAGCGGCCAGGACTCATTTCTGCCTCCCTCGTATTTACCTCACTCTAACGTGACTGGCGCATTCTGCATCAAATATTTAGAAGTGTCAAAGTGTTAATAAAAGTGCCTTTAGAATAAAATGGTTACAAGGCGCTCAGAAGGCAGAGCAATGCAGGAGTTCCTCATTCTGGAAACAGGTGATCCGATTTTGTGTGAATGCGAAACCGAATGTTTACTGCACTGCTTAGAAGGGATTTGTATGTACCACTTTCGTGAAGAGCTTCAGAAGAAACATATAACTTTGCCTTTGCCAATCTTTTAAGTAAAGGATATGTGTCATTGTCACTGAAAAGGTGAATTACAGGGACAGGGGAAATCAGACAAAGCTATAGACTGCTAGACCGTAGATGCAAAAGTGAAAGGATCTATGACAACTGGAAAAAAAAAATCTAGGAATTACCTGCATCATACTGCTAAACGGACAGGTCATTGGAACCACAAAGGACCTTTGTAAGACCAGACTAATTGACAACCTAAAATACAATTTACTCTAAATTACTGATAATGTTTGTAAAAATTAAAGATATATAAGGCACGGTTGTTTTTATAAAGTATGTAATGAATGAATAAACAGTTCGCAAAATTTCTTTTTATGAAGATTTTAAAGTCTGTATTGTAGTCATTATTTTTTGACGTCGATAACCGATACTCCCCTGACGCTAGTTTAAAGAATATAATCAGTCAGTCAGTCTCAAAATCAGTTCATGGTTTATATAATACAAAAGTATATATCGCCATTCCGTTTGTAGTACAAAAAAAAAAAAATAGGTAGCATCCTTTCTTATTTAAGCGTCGTTGTAATGAAGTAAAGTGTTGTATATATTTTAGCTTTAACGTTGGCGGCGCACTCGCCCTGCAAATGTTTTTCCTTTTTTTTTATTGTTAGTTTTCTGGAAGAAAACTATTGTGCCGGCTTTGTTTGTCCGTCCGCACTTTTTTCTGTCCGCCCTCTGACCTTAAAAACTACTGAATCTAGAGGGCAGCAAATTGATATGTTGATCATGCACCCTCCAATCGTCAAACATACCAATTTGCAGCCCTCTAGCCTCACTAGTTTTCATTTAACTTAACTTTAAAGTTAGCCATAATCGTACTTCTGGCAACGCAATAACACAGGCCACCACGGCCGGCTGCGAGTTTCATGGGCCGCGGCTCATGCAGCGTTATACCGAGACCACCTAAAAATATATCCATTTTCGGTGGCCTTGATTATGCGCTGTACAGAAAACTCGATTGTGCCGAAGAAACTTCGGCTCATTTCTTTTACTTATTTCATTGTTACTGATCTTGAATGTAGACCTACCGACTCGATTTTTGTTTCTTCGGTAATTCATCAGTACTCTGAATTATGTATGAATGAATTTTTATACACGTGATGCTATGTATACACTGGTTGTCTCGCTGAGCAAACATAAAGCAGGTACTTTTATTTCGTTAAATTTATTTTGTGCCTTTGGCAAGCTATTTTTTAGTAAAGCCGTGTTAACAAGCAAGCAAGTGAATGCTTAAGTTATTTGGCATGTATCAGAGCTTAGATCAAATAAATAAAATAAAAGAAATTTATTCGTTTTCTTGATAATACTGGACCCCGTAGGGGGATAGTGCCGTCAGTGCACCTCACGTGGTGCACTGTAGGCGTTACTTAAGGGTCTTTGCAGCGTCCCTTCGGCCCCGAGCTGCAACCTCTTTTCATTCCTTTTACTGTACCTCCGTTCACATTTTCTTTCTTCCACCTGGTTTTCCACCCTCTCTAACAATTGTTTCATAGTGCAACTGCGAGGTTTTCTTCCTGTTACACCTGTCAAACCTTCTTCCTGTCAATTTCCGTTTCAGCGCTGAATGACTTCATAGGTCCCAGCGCTTGGCCTTTGGCCCAAATTCTATATTCAATTCTATTCTGTTCTATTATACTGGAGCTGAGGAAAGACCAAACAAAAAATGAGAAATAAGGTCGAATCGATTGATTTTAACAAGTTAGATGCGTTCGCGTGAACGCCTCTCCATATGTGATATCACGTCACGTGACCTTCGATTTGGTAAAACCTGAAAAAAGAAGAAAAAACGCGTAAATGACATTCACCTCCAGATGTTGGTGCAGTCCTTTAAGCAATGTAAATTATACATGTTTACATATATTTATGCCATAATACTATTAACTCTTCATCACTTAAATGTACTGATTCTCGCACGTTCCATAACTGAGATGGTAATTCTGTTGTATAAATATTAAAAATTTTTATATTTTGCTTCTGAATAATAGGTTAGTGCCGTCATTGGTCCTCACGCGGTGCACTGTAGACATTAATAAAAGTCTGCAGGTCCCTCTGCTCCCTAGGTACACCCACTTTTTAGCCTTTTTAACTTCACATACATTTCCGTTTACTTTCTTCCATCTTGCTGTCCAACCTCTCTAACTATTACTTCTTAGTGCAGCTGTGGGGTTTTAATCCCAGTTTCACCTTTAGATCCATGTACTTCATCTCATTTATTATCTGGTTCCCCTAACTCGACATTCTCCCAATACACCTTTTCGTTCTCTTCAAATGGCTGAAAGTGACCCAGCGTTTGGCTCCATACCCTAAATTCCATGACTCATTCATTCGAAGGGTCTGGCGTGAAGATCGTGATATCCGAGTAATCCTTTTAACTATGTAGCTAGTAATTCTATATCACGTATTAAAAGGTCTTCTCACCGCTGCTTATTCAGTTTTGGGGGACACTCCTTGCCAATGTCCGCAGCGCGAGGAACCTAATTTCGAATTTTACTTTTCTCGCAGAGCACTAGGGAAGTATTTCTATGTGGAAATATTAAGAGGCTTTATCTCCTATTATCGCATAATGACAGGATTCGAGGATGGTTTCATGAGTCTAGCAGTATGAAAAACCTAATTTCGAAATAGATTTTTTAGTTTGGTGTAAAAGAAAACTATTGTGCCGGCTTTGTCTGTCCGTCCGCACTTTATTCTGCCGCACTTTTTCTGTCCGCCCTCAGATCTTAAAATCTACTGAGGATAGAGGGCTGCAAATTGGTATGTTGACCATCCACCCTCCAATCATCAAACACACCAATTTACATCCCTCTAGCCTCAGTAGTTTTTATTTTATTTAAGGTTAAAGTTAGACATAATCGTGCTTCTGGCAACGATGCAGGATAGGGCATCACCGAGCCGTGGTTAAAGTTTCATGGGCCGCGGTTCATACAGCATTATACCGAGACCACCGAAAGACAGATCTATTTTCGGTGGCCTTGATTATACGCTGTAGCGGATATACAGGAAACTCGACTGTCATATAGTTGCCAGTCCCACTGGACTCTTCATCATGAACGATAAGTCATTTGAATAAAGAATAGATGGGTTTCGGTGCCTCTACGGCTGTTTAATCTGAATCGAGTGCGAGTTCATATTGAATATACACTTCAATCATCAAGCAAACACACAAGTCACGAATACATCCGTTTAGAGTTTCGGCTACGCTTCCGTATTCATTTTCGTTCTGGCGTTTCGTGACGGAACGTTTTCATCGGGATAGTTTTCTTCCTTTGGCAAAGGAACTAAAGGAACTGGGCTTTGAGAAGTAACGTCCTTTCTTTTAACCTTTCACGGTAAAGTAGCTTTTCATTACTTTGTACGCTTTGTGATCGTCTCAAAGATGCCTGGTTCAACCTTTTATAGTTTCTTCCATGAAAAATTAAGGAAGAGAATGTCAGTTCCTGTTAGAAGAGGTAAACTGCTCTCTCTCTCTCTCTCTCTCTCTCTCTCTCTCTCTCTCTCTCTCTCTCTCTCTCTCTCTCTCTCCTCCTTCTTATTCTTCTTCCGCTAATTTACTATGATCTTGTAATCTTAGAAATTCTGTTAATGTTTGAAATTCTCTCTCTCCCTCTCTCTCCCCTTCTTCTTCTTTTGCTGATTTACTATAATCTTGTAATCTTAGATTCTGTTAGAGTTTGAAATTCTCTCTCTCTCTCTCTCTCTCTCTCTCTCTCTCTCTCTCTCTCTCTCTCTCTCTCTCTCTCTTTCTTCTTCTGCTGATTTACTAAATCTTGTAATCATAGATATTCTGTTAACGACTGAAATTCTCTCTCTCTCTCTCTCTCTCTCTCTCTCTCTCTCTCTCTCTCTCTCTCTCTCTCTCTCTCTCTCTCTCTCTCTCTCTCTCTCTCTCTCTCTCTCTCTCCAGGGAATTTTCATTCATCATTTTCATAGAGTAACACATGATGGAATATGCAGAGATACACATATTCGATCTTAAAAAAAAGGTGTTGATTTACGTAATTGATCAAAATAAAACAAACCTTATCAAAGGCCTTTGATGAGACATTGAAGTCTGAAAAGTATTTGTAGAGAGCACGGATCCACAAATCCATATGGGAAACATCCTGGATCTGCAACCGGATCAAGATCCATAAGATCCACGTCTTAATTTGACCAAATGCTTTCCTTAAGCACATTATTACACAACACTTCACTGTATTTCTGTGGTGCCTTTTGCGATTTAGTATCAACAAACTAAAAAACAGAAACAAGCAGAGCCGGGGGTATGATAACTTCTGCCCATCTTCGGCTTTCTTGCCCAAGGGCATCCAGTTAGTTTGGTAAGGTGCTACGGGGCACAAGAGGTCTGGTGTGCATCTCTTGACTTGACCCCTCCCAATCAACAGTCGAAAAAAAGGTAATTTATTCCCCCTTTTAATACTGGGGTAATAGGCCTCTTGTATCTGAAAATTACATTGGTTTTTTACTCTCCAGTTCCATTTGAGAAATAAAGACTCACGCTTTTACGATTACGCCGACTTAATCCTCAGTTTATAATTGCACTTGCGTGTCTGAATAACAACAGTTCTCTTGGAGCCGAATTCCGGGTAACGTTCCTCTAAAGCGGAGTTTCAGGTTGGTCAAATATTCCTTCTGAAAATGCCGATTTTTTTTTTTTTATGCAAACAGATTTTCTGAATATGGACTGAAGTAGCAACGAGAGACACTAGAGATTTTTTATGATTGAAATTTAGTATAACTCGCACACACACACACAGAGAGAGAGAGAGAGAGAGAGAGAGAGAGAGAGAGAGAGAGAATTTGAAGATTTTCCAGTCACGAAAAAAGTACCACATTCATACATACACGCACACCACACGCCCACAAATACTTGAACGAATTGCTACGCACACACACACACACACACACACACACACGCACACAGTTAGGACAGAAAGAGATTTATTTAGTCGAGAAGATGGCATCAGCCAGAATAACGTTAATAATGCAAAAAAGGTAGTTTTTTGTAAGGTTGTTATTGCCGTTGGTGTTGTTATTGTAACAACGGCAATTAGAGTTGTCAGTAACTGTTGTAATAACAGCCGCAGAAGTAACAATTTCAGAAGCACCAGAAACAGTCCCGAAGTGTTGATGGATGGTCCTATTTTCGTGCCTCATATTGACTGTCGATATATGTTCACGTTGTTATACAAAGAATTTGTACTGTACAGAATATTGCAAATTTAACGGCATGCCATTTATTCGCACACGTCTCGCATCAATCACTCAGTGAAAATATAGCGATGTGCAAACATTTTCTTCATTTAGTGCTGATTGGAGTAATGGTGGCCTTGAAGTTCTCAGGACGTGTTAGAAAAATTCCTGGGCTTAGCTTTAGTTACTCGCTGGTAATTCGCAGGAACTTAATAATAATAATAATAATAATAATAATAATAATAATAATTTCTGCTTCTATTGTATCACCGTTTTCAAAATGATCATACATTTAGCTGGCTAAACACTGTATAAACAAGAAATTGCATTATGCTGTGTAAGATGCAAACGTCATATCCAAACTCTGTGGCTAAATTTGAATGCAAACTCTTATTTAGCCACGTTTCCAAAAACCATAAACGATGAAAGTAATATTACAACTTAAGAGTTGTATTACACGCTTTTATTTTTCCTTTTTTTTTATTCATGGGAGCCACATCATTGACAAAACCAGTTTCATCTTCTTCAAATTTTTTTGTCTCTAAAAATATCTGTAGTGTTCCACGTTGTTTTTTGATTGAGCTGGCTTTATGCCAGCACGGGCTCTTGCTCATAGAGCAGCCCGTAAAGGTGTTCCAGAATCTCCTCTGTTGAATAACTATAGAGATTAAATGCCTCTCTACAGTCACTCTATTAAGTGCATTATTAAAAAGTTATATAATTAAAAATCAAGTACCATCATAGGTATTATAAAGTTCCTCGTTGGACGAGTCGGTAGAGTTCTCGGATAGCACTCTGCTAGGCCCGAGTTCGAGTCTCCGGCCGGCCAATGAAGAATTTGAGGAATTTATTTCTGGTGATAGAAATTCATTTCTCGGTATAATGTGGTTCGGATTCCACAATAAGCCGTAGGTCCCGTTGCTAGGTAAGCAATTGGTTCTTAGCCACGTAAAATAAGTCTAATCCTTCGGGCCAGCCCTAGGAGAGCTGTTAATCAGCTTAGTGGTCTGGTTAAGCTAAGGTATACTTTTTTTTAACATAGGTATTATAAAATTACTTCTTTCTCGAAGGACCTTGGTAACTTCTTTTTAAGATAACTTTCAGTGTGGCTTCACTTCGTAACATTGCCTGTATCATAGTAGTATTTTGTGAAGGTAACAAAAAACTCAAGGAACCAGAGAAGTATGGAACATTAAAGCAACAAAGGCAAGGACAAAAACAACGAGGAATATCGGTAAAAAATTCTAGATTTCAAAGAGACATATCATTGGGATGTGTCTTTTACATTTAACCTAAGCAATAAAAGCCATTATTTTAATTTGTTCTCTTGGGCTGAGAAACGAGTATTATGAAACATTATCTGCAAAGCATCTCGTCCTTTGTTATAGTTTTTCGTCTGCAAAAAATAAACCGGCTTTAAAATAAAAAAAAATAATATATATATATATATATATATATATATATATATATATATATATATATATATATATATATATATATATATATATAAACACATATCGATGTGCATATATATATATATATATGTGTTAATTTCTTAAATGATTTATACTCGCGTACCTTCGTCATATCATCATCATTATCATTATGATGCTTACTCGTGTTTATCAGGATACTACTGATGCATGTGAATCCAGATCGTGAGTATCATCATCATCATCGGTTTTTAGATGGCCAATGACGCATATAATTTGTCATCATCATCATCATCATTTTTTAGGTGGTCAATGACGCATATAATTAGTCATCATCATCATTATTTTTAGGTGGCCAATGACTCATATGATTTGTCATCATCATCATCATTATTTTTTTAGGTGGCTAATGACGCATATAATTTGCCATCATCACCATCATCATCATCATCATCATCATTTTTTTAGGTGGTCAATGACGGATATAATTTGTCATCATCATCATCGTCATCATCATCTTCATCATAACCATTATTTTTTTAGATGGCCAATGACGCACATAATTTGTAATCATCATAATTATTTTTTAGGTGGCCAATGATGCATATAATTTTTCATCATCATCATCATCATCATCTTTTTTTAGGTGGTCAATACGCATATAATTTGTCATCATCATCATTATTTTTTTAGGTGGTCAATGACTCATATGATTTGTCATCATCATCATCATTATTTTTTTAAGTGGCTAATGACTTGTATGATTTGCCATCATCACCATCATCATCATCATTATTTTTTTAGGTGGTCAGTGACGCATATAATTTGTCATCATCATCATCATCATCATCATCATTTTTTAGGTGGTCAATGATGCATATAATTTGTCATCATCATCATCATAACAATTATTTTTTTAGATGGCCAATGACGCATATAATTTTTCATCATCGTCATCACCATCATTATTTTTTAGGTGGCCAATGACGCACATAATTTGTCATCATCATCATTTTTTAGGTGGTCAATGACGCATATAATTTGTCATCATCATCATCATCATCATCATTGTTTTAGGTGGTCAATGACGCATATAATTTGTCATCATCATCATTATTTTTTTTAGTTGGCCAATGACGCTATAATTTGTCGTCATCAACATCATCACCATTTTTTTAGGTGGTCGATGACGCATATAATTTGTCATCATCATCTTCATCATTATTTTTTTAAGTGGTCAATGACGCATATAATTTGTCATCACCATCATCATTTTTTAAGGTGGTCAATGGCGCATATAATTTGCCATCATCATTTTTTTAGGTGGCCAGTGACTCATATAATTTATCGTCATCATCATCATCATCATAATCATCACAATCATTCATTAGTTATGCTTTAAAGCAAGTGCGTCCAACCCACGTAATCACAAAGGGTGATGCAAGCAAGAGCATAATATTATGAGACGCATTAAAAATGAAATGAAAAGAACAGCGAGAAATGGACGCGAGTTTGCTCTCAATTTGGCCGAGTAAATCGTCGCTACTTGTTCGGATTACGGCCGTGGTGGCGTGTCCGAAGGACAAATAAAAAAATTCTCACACGCGCCTCTCATTATAATATCACGTCCGATACTAAATTCCCCCGAACGGCCCTAATGAAAGACCCACACAAAAAAAAGTACAAAGGAACAGCGAGATTTGATTTTTTCTTTTTTATATATTTTAACAGGAATGAACAGCGTTGCTTTCTGAATTGTGACGTGGTTCTTATAAGGTAAGAATGATATATATATATATATATATATATATATATATATATATATATATATATATATATTTATATATATATATATATATATATATATATATATATATATATATATATATATATATATATATATATATATATATATATATGTTGACTCTCTGCCACGAGTTCTTAGGATAAAAGAGGTACGTTCAACATGACCTCTAAAAATAGAGCGTCCCTCATGGCCGTTCGCCAATAAAGAACAGCTAAGAAAAAACAAAATAAAAAATATAACATTCCGAGATATTGGCTCTCAAGCTTAATTAAGGTCCGAAAGAACTGTAGAGCACTAATGAAGAATGTCTCAAAATGGTTCTTTGATTCTGGTTTCTCCTAAAATTGTTTTTTTAAATACGGAATTTTTTCCGTGGTAATAAACCTAGTTCTTGCAACCATGATTTTCAAAAATCTCAGTTGAAAAATACATTTAGTTTAAAAAACTATGATATTTTCATTTAGGAAAAAGGAATCGTTATTTTCAGGAAGGATGCTCAGTATTTTACACTGAATTTCTCCATTTGCATCACGTTAAGTCAGGTCTATTTCTTCCTTCATATTAAAGGTAAAACATTCTCTTATGCTCCCTTCTTTTAAATTTTATTCTTTTCCTAATTCTGTTTGGCATGCAGACAATATTACAATGGCTAAATAATGCCTTCGTGAAAAAGGACCTAGCTGAATTTAGTCTTATCTTTCTCTTCGCGTTGCTTAATCATTGCATGATAAATTATATGTAAAGAGAATTATAATGTTTTATCACGCATCAAACTATACGCAAACAGTTACATAAAGTCTATCATAACGATCTGTGGTTCCTTGCACGTAGTTGAACATTCAGCTTAGGAATTATCATGTCATATAAATCTCGTGTGAATTTCAGCTCCCCGTTTGTTTCGCAGACGAAAATATGACCTTGTAACGTTCATCTGTTACTTGGTAACAAAAGCCAAGATTACGAGAGACAAAAAGTTAAGATTCTGTAGTTATTTAAAACCAGCCTAGTTAGCAAGAATAGGTTTTACCCGAAAGTAACTATTTTTTTTTTTTCCTGAATGAAAATCTTGAAATTTGAAGCTGCTTTGTTATCAGGAAAAATTGAGATTTTTGAAAATCATGGTTATAAGAACTAGGTTTATTACCACGAAAAAAAAAATTCATTCATGATTTCTTATCATTAAATCTAAGTATTAATACGCGGTCGATGCTCTTAACCTTAAGAAGGAAACTTTTGCTTTTAATTTCATAAAAAGAAATTCTGTGCTATTGGCAAAAGCTGAGACCTGGTCGTTATTTCAAACCAAATATACCAACACCCTGGTATGTACCAAAACAGAAAAACAGTTGTTTTCCTTTTTCCATTCTTACTGTGAATAAAAACGGATTATTTTCCAGTTACCAAAGAGCGAAAACCCTTTTGTTATATACCAGCTGCTTAACAAAAAAAAAAAATCCACGGCAAAAAAAGAACTTGCTTTATCGCCGTGGCAAAAGAAACAAAACCGATGCTTTGCCTTTTGCCATGCTGTTTATTTTTTAATGACACTAATGAGAGCCTTGTTGCTGCATCAAGCTCGCCTGGAAGTTGAGTGATGGCAAGTGTTGCGAGTTATTCACGGGAGAGGCGCTTGATTGACAGGTCCCTAACCCGCAGCAGGAGAATTTTCTGATTGACAACGTA
>NC_089752.1:6310500-6418000 GCF_040412425.1 Macrobrachium rosenbergii
TGTAACTCTGAAAGTAACTTTAGTTTACATACTTTATTTTGGTAGTAGTTCTAATTGTTTTAACGCCGAAAAGCTCAGAACTGTAGAGGGTTCGAGAATAACATTAAATGGAAGGTAAGGTTACTGTTGCCTACCTCTTTCTGTCTTGTATATACTGTATATTGCTTTTAGGGACTTCTACGTCAGTTTTTACATTACACCAAACGATGGTGGAGATGGAAAGACCAGAGATAAGTAAGTATGACTTACTTAAGCACTCTTCAGATGTCACCGTGGTAACGTTGCGGACAGATCTTAAAAATGTATATTGAAATTAAGGGACAGTTAGAGAAAACTGACAATGGAGACATAATTTCCTCACCTGAAGGCTTCAGCAAATGATATAACTAATGACTGAGTGCCAAATTCTCCAATGGGGTATCAGGTCAGTACCCCGAGGTACTGCGACCGCCGCCCCCCCCCCCTTTCACTCTTATACTGATTTAATTTGCTGATGGGAATACCCAAGGGACGTGGCCACCAAATTTGCTGATCAGGCTAAATATTCTTCAAAAATCAAAAATCTTTCCGGAAAACAGCATTCAACTTTTCCCGAGCGACCCTTTTCTCCTGTCCGATTAGACGAGAATAATAAACTGCCTTTCGTCAAAAAAGAAAGTCAATCAATCGGTCAATTAGTGGTACCAATGACCTTTCCTGTTGACACCAGTTTATTTCGCTCGTCAGCCAGTTAATCATACAGGGTGTCCACAGTTGTCTCATCCCCGCCGTCACAGATTGCAGAGTATAATGGATTAACGTCATCTGCGAGTTTGTGTGACTTATCCTTATTGCGCTTGCGCAAAGCTTCTAAAGTTTGGTACAGTAACGCTGGGTATTTCAAGGTAGGGTCGTCATTGCTACAGTCAACTTTTCTCTTCCGTCCAGGCTTGAGTCTGTCACGTATACAAACTCTGATGATAAAATTTGAAGGTTGCTTTTGAAGGAATTTTGAAGTTTTGCATCACTTTTGGTAAAAAAAAAAAAAAAAAAAAAAAAAGTACATTGACTTGCGTATTCTCTGAACAATCTTTTGAGCTGATCTTCATGTTCACCTATGAAAATCTAACAAGTCGAGTAATATTGAATTGTGTAAATAGAGTATTTTACTATTACTATTGTTCTTTTTTTAGTTGCTGTTGTTGCTGCTATCCTTCAGTGTTGATTATCTTCTATATTTTTCATGTCCTAGCTTTTGCGCAATACCCATAGGAACAAAAATGTACCGACAGTAACAATCAGGACATTCATAGTGTATATATATATATATATATATATATATATATATATATATATATATATATATATATATACATTACATATATATATATATAATGTATATATATACATGCATATATATATGTATATATATACACATACATACATATCTGATTGGTTGCTTCTTACACCGTGCTGTATAACCTGCAGAGGAGTCAGCAATTTCACCGAATGATGTGACCTTGCATAATAAATGAGCATTTTTAGAATTAATGGTGCCTATAGACGCCGCTATTCGTTGTGCTTGGTACGTACCCAGCTTAGTAATCCCTCTTAGTTTCTTTTGGTACCTCCCAGATTACTTCGATGTTTGCTACTCCTAGCTGCTGTTAGTAGCCTACCTCACTAAAGTTCCTCTCCGTAAGGAACATGGTTCCTCCCAAATATCAATTTCATGGCTTCGCACGGTGCTAACCTAAATATACCTTACTTAATGGCGTACGGTACCACCTAGGGAACTCTTACAAGTAAGGAAGCATTTTTGCTCATTCTCTCTTAGATGAAGTGATAATAAGTCTTTCGGCATAAAATTACGTCATTCCGTCCTAAGAATCTTTGAGACGTCTTCATTATAAGAATGTCGTGCAATTTGAACTTCAAAAGTTCAAAAAACGCAATGCAAGTACATTATACCGTAACACTATTCTCCTTGCATTTCTATACATTTTTTATCTATTTGTTAATTTATTAATTTATCTTTTTTTTAACAAGTGAGTGGGATCTCTTCTTTCTGTATTTCCCTTTACTTCCTCTTACTTCTTCCTAATGAACACCATAATATTCTTTGGCGGCTTGAATTTCAAGTCAATTGTCCCTTTAATGGGCTTGTTTCTATATGAATAGGGTTCATTTCTGAATAATAATAATAATAATAATAATAATAATAATAATAATAATAATAATAATAATAATAATACTTCTAATGAACACCATGTTCTTTGGAAGCTTGAATTTCTAGTCAATGGCCCCTTTGGAGGGCTTGTTTTCATAAGAATAGGTTTCATTTTCTGAATAATAATTAATAGCAACAACAACAACAACAACAACAACAACAATAATAATAATAATAATAATAATAATAATAATACTTCTTCTAATGAACACCATAATATTCTTTGGCAGCTTGAATTTCAAGTCAATTGTCCCTTTCTTGGGCTTGTTCCACATGAATAGGTTTCATCTTCTGAATAATAACTATTAATAGTAAGAGTCCACAGATGCTGGAAATTCACTTCTTGTAAGTAATTGCAGAGTTCCAGGTGTTTATTAACGACGCACGTAGGCTATTCTTTCGGAATTATATGTATGTAATGGGATATTAATAATGACAAGTAGCTGGGTGTCGACTGGCGCCGTGACTGCCTCAGTCACTGATGCCTTAGTTAACTGATTGTTTCTTTTAATTCTGTTAAACTTTCGTGATTCTCTCTCTCTCTCTCTCTCTCTCTCTCTCTCTCTCTCTCTCTCTCTCTCTCTCTCTCTCTCTCTCTCTCTCTCTCTCTAAGGTATCATTGACCATAATTGATATAATAACTGTACGCGATAAGTAAAAATCTATCTCTCTCTCTCTCTCTCTCTCTCTCTCTCTCTCTCTCTCTCTCTCTCTCTCTCTCGGTACAGATCATGTAATATAATATGTATCGGTTGCGCGCTGTTGAGCATGTTGCATTGCTTGATGCTTTTAGATTATATTTTAATGAATTTTCCCTTGAGGAACATAACGAGGAAAATTATAAATATGATGAGTAAAATGACGTTTTATAATTCGAATAATTTGCATATCATTTGCGTAGCGCGCGCGCTCCCGCGCATCGGAAGATGATTGCTCAATAATTAATGCTATCCTCACTGACGTGAGATAAATGGGTAGAATTAGTCTCCATCAATCTTGAGCAACAATTTGAATTCAATTAGTGGTCTTGGATTCATTCAGTCCAATGACGGACTGACTGGAAGAGGCAACTGATTTAACCGATTCGCTCGCCAGACGGAGTGCGTAGGACTGCGCACGACCCATTTAACGCCGTTTCCAATTTAAAATAATTGTGCACACAAAGACTTGTAAAATAAGCCGGTCTCTGTTTATGCCCAGCCGGAAAATTTGATGCTCATTTGCCCGAGGCAGCAGGCAAATTATTCATTCCCCCCCTCCCCGCCCCAACTTCCCTCTGTTGAGGTATAACTCACTATTATTCAGAGGCCGATGCTGTTATAACTCCACGCACAAACAGCTTCAATTATACCTCATTTAGCAAGACGTAACTGCAGTAAGCGGTTTTTTTGCGCCATGATCGCCCACGACCGTATGTTTTTCGAATTAGTGATTCGCATCAGATTCAGTTGTGAATGGGTTCATAACCGGCGGTTCGAATCGCGGGTAATTTTCCTTTATTTCCGATTGTGTTTAACGATACGTCCGATCGCAGGTTCTGTTTCATTGACCTTAGATTTCGTTAAATATACAGCTATCAGGTACGCGGCTTGTAGCTATAAACGAAAAAGGATAAAGTTTTTTTTTTTTATTCTGTAACGAACCTTGGAAAGTCGTTGCAAACTACTTTTTTGCTACTTTTTCAGCTCTTTATTTCTATGGCACCTTTTGAGAAGAGCTGGAAGATTCAGATAAGCGATATTAATGAATGACATTTCCATATCGCGAAGAAATATTTTAAACCTGTAAAACCAAAACGTGATATTTTATCTCTTTTGATCGTGTAAGAGGGTCGGAATCAGAGTGAAAGCTGGCGAAGAATCTCCGTAGATTTTCATTAAAGTGTTCTTGCCGTGAGTTCGTCTATATGCAAAGGTGTATGCTCCAACCCTTGTTTACCAGAACCCCACCTGAGATTGCCGTAGCTGTAAACTTGTTGATTAAATTTGCTTACCTACTTTTTATTCACTCCAGTCTCCTCGCGTCTTCCTAAGCAATAAATTTATTTGTTCATGCGTATAATTCCCGTGCTTTCTAATGCTTCGAATTTGTTTAATGTTTTGATGATTGAATAATACTTCATTGTATCTGATTTGCATTCTTATTAATTTTTCTGTTTTTTTAAATGTGTTTAACACTTTAAGAAGCTAAAAACATGCTGGATAATTATTTAATCCTATTTCAAGTTAAGACAAGATAATTTTTTGGTTATGAATTTTTTTTTTTATATTATTGGACTTTAGAAGTCAGTTACAAACATACATACATACATATATAGATATATATATATATATATATATATATATATATATATATATATATATATATCTACTATATATGTGTGTGTGTACCTGTGCGCGATACGTGTATGTATGTATGTGCCTATGCGTAGTGTCTTAATTCGCAAATAAATGCTAAAAGTATAGGAGATGCTCGCGTACCATAATCATGCTCAAGTTTTTGACGTTTACTGAACTTCCTAATTATTTACTGAGACCTGGTCCTGTTATCATCCTTCACTGCTTTTGTATTTTAGTAATAAAACTGGAGTAATGTTGCCTGGCTTAAGTTTATAGGATGGTTCTAGAATTCTTCGCTGATATATATATACCATCTAAGCAACTAGAAAATTAAATATAGAATAATGAGACAGCTTTTGCGATAGGTGACAATATACTGGCATTTGACAAAGATAAAGATAAGGTATTTCCTTAGTGTTTTAACTTATCTAACCTTGCTTATTGTACGTAAAATTACAATTGATTAATGTTTATAATTTCGACGATCAATGCTCCTCGCCTCGATTTTTCATACATATTTTGCAGCTGTATATATGTGTATATATTTGTTTACTTTGTTTAATTTTATTCACTACTTTCATGTGTATTTTATTCTACTTTTATTGTTACTTTTCCCCTTTACATTATTTTATGGGAACGCGCTTAGATGCAGTACTACTATGAATATTTTTTTTCGTTTATTTCAAGTTACAAACGTATGTATATCCTACGTTGATGTATTACTATCGCAAATGTATTTTTCTTTTATAACAAATAACGTGAGCGTAAATTAGCTGTCTAAACGGATTACTGTCACTGATATTTTGTCCATTTTTGAATTATCGTTGAGTATATTTGAGGAATACTTCTCTTTCATGATTTCGGCAGACGTATTACATAGAAAGGGTGGTGAGGTATAAATGTCTCTGCTCTCTCTCTCTCTCTCTCTCTCTCTCTCTCTCTCTCTCTCTCTCTCTCTCTCTCCGCTCTGACCTCTGACGGCTGGAACGCCTAAACGCCTGGCTTTAGCTGGATTCCAGCTGTGCCTTCAGGAATTCCAGCAGTAGTGGAGCATTCAGTCTTTGCGCCATTTGGTTAACGGTTCCGTCGTGTATTTCGTGGGAAATCCAGATTCCAATTTGGTTTTGTCTTTCTGTTTTTTTTTATTTTTTTTTTTTTACGATGCGTGAAAGGGGTGATTGAATTAATCAGTCTCCTTTTCTACTCTATGTCTGTCGTTTTTGAATCTTGCTAACCTCTAGTCTCCTTTCAATCAAATTCTGTTGTGCTTCTCTTCTGTTTTCTTTTATTTGCCTCAAATAAAGACGATGATAATTTGGTTACACTTTGATCGTCCGTTCCCCTCAAATGTATATTTTTCTAATTTATCATTTCCTATATTATTCATGAGAATAAGTAGGTAATTATGTTACTTGCAATTATATATATATTTTTTTATTTTAATTTAATTTTGCCTTTTCTTTAATAAGATAAAAAAAGAGTACTGAGATTTATGTATTTTTTCAATTCATTATTTGTCTTTGAACTGTTAGAAAGAGAGTAATTAATTTGACCTTTCTAAAGCTCTACGTGTGTCATTAAGGAAATTTTTTTTTTTTTTTTTTATTCACTTTCTAATTTCTTCTTCGCTTTTTTTTAATAAGAGCATTCCATTTCGTGACAGTAGGTTAATAGTTCATTTAAAGTTTTTTTCTTCAATGAAATGTTTGCCAATTTTGATGAAGACTTATTCACCTTAATTTTTTTTATTTTCTGATTTAACCCCTGCCCCCACCGCCCCCTTTCTCTCTTTTCCTTCCACATCTTCCGTTAATTTGGTATATCATTAGCGATTGACATTTTCCTTTCATACTTCTGACATTAAATGGCTGCTGTCTAATGATTACTGAGGGTAGTTTCTGGGCCATTTCGCTGCTTCCTCCTTGTCCATAGCGAGACTGCCAATGATGAAATCCCTTTGCTGGCGTCCAGATTCACCGACTAACTCGTCCACCATGGTAAGGAAAAGCGGACCTTTTCCTTATCCAGGATGACAAGCAGATGGTTAATCAGGACAACCCCCTGTCTAGACTCTCTTGGGTTCTGGGTGAGGGTTTTCACGTATAGGCTATTTAAACCATGGCTGAGGAAGTCTTATGCCTAGTCAAATGGATATCAGTCAACTGGATACAGTATATCCTTTCACTTGCTGCTCGTTCTTTTCGGCCCTTACTTGACGTCTTGTATTATGCTCCAACACTCTCCAGTTTATTAACTACTCTTTCCTATAGTATGTCCAATAACACCTCATGGTCATTTCTTTTTTTTATTTTCTCGTTTCCCCAACGTTCATTAACATCCCTAATATCCCCAACTAAGCTCATTATGAGCTTCAGGTTGGGGCTGAATTTGCCTAGCCACATCTGTTAATGACTTTTCATGAAGACATTTCTTATTAATACAAATTCAACCTGTTTCTGATTTAATTGTTTTATGACCAATAATTTCTGTTTTTATGTACACTTTCCTTCCTTTGTGCGTATGTCGAAACGTATATTTTAACCTCCATGACAAGTAAATTCATTGACTCAAAAAGTTGTTTTGATAGTACATCCTAGCTTTATCAATGAGTGTTTAACTGAGAGTTTTAAAGAGTGAGTTTTTGCTATAACATGTGTGACGAAAATTAGGTTATTAATCTTGCGCATGAGTTTTACTTGTCCATAATGCGATGTCATTTTTGCGGGATCGTCTTCTTGAGGTCAGTGAACTTGGCAGACGATCAGAGTGTACTTCACCCAGGGAGCGTAGCTAACACTTTGCTACAGTAGGTACCCTGGTTGCGTTGTATGTGGGAGATATCATATGGGATATAATGGGCTGTAGGGGATTGACAGGATTATGGGTTTTAACAGTACTATAGCAATGCCCAGGTTCATCATTCCTTTTGACACAAAGGAACTGGACATCGTCCTGGGCACCGCTGCTGCATCAACGAACGTTTTCGTTTCCCTTAGCAAATCGTCGGTCGGTTCTTTCTTGAAGAGTTGGAATTTCTGGCGATCACTGGGGATGTGATCTACTTATTCGTACTTCTGACAGGACATAACAGAGTACCTGAAGACTTCCTCTGCATGGGTTTGCATTGTCACATCATGAAACACCCTAACCCAGAATCCAAGAGAGTCGAAACTTGAGTTCCTGATTGACTATCTGCTTGGCCCCGAGGGTAAGGGAATTTTGTCTAATTTCCCAACCTTGGTGGTCGAATTAGTCAGTGAATCTGGACGCCAGCGGGGTAGTTTCAGGAGTGGCAGTCTCGCCAAGGGCATGAAGGAAGCAGCAAGACAACTGACACAAAGCCACCTTGATTTCAGTAAGGGTGGTAAAGCTGTTGTGTACTTTGTAATGTCTTGTCAGCAGTATGAAAAGAAATTTGTCACATTCTCGGTGTTGCATCGGAAATTCCAATCCATAACGAAAACCCAATCAGCGATGTAAGGAAAATGACCAAGTTCTTGGATGCAGCGAATGGTGACTAAGATGATGTGAAGATCCCTTGTGTGATAGGGATAATGGACCTGGGTACTGCTATGGGACTGTAAAGACCCACATTGCTGGCAGTCCCTCAAGGTCCATTGTATCTCAGGCATCACGGCCCACATACAGTGCAGTCAAGGTCCCTGATGTAGAATTAGTGAACTGTGTCCCTGGATGCAATTTACTCCGGTAGCCTCCTGTTTACAGTGACTTCCTACGGACAAAACCCGGCTAAGCGTTATCGCATCATGGACGAGGAGAGCTGACTTACGAGATCAATGAGCTATCTTTCTGTCCACAGGTTATCCTAAAAGCTCATTCACTGAAAAGGTTTTGGTAAAACACTTGTCGACAATGCTAGGGTGTTAGGCGAGACAGCTGTCTGGGCTCATAAAAGGTTAAATAAATTTAGCTGTCTTGTTGTTTAAAACATTCGTTGCTTCATCGACGACTGAGGAAAGGAAACCCTGTAAAAAAAATAGAATACATAGACCATAAAAACTGTTAAATAATGAAACAGGTTCGATTTTTAATAACAAGTGTCTTTGTAGAAAATAGTGCCTTTGTTATATTATGTTAACTGTTTCTTAAATACTTTTCATTTTTGAGTGTTAACTCAAATACTGCATGTAATTGCTGTCCCATAGGTCTGGTTTGATTTGCAAGTTCCTTTATGTTTCATGATTATGTCAAATAATCTCTAACCCCTTTAGTTTTTTATTCTATAAATTATTATAAAAAGAATGTTTGAAATACTTCATTTTCTAGTGCTACAGGATTAATGTGTTCACATCCGGTTTTCTGTAAATGATTTAATTTTCTTTGAGTATTCCATGAGTTGCCTAAGTGCATTTATAATTTTCCAGCATTTCACCTAAGAAGTTAAAGCTTTTCATATATAGTTTTCCTTGCAGTACCTGAATCTGAACCTGTTCCATTGATTTTCTATTCATCTTATAATTTCGAGTTACACAGCAATGTCTGAATCCCTTCAAAGTGTTTTGGTAAAGTATAACAAATATCAGATGTCGTCACTTCTACTGTCACCTCGATAGTGTTCACGGTTTTTACAATCCACAAACCAGGACCTCTGAATAATTTCTGTTTTACCTAGTCAGTAAAATATCTTTAATTTCTTTTGCTTCTCGAAGTCCATAGTCTCTACATGCTTTCTGCTTCTGCAAGTACATAGTTTCCAAATGCTTCCTGTTTCTCCAAGTACATAGTCTCTAAATGTTTGCTGTCTCCAAATCTGAAGGAATCTTTGGATGTTTTCTGCTTCCTCTCGTCCGTAGAGTATCTCTGGGTGCTTTCTATATTCCCAAAAAGTTAACTAATCGTTTCTGTTAATTTAAGTTTGCAAATGGTATTGTAGATACTTTCCGTTTTCAGAGATACATGGCATTTTGCTAGTGCTTTCAATATAGTCATTAACAAAGCAGTAAAGTTACCTTTTCACAACGGCCATTTAACATTGCTTTCTGAATTCTTGAAGCCTTCAGTCCTTGGTTCAATCTCAGAATGCTTTCACATGTAAGAATGAATCTATACTGTGTTTGGTAAAAGTGGTTCTTATTTATATTTCTGTAAAAATCTCGCAGTGTACTTTTAGTGCCACAATTCTCCTTGAGTTTCAAAATCGATTTTGTCCACTGCAAGTTTTTATATTCCATAAATCCGTGATGTCCTCTGAATGCTTGAGAGTATTCATAGTTGTCAATTAAAATATTTGGTTTTACACCTCAGCGGTTGAATTCTCAACAAGTTTCTATATTTCCATGATTGAAATCATGGAAGTTTCTATATTTCCATGATTGAATTCTGAACAAGTGTCAATATTTCCATGGTCGAAATCTGAACAAGTTTTTATACTTCCAAGGCTGCAATCTGACCAATTTTTTATATTTTCATGGTTGAAATCTGAAGAAGTTTTTACACTTTCGCGGTTAAAATCTGAATAAGGTTCTGCATATCCATGTTTGAAATATGATCAAGTTTCTGTTTCCATGGTTGAAATCTGAACACGTTTCTGCTTCCATGGTTGAAATCTGAACAAGTTTCTATATTTCCATGATTGAAATTTGAACAAGCTTCTACATTTCCATGGTTGAAATCTGAAGGTTTAAAATTTCCATAGTTGAATTCTGAACACGTTTTTATACTTCATTTTAAATCTGGACAGAGTTTCTTTTACTATAGTTGAAATCTCAACAAGTTTTAATAACTTTCTTAGTTTGTAGTTCAGTTTCAGTGTTAATTATACTAGTTATGAGAGAGAAAATACTAAATATTATAGCTTGTTTTTTTTCTCACCTCTAAATGATTGTTTCACCTCGTGATACCATGATCCTGATATTATATGAAGACCGTAAGTACAATAATCATAACCAGGAAATTGGTATGGGTAAAGTCATGTCATTCCAGGATAAACACCCGATGGTCAGATGGCTGTCAAATCTGAAGTGTATTGCAGATAATGTTCTCTTCTTGACGTTGTATTAAAGCTATAGTTCTTTGATTAACGCTGAGAATGTGGTATTTTCTTGTTGTGTAGTTTTAATGCTTCCTAGCTGCTGTGAAAGCTTTTTTTTTCTCTTGCATAGCCTAAATGCATAATGCGTAAGCAGAATTTTTAACCCAGTCATGTTGATGGTATGTCTTTTTCTTGATGAATAATTTTCTGCAGTGTTGGCCAAATGTGTTTCCCTTTTAACTTTGGTTAATACTCCCCTTAGTTGCGTAGGGTGAATGTTTTACTTCATGGTATATGCTAAATACTTGTAGGCGTAACTGGAGCTCGTATGTGTATTAAGATATTTCATACCTTATATACATTTTAGACAATGTCTTGTGCCCACAAGACTTTTACATTATACAGCAGTATGGTATATATGGGCTGCATTTTTAAGGTGAATATATAGAATTCTTCTTGAATTTATCGGCCCGTTCATTCAGGCTTAAAAAATATTTCCTTGACTTTCGAATCATTTCACTGTCATAAGGCAAACACACCTGCCAGTACTTGCTTTCATCTAAAATGACAGTCATGTAATGGATCTTCCTCTATTACCACGGATAGACTAAAGTCTTTTACCACAGATAGACTTACCAGGTTTACTGTACCTTTGACATGTAAGACCTTTGATTAACGCCTGTCATCTTTGAAACACCACTTGTTTTTTCATAAAAATCCTAGATGCCAGGTAGTGTGTTTGTAGTTCCCCCTTTATTTCTTTGGTGTCGTTCAATTAATCTAAAAGGTGGAACTTCTTGGTCATACACCATAAGTGACAGGCAGTCGAAGGTCTCGAAGGACTTGAGTTTTTCCGCTATGTCATAAGGCTCAAGATTATTTCTATCCTCTTTTTGTTTGCTTTAGTATCCATTTAGTCTATCGTACAGAGCCATGTCAGTTGTTGGTTCTTAATAATCTGAAACAATTCACCACTACATAAGTTTTCAACTACTGTGATGGAAGGCGCATTCTTACACTGTTTCCTCTCCAACATCAGAGAAGAGGTTGACGTGTAAATGATTATCACAAAATATTAGCTATATGTGATTCAGTCCAAAGGATCAAGGAGGTTGATGGGAACCTTTACATGCTATTTGAGAGATGGGTGTCAAATAACTCGTCTTTATGTTCATTTATACATGTATAAAAAAAAAAATTGGAAGCTTTCCCTTTACTCAACTCTCCTGATAACACAATCTTGCACAGATATGCACACCACCATTTACTGAACGCTGATGACGATGTAACTGATGATTCCTGGTATATGACAGTACTCGGCTTGGTAGTAAGCTTGAAGCGAGCTTTACTTCTTTGTCAGTTTAAGGAAAAAACACCTTACGGTGCTAGTTAAATGGGGATTTTTTGCTTTCATGCATCGAAGAAACTCCATTTCCCCATAAGAGACGAATCTTATTTCTGCCAGTTTCCTGTGGTCAGTTGCACGACCAATAGAATATTGTTCTGTCTGGATGCCTTTGTATCCTTGACGAAATTTCCCAAATCGCTGGTTGTCTCCTAATATGCTAACCTCATCGTAGACCGTTATGAGAATGTTTTATATATTTTCATACTCCATAAATTTTGCTTCAGTAAGAAACTTCCATCTTCCTTAGGACTTGTGTCTTCCGCATTAGAAATATTCGTCTTACAGACCGTCAACATAGTACTCTTACCTTGTTGTACGATGACACCTCATAGTCTTCAGATTTTGTTTCCATTGGTGTGAGGTAGAACCGTCATCCTGAGAGCATTATGGATCGTTTTTCTTGTAATGTCAAGGATGGCTGGAATAGTATTGGAACGCTTCATGCATGAACTTATTTATTTCTTGATTACCATTTATTCAAGCATGCTTTAATTTTCATTCGTAGTTCTCCGTGCTCTCACCTAACTACCTCTTCCTTTTTATACAGTAGTTTGCTCGCCAAGGTATTGGATTTTTCAGATTTTACATCATCACCATTAATAATAATAATAATAATAATAATAATAATAATAATAATAATAATAATAATAATAATAATAATAATAATTCAGTAGGGTTTAGCCCTAAAATACGAAAGAAATAGTGGTAACAATCATAGGGTTTGGTAGATGTCATCTGCTCCTGAAAGAATGTTTAATCTGCAACATTTGCCTCTTAACCGTTTTATCCGGCATTCATAATTGTTGCAAAAAAGATTTTTTTAGTTTCGCTGTCTTTACCTGGACGATCCACCTGAATCCCTGGTTGATGTGCGCGAGTCGACTCGATTACAGTCAGAGATAGGTCGCAGTTCACGTTGACTTAGTAGGTCTCAATTCGTCGAAATTCCCTATAACCTAAAATTGCGGATGGCTCATTTGAAGTGTCGACGAGTTCCCACTTATTGTTAAATGGTCTTCCTCTCCGTTCCTCAAGAACTTTCTTGAAAACAGTTTGAACCTCATGGGGTTAACCATATTTCAAAATCGATGACAGGGCGTACAACTCTCATCAGTGCCGAGGATTAGTTTCTTTGGAACAAGCGCAAAAGGCTACAATTTTGCAAAAAATAGATAAATAAATAAAAATAAAAATTAAATAAATAAAATGCTATTAGCTCTTCAACCCTCCAAACAGTCATGCACAGATAAATTTCCAGATAAATCTGGCTACTCTTTCTATCTATAAGGCATAAGTGTCTGGTCTCATGCCAGATTAGGACCGCAGGTCTCTGCGAGACCCATGTTTTTTAATGCCTCCCAGCTCGGAAACAATTAGGTCGAATTGACCTTGACAATTTGAAGTTATTGTTCCATTGTGTCGTGACCAAACGGGCAATACAATATGCCAACGATAAATAACTGGTTTCGTTTAATTTCTTAACTTTCGTAAGAAATCATCGAAGTCAATCGATTCGCGTTTAGTTAAGTTCCGAGTACATAGCCATTGAGAAGTCTGTTCCTCAAGTCATCGGATTTGCTTAAAATTTTGCGAGATTACAAATGATTTATCTTTCGTTGTTTCCATGTACTTTCCTTTTGCAAGTACTTGAAGGACAGACAATAACTTGTAATATTTTTTTGTTATTCCGTCTCTTTAAGCCATTCAGGGACAATAGTTACTGACGTGAAATCCTAATCATATACAGCAATGGATTTCATAGCCTGCAGTACCACAAGGCTATTCATTATGACCACTGATAGACAGACACTATCTTCTTTTATCTACTTTTGTAAGTTTTGTTTACATTTATTTTATTGCTAATTGATCATGACAGAGAGTAGGTCATCATTTTTAAGCCACTTTGACCGTCAAAACTTGACCAGAGCTCGGATGATGTACGTTTTTCTTGAAGTTTTTGGAATGCAGCCGAGATTCAAAAATCGTCACTATGTACGGAAGTAATGCATTACAACAGAAGAGCTCGAAAGATGTGCATTATTCTTGCAGTTGTTGAAATGCAGCCGAGATTTAAAAACCGTCACTACGTACTAAAGTAAAAAACCTTATCAGTTTACTATGTAGGTTTATGGTATCGCTGAAAACAACGTGCATTCCACGAAGTCAGCACGCACATCATTCACTACTTGCCCTATAACTACATGATATCGTAACCCATTTTTGCCTTTCAAGGTAGAAAGATCAGGGCTCAATGGAGACCAGGTTCAGCTTCAGCCCGAGGTTGATGACAAGTGTTTTAAGCTCACAAATATTTATTAAGGTGCAAACTCCAATCGATCCCTACGCTAAGAGTAATTTATGTAAATTAACAATCATAACATAATTTTATAATCAATACCTTTGTAGACAGTTAAGCAACATTAGATCTTAATGCCCAGACGTGTGTGGGGACTTGGTCTTTAGGAATTGTGGAATAAATAAAGGAAACCGTAGTTTAAAACACGTTTATTTTTGGAAAAATCATATACACAATATCCAGCATTGAATGTTGCTCATTGAATGCTGATATGGGGGTGAAGGAGAATTTCGATATAACGGATCAACTGAATTTCTTACTGATATTCTATTATAAGAGCTAAAAAATGTATTTTACAGAATTGCAGACATTTTGAACTTTGTTGTAACAATGTTTTTTTTTTTTTATGAGAAGTTGAATTTAGGATACAAATATACAACCACTGTAGAAATATCACTCTACACTTGCAGCGAGTTCGCGGGCAGGCGGCGTCCCGGTCGCTGCCTGGGGGGGGGAACGTTCAGTATGTACAAAAAACAAGGAAAAAAGCTGTTCAGAAATCGGATAGACTTTTTTAATACTACACAATTACCTAACCATACGGGGTCCACTGACGCCAAAAAACAGCTTCATATAATATTACAATGTGGCAACACAAGAACACAGTAATAACAGAATCTACTTTTTTGTTGTTTTTTTTTTCTTCTTTTGCCTGGCTGTTTTCCATGTTCCTCAACATTTCTTTGAATTAACGAGATGAATGACAAAAAAAAAAAATGACAAAAAAAAAATTGGAAAATATACAAGAGAAATAACCATAATCACATTAACAGTAAAATAATCTCGTTAAATGTTCTTAATTTCAAAAAACAGTGAAACACATTTCATGTTATACAAGAACTGAATACAAAATTATTTTAAAGGAAAATACTGAAAATTCACTTTCACATCTGCAGACGCACTTCGGGTCATATCCTTCACGTGTATATTATACTGATTTTTCTTCAATGAACATAGGGCTTTTTAGATATTTCAAATCTCTTCCGTTTGTGTAAAACCTTTTTACACTATTTAACAACACAAACCTCTGTTTCTGACTTTCTTTAGCCATAACCTTCAAAACTGCAAATTTTTTTTTTTTAAATTTGGAAGGAATTAAGAGAAGAATTTTTGCATATTTTTAAAGGTCTGGAATTCATGTTTAAACCAAATTACACAGTACTTTGGGGGAATACACAAAAATAAGTAAATAAGTAGAATAATTATAAAAAAAAAGAACAATTACAAAGCATTACTTATAACCTTCATCTTAGCCGGAAGTGAGCGCGTGAAAAGGGTTGTTGACATGTTTACCGTTGGAGGGCAGCGGAAAACAGAACATAAATACCCACTCAATACTGCCACCCGATGCTCTACAATGGCATCCGACAGTATTTTATAAACACGTAACGGGTGGGGGGGTCCAAAGTACCAATTGCTTCTCAGTTTCGGAAGTTGATCTTGCCAGAGCTTCAAGGCAGTTGAACGGGGCCAAGCGGTGAGGTTCGAGTGGTGGAGTAAATTTACTTTTGGGGTTTTCGAATGTCCACGAGGAAAAAAAAATCTCAAAAACTGTCTTGTTAGTATAAGTATTGAGTATAAGTGTTGGGGGGGGGGGAGGGTTTAGGGTACCACAACAGCCGTCGTCCGAGGATGCCCTTGTACCACTGGCGCAGTCAACTTCTTGCCAGTTCTGAGTGGTCCTTCGCTCTCGACTATAACATCACAAGAAATAATATCAATATTTATGCACTGTTAAAGAAAGTGTGTTAGTTATTTTAATTGTGTCAAACTTCTTGCTCGAATTTTTTTATTTTTAAATGTTACCTATTTATACAAAGTTAAGTAGGAGTAGCAACGAGTTCCCACAAGATCGTTTTTTTTTATTTTATTTTACAACTCTCAAAAGTCTTTCGTTCTTTTGTTATAGTACCAGGGATGACAAGCATAATGCACGCACTGTAGAAGAGGTCTCATTTGAATAAAGTGCTGCTGTTGCTGCCGCCTGCTTCTGCTTCTGCTTCTTCTTCTTCTTCTTCTTCTTCTTCTTCTTCTAGAAGTAAATACACATATTAGGGGCTACACTGACCGCTTGTGTCTGGTATCACTATCCTTGCTGCCGCCTCTTAGGGAACCGGCCTTAGGATTAATATATATATGTATATAAAAAAGGAAAAAAATCATGGGGAAGCTCTCACCACTAAAGCAGTTATGTTACATATAACTTTTTTAATTGTTCTTCCTCAGTCTTCTTCATACGTTAAACACATTTTTCAATGTTTTTTTCTTCTTTCTTCTTCTTCTTCTTAACTATTTTATTACATATTACCAGAGAATTGGTGACGATGGTAACCGGTCGCAAAAATTATTAGACATTGAGGTTTGTTTAAATCGAGGTATTTCTAGGCATTCTTAATCCACAAG
Source organism: Macrobrachium rosenbergii (assembly GCF_040412425.1). NCBI lineage: Eukaryota > Metazoa > Arthropoda > Malacostraca > Decapoda > Palaemonidae > Macrobrachium > Macrobrachium rosenbergii. The sequence goes on from NC_089752.1 coordinate 6,327,208, forward strand.
CTATTGCAGAAAGTCACTTTTATTTATTTATAAAGTTTATGTAAAATCACCAAAAGTTAATAATGTACAATATGAAAACTCCAATCGTATACAGAATTCACATAGTCGTATACATCCACCACAGTCTAATCTCTCTCAATACTTTCTGCAATATCAGGGTGCAAATGTCAGGCTTAATCGAGGGGTGAGGAGGGGTGTTTGTTGTAAGGGGGGTTGGGGGGTTGGGGCTGGTGGGGTCTCGGCATTTTGGGCCTGGCGCTTCTATTCAAGTATGGGATATTATCCTCTGATTAGGAATATCGGTCTGTTAAGAATCCTGATTTTTTATGAATTGATGATAATTGTTCTAGAGGAATTCCAACACTGTTATGAATCCTATAGAAAGAATCCTGATTATTTTAGGAATTGATGATAATTGTTCTAAAGGAATTCCAACACTTACGAATCCTATAAAAGAATCCTGGTCTGCTAAGAATCCTGATTTTTTAAGGAATTGATGATAATTGTTCTAGAGGAATTCCAACACTGTTAAGAATCCTGTTCTGTTAAGAATCCTGATTTTTTAAGGCATTGATGATAATTGTTCTAAAGGAATTCCAACAAGCTTTAAAAATATCTTTAAATTTGGTGGTTGTTGGCATTTAAAAGGTCCCGTTATGCTCCTCTTGGACTGCTAGTTTCAATGCCAGTGCACATCATCATATATTCAAAATAATAAGCCAAGTACCAGTACTAGTAAACTGATTTTTTAATTTAGAATGAATTTCCAATAGAGTTGATTTTGTCTAGGAGCCGTCTGGATCGGTTCTGCTGCTGTGGATAACTAGACCCCACATAAAGTCGGTAAAATTTGCTATATTCATCATACAAGTTGTTGTCTCTTCCGGGCTTCAAGCTTTAAAACCACCGTTTAAAATTGTTAACCAAAAGGTGATTGTCACACTACCATGTAAATTATGCCCCTTTAGAGCACACAAGATGTTGCCACTTATTTTGCGTTTCGTATAAAACGAGGTTACTAAAACGATGGCATAGTAACAAACACTTTTTTTTGCACTCCAAATCCATTTACTTTTCAATTCAAGGGTTCATAAAGATAGTCTTCCTCCTCGGGAAGTTTGTTAGTTATCTTCAATACTAGACATAGTTAAGATTGCCACTGACGCTAAAGGATGGTCTATCGTCTGCCTTGAGTTAAGATATGCCAGCGTCCAAATTAGTAGGATTCCCAGGGCATCTTTGTAGAAACATCATCCACTGTGATTCAGAGAGAGAGAGAGAGAGAGAGAGAGAGAGAGAGAGAGAGACTTATTGCCATGTTTTGTGATAAATGAGGTATAGCTGAGGTTGACGATGATCTCTGCTGATACACTGATCAGTAATAATAAGAGACAGGAGGAAAAAGAAAGGTGGCCCTATCATACTACTGCGTGGCAAGCCATCATATGGGTCCTCACCCTTCGTGGCTTGGGACTCCTGGGTATCATGCCCAGGAGCGGTCAGAGTCCCCTGGCCCCAAACCGCCCATGCCACCATCATCACCCCTTCTTGATTTCGCCGTCTCCACCAAAACTTGTGTGCATGAGCCATCAAGATTAAAATAATGTATACACTGTTTCTTGTTTTTTTTTTTCTTTCCACCACCGCCTTTATTCTGTCAAAGACGGCCGCAACATTTATAATAAAACGGGCTTCACACACTCGCGGGCCCACCGGTATTTCAAGTAAAGACAGTCCTTTTTCTGTCGCCGGGGGACCGGGGTCTCACAATCATGAACACCTTCCCGACACTCACTCACTCACTACACTTGGCGCCGCATATGAGGCGGCGGCCCAGCGGCCAGCGCCACTCGCCGCCACCTCAACACTCACCCACAAAATGACACCGCTACACGCTGCAACAAAGAGAAGAAAGAGCCTGTTAGAACAATACTTCGGCTATAGATATAAAGTAGAAATCTGGGCAGATACACATTACGATTTCTACAAGTAGAAATCTGGACAGATCCAACATTGTATTTATTGTAGAAATCTGGGCAGATCCAACATTGTATTTATTGTAGAAATCTGGGCAGATCCAACATTGTATTTATTGTAGAAATCTGGGCAGATCCAACATTGTATTTATTGTAGAAATCTGGGCAGATCAACATTGTATTTATTGTAGAAATCGTAATGCGTATCTGCCCAGATTTATACAATAAATACAGTGTGGATCTGCCCAGATTTCTGCTTACTGTATTATATTGTAGAAATCGTAATTTGTAAGTATGTATATCTAAATTAGCTTTCGATCTTTCGATAGCAATTTGAAAAATGATAATAACAAAAAGTAGATTAATTATAATGTAGGTTTCGATAGTAATTTGAATAATTTTGGATAATGATAAAAAAGAGTATTAAATCAATGGAGGTTAGTGCTTTACTTTATAAACTTTATAGACATTTACATTTAAACATCAGAAATACTCGTTCTACATATTTTTTAAAATTCAAGTTTTACTTCAGCTGTCAACTGAATGAAAACATCTAACGTAGGAAGTTTAAATTAGTTCCAAGAGTTAAAAATGAATTCAATAAAAAAAAAGCTTAGTTCATGACACTTAACCCAAATTTAGTTAATTGCTAAATCTTTAATATTCTAAGAATTGAACTACATTAACTGGCTAAGATCTTCAAATGAATCCGTGACCTATGAAAAAATTCTTAGCAACAGTTTATCAGAAGACTTCGACTTAATTTAAGTTAAACTCGACCTATGAAAAAATTCTTAGCAACAGTTTGTAAAGAAGACTTCAGACAATTTAAGTTAAACCCTTTATAAAAAATCTTCAATATTATTTATTCAGTATTTATTCTAGGACTTTAACAAAAGTGACCTACAGATTTTAAAAAATTCGTAGCAACAGTTATAAGACGCCTTCGACTGAATTTAACTTAAAAGACCTTACAAAAAGTCTTCAATATTTATTCTATAATATTTATTCTAGGACTTCAACAAAAGTGACCTATATTTAATAAAAAGTTGACTTATGGATTTAATAGAAAAAAAAACTCGTTTACGCCGGGCTAACATTTCACGAGAGAGAGAGAGAGAGAGAGAGAGAGAGAGAGAGAGAGAAGGGCTTACTTACCGGACCTATAGATGATGGGGATAGTTGTATGCGGCCGCAGGATGTCCGTAGTAAGCCGCGGCAGCGGCGTGGTCGGTGTAAGGATCGGCGGTACGGAACATGTGCTGTTGGCCGTCCATCATGTAACCCATGGACGCCGCGTCGGGAGAGTATGCCCCCGCCGGACCTGAAAAGTGCGGCACTGCAGCCCAGAGAGTTCCATTAATATTGTTACACTTAGAAATGCGTCGTTCGTATATTCAATTCTTGGCGTAATCATTTCTATCGTTCATATATTCATTTCCTAACGTAATCATTCTAATGGACCTAATGGATATGTAATGCTGAATGGCTGTATTGCAATGTTTAAATCTTAAAATTTAAAATCAGACTTTTTACACTTTGAATGTATAGGATTTAATCCTGTTTGAACGTAATACGTGTAACACTGAAACCCTAGTTTCTCTTGGGCATAATTAAAAAAAAAAACAGTTTACTTACTATCTTCTCTTAATCATAATTAATTAACTTACTATCTTCTCTTAATCAATTTTAAAATCCCAGTCCTTACTATCTTCTCTTAATCATAATTTTAAAATTCCAGTCCCTAATTTAAATTATGATTTTAAACTCAACAATTTCTCTTACACTGTTACTGTAACCGTAACTTTAAAAATAGTTTGTTTAAAATTTTAAAATCCCAGCGCTTAAATTCTCTTACTTGCATCTATTAATGTATTTGAAACCCAGTTTATTTTTACTATAACTGAAATAATTTAAACAATGATTTTAAACTCCAGCAATTTCTCTTTAAACATAAATGCTGTGTTTGAAACCGCAGTTTACTTACTGAAATAGTTGTAAGCAAAAGGATTCACAGAGCTTTGAACGAAATTTAAAATCATAAAATCTACTCAGTAAAGTACTGATTATTCGAGAAAAACTAAATTATTTGTGGGCGCATTTTCAATAAAACGAGTAGTTTCGCCGGCTGCCCCTGATTTCCATTGGGAAAATTAAGAGAAATACAGCCATTCACTCCCCCCGATTAAGTGATTAATTACGTATCCATTAAGGAACACCACAAAAGGAAGAGCACAGAGAGAGTATTATAAAAACACTGGCGCGCGGAAAGAAAGAAAAAAAAAATAGTTCTCATTGTTTATAAGGGGAAAAGGAAGATAAAGACACTTCCTTTCTCGGGTTCCTCTCCCTATACCCCCTTTGCTCACTTTTCATTCACAGACGAATTTAGGAAGATGAAAAAGGACGCCCCGGGCAAGACACAGGAGCCGACAAAAGGGGCCGTTCATGTCTTTGTCTTGATGATAATAGTCCACGGATGGGTGCCAGAGAAAACCCCTTCCGTGGGCCTTGCCCCCCTAACCCCCACCCCCTCACCTTCCTCCTCGTCTGAGGGCCTTGTAACCCTCCCCCTGCCACCCACCTTCTCTCCGTCTGCTTGCAAACTGCAATTTGTCCTAGGTTTGGTAAAATCACGATGATAGAAAAGCAAAAAGTTCACTTTAAGTAATCACAGTATAACTTGACAACTACCCCATTTATGAACCAACAATTCAAGTTCAATAATAAGAATTAAACATTTATATAACCTGACAACTATCCCATGTAACCAACAATTCAAGTTGCAATCAACTTCAGTAATAAGAATTAAACATTTATGTAACTTGACAACTATCCCATGTAACCAACAATTCAAGTTGCAATCAAGTTCAATAGTAAGAATTAAACATTAATCACATACAAAATTCCTCATCGAGCAAATTACCTCTTCTTTATATTATGCTTTGAATATGCAAGACAGAAGGAATATTATTCAGAAAACTAGAAGTAAAAAAGTAAAAAAACAAATTTTGATTTTGATAAAATTACGTAAAAAAAGTTTAATAAAACTGCCTGAAAAAACCGATGATAGCACCCAACCATATATATAATCCATCATCAAATATATATGTATAAAAAACTATACACTACTTTTTTTACCCCAAGTTCAGTCTATCAATACATTCGTCGTCATCTTTATTTTACCGTTCCTCCGACAATCCGTCATGCCTTGTCAAAATGCACAAAAGTAGGCCTATCTCCTCCCACAGGCCTAAGAGGATTTCTCAATCAGCTGATGAGGATCTTCCCCACCTCCTTTACTCCCCTCCACCCCCTACACCCTATGGCTACTGAGTTGCTGCAGGCAGGGAACCGGATGGTATACGAGGGAGGAGAGAGAAGGAAAAAAAGGGGAGGCTGTTTACTGGGGGAGAGAGGCGGATGGCTTTTTTCAACACTTCCAACTCCTATATTATATAATCAACATCACTTGCATGTTTCCATTTCCAAATTAAAATAATATATCTTAACATTTCTATATATATATATATCCAAACTAAAAACAAAAAATATTCTACACTTACAAACTACTAATAATATATATATCAAGCCTTAAACCTACGTCAAACGATGCTCACGCCCGGCACACACACCACATACATCCTAATATTTGTGTTGAATTGTGCATGCATGCTGTTTCGTTTAGATCACAGGGGAAGTTAGTAGTTCATGCAGAGCAACCTTGTGGCCGAGTGTTATTATGTTTTTGACCTTACCGTTTCAGTTTGAACAATGCAGGAACGATCGAAGTAGGAATAAAGTGTTTCGATGTTGAGAATGTAATTTCTTCGAAAACATCATCGTTTGGATAATTCATCGGGCTATATGTTATATCATAACCTTTTTCATGTTCGGCATTTTTTAGGTTTTTTAGGTTGGGAATGTTACAGGAGATTATTCGCTCACTTCGCACAAGAAAATGAAAAATCTTGATAGCAAGGCAAAACTAATTTGTCCTAGGTTTGTAATCTTTTCACTTTGAGTTTCCCCATAATGAACTTTGTTGCGGTTAATGATGTATAGACCTTTAAAAGGCCTTTGGTCATAATATCAATGGCTCACGACGGACAATTAAGTCGACAGGACCATTCCTTCCTTATCGTTATGAGCTGCTGTACAAGCTCGTTAAGTCGGGATTTCTGTTTTAATTCTATCTAAAGAAATATCTTCTTAACAGGTAACCAATTTTATAATGATTTAAACATCTCATATTATAAAACCGTCATTTCACTTGATTTCAAAAGTAAACCTCCATTTCAAAATAAGGACTGTTAACCTTCAACTCAAGGAGCAGATTCTTTCAAAACGATTTAAACATCTCATATTATAAAACCGTCATTTCACTTGATTTCAAAAGTAAACCTTCATTTCAAAATAAGGACTGTTAACCTTCAACTCAAGGAGCAGATTCTTTCAAAACCATTCCGTGTATTATTTTGTAATTTCCATCCCACAACCCCAAATTGCGAAGGAAGGTTAAACGAAGGAGCCTTTAGATCTACCTGCATTAATTGCTTGAACAATTAATAATTTTAACACTTAATCAGCACGGCATTGCCAATGATACCTTGAGTGAACGGCAATCTATTACTTTACTCATGACTACTTTACTCATGAATTAGTATTTATGATAAACAATACACAGTAAAAGATAGTGAATATAATATAAAAATATCTTCAGGAGACCGTATTATTTGCGAACAAAACACAAAATGAGAGTTATTTCTAAACGACACACATACGTCGCTTGATTTCGAACTAAAACATGCGTCGTAAATTTTGCGAGAAGTGTGTAAAGGTTATTTTGTGTGATGTCGTACTGGCAGCTTGAAAGTCTACACGATTTTGTACATCTCGCCAGTTAATTAAATTTAAAGTAATATACAATCATCTGATTTTGTTTGCAGCAAAAGTTCAATGCGTTTATTTCTCGATGGGTCGCCTACACAAATGTTGGTCATTGCGACGATCATGTTAATTATTCTGTCACTCTATAGAGTAAAAACAAATTTGTTGATCATTCCTTTTATTACGAAAATGTTACTTTTCCGGAGGTTTATATTCCTATCAGAAAATGCAATTCAACTCTATCTCATTAAAAACACATAGAAAACATAAGAAAATATAATAGGCAGTTATTTAATTCTTCTACAAATACCAATATCATGAATTATGCTAAATTTAGCATGACTGTACTTTCAGCACGTCCATAACACTCGAATTTTTATGAACCTCTAAATACAGACTATACAATTTCTTCACAAGGCCTTGCATAACCAGCTTTCCCCTCGAAAAAGGGCTCTTGTTCGTCTACCGAATGAAGGGTACCCTTATCCGATTCCGCCTCGGCTGTCACCCTTCAACACCCCACCCCCACCTCTCCTTCTTCCCCTCGAGGGCCAGTGCACATTTCCTTGGCGTACGCTTCCTCTATCACTAATAGTTATCTCTATGATGGCCTTCTTGCCGAACTGATGCCCGACGCCACTACGACGCTTATTTATCGGACCTCGTTTTGGACCACCCCCTTTTATCGGCTTCATTTTTTCATATCGTGCGATGAGCCTCCGTAGATTTACTCAATTCTGACCGTAGCAGGATATAAAATTTGTTAGCATCTGCAAGCAAACATATTTGTTATTTCCAGATCAATCTCGGAGGAGATGCAATTCTCGTCGTGCGCTGGAATCGAGTGACGTGGCAACTCGAGTATTTTTCCTTCTCCCCCCTCACTCATCCCCCTCCCCTCTACTCCGCCGGCAAAACCATCTAGGGGGCCATTTATCAATACTTTTGGGTATAATAATGACACAACGGAAATGGGCAGCAATATCACTTTCAACGGAGCACAGAACAGTTTCATTAGGCCAACATTTCCAACATTGACCCCCCCCTCTCTCTCTCTCCCTTTCCAACAGCCCTGAGAACGTTAAATCTGCGTCGACATTCAGCTCTGATGGGATGACTTTTGTGGTCTAAATGATGCCAATCTTTTCGCCATACAAGTAATGGATCTCTCGTCGTCAGCTACAATTTCCTGTCTGTTACAAATGGGATGGAAAAAGATAAATCCATATACTACAAAGATGGGGAGGTGGTGGGGGCCACGACAGCAAGTTATATCCGGAAGGATTATTTAGTAGTCATTAAACTTGCTAGATTAACAACAGAATTTAACATATAATAACATGTTTAATCAGTATTCTTCGACGTTTTTATTAAAACTGTGAATTTAGGTTGCTGTTATCAACAGTTTTCCGGACCGGGAAATAAAACGCCTTAATTTCTTTCTCCAAATTTATCTTGTGTTTCTAAGGAAACAACATATTGCTAATAGATATTTGACAAAATTTAAATTGAAACTTTTTTAAAAACTTCGGTTCAAGAATAAGACATTTCTTTCTCCATATTCATCTTGAGTTGTGTTTTCAAGGAAACGACAATGTTTGTTAATGGATAATTGACAAAATTTAAATTAAAATTTAAAAAACTTTAACTTCGAGAATAAGACAATTTTGGTAAACATTGTACGGTTCCAATTTAAATAAAAAAAAAAAACTTCGAGAATAAGACAATTTTGGTAAACACTGTACGGTTCCAATTGAAATTAAATTTTTTTTAAACTTCAATTTCCAGAATAAGACAATTTTGATAAAACAACTTTGTACGGTTCCAAATTGTTCCAAATTGAAATTACAAATATTGTTTCCAAATTGAACGTTATACAAATAAAAAGAATATTTTTTGTCAAATATGGTTTTCATAATAACTGATGCGCTGTTATACCGCTTTGCTTAGCTGTCCACTTGAAATCCATAAAACGAACTTTGAAGTTTTATGCAGCAGTTTAACGTGACGTTAAGTACGTCGATCCATAATTACAAGTACTACACACCAAATTTATAGTTATCGTTAGCTTTATTAAAGAGAATAATTACATTAATATTTTCGCTAAAAGAAAGTACGACTCAACGGATATGCATTTTTTCGTAAATGCACCCACCAATAAAGTCTGCAAAGTTTATGCTTTTCTGATAAACATATGAGTTTTATTCATTAATTACTAGAAAACGTTCAGTTTTTACACATCGCCGAGTGACCTCGTATTTAGAGACCATTAAGTTTCAGCCAAAAAGTAACGAATGTATTCGACTCTTGTAATGAAGTGATACTGCAAGTGGTTAGTAAATCACTAGCAAAGATTTCTTCCACCACACGGAAAAGTACACTAAGCATGTGAGTAAAAGTAGAATTCACGAGTTTTTTTTTTTTTTCGTATAAATTCATCACATTCTGCCCAATTTGCAAAAATTTCTTCCATGTACAACTGAAAAAGTACATTAAGCATGTAAAATTTACGGAGTTATATTCTGCTCATACTTGAGAAGAGCCGTTTTACTTTTAAATGCACTTTGGTTTTGAAAACCACCAACAATTTTCTCCCCCTCTACTTATGCGACAAGTTTACTACTACTACCTCTGCGGTATTACAATTTAACAAACCGGGACGCGCTGTTCATCTAAGCAATGTCGAGACATGAAAAAATGTAAGTTGTCCTGAAATGAATCTGAGATGATTACAAAACACTGCAACGTCTATGACCCTGTTTTATCATTCTTCGGTTACAGCATATTGTAGCCGATTGAATGTTCGTTTAATTCCTTTAATCCGACCAAATATTAGTACAGTGGCTACGAATTTACACAAGCAGCTTCATTGAAATATCTGAATAATTATGTCAAATGTTAATTAACAACTGATTTATACAGTTCCGTTTGCCTCGTAAGGACTTCACCATAAATATTTCGGCATTGCTGGTGGTACCTTCGCTTTCTGCATTGAAATCTCGAATTTTACAAATTGATGGCGATGTCTGTCCGCTAAGTTTGAAAAAAAAAAAAAACTTCGAAAAACGTAGCGTTTGTCCTTTACCACGATAATTTTCCTTTACTAGCTCGGGGGTATAGTGGTAAAAAAAAAAAAAAAAAAAAAAAAAAAAAAGCCAGGAAAGCCCGATGCGTATTTCACAAAATGACGCTCGACTCACAGGTTGATTACATCTGGAAGCCACAAGAATAGGTGCGCATTCCTCATTTCTTTTTATCTTCACTGGGCCACCGACTTTTGTGTTGCAGGAGTGGGGGGGAAAATAAATGTTGCAACGCTCTCGCCGCCGCTGTAAATGATCTTACTTCTTTCCCGGCGAGCTTCAAAGGCTCCCGGACCCCAGAATTAATTGGAAGGATTCAAAACAGCCTAAGAGCGTGAAGCGACGAAGAAGCCGCTGGAGGTCGGAAAGCTGGTCCCGTTCGGGGAGATTCTCAACCGTACGGAGTGACATTTCCTGCGAGGGGTAGCGTCCTCTTTTAGCCTCTCTCGCGCACCTTTCCAAAATCTATTCATGGGCCTCGGTGCCGCAGCTATCTCCTCCCGTTCTCTATTGAATTCGAAGAATGGGAAAACAAGGGATCTATCTTCCTGACGTTCTGTTTGACTTTAACTTTTAGCTTCATTTGCGGCTCTCATCTTCATTAGATAAACACTTCGCATATTAATCTGTATGAATCTCGAATTTCAAACATACGTGATCATTCAGCCACATCATGAATATTCGGCATTTGCTTTAACCGTAACAATTTTAAAACTTCTTATCTTTAATTTTTTATGTGACAATATAACGAATAATAATAATAATAACGCTTTCCAAAAATCAGGAATCCTTGATCAAGTCGGCCCGTTTTTCTTGTTTATTTATCGCACTCCGCAACGCGTAACTTCTTATCTTTAATTTTATGTGACAATATAACGAATAATAATAATAATAATAATAATAATAATAATAATAAAAACGCTTTCCGAAAATCAGGAATCCTTGATCAAGTCAGCCCCGTTCTTCTTCTTTATTTATCACACTCCGCAACGCGTACCAGCACGATTTATCCATTCAAAACTTCTCCTGGCATTTAATCCCTTCTCCCCGATTAGAAAAACACAGGCCCCAAGTTGTCTACTTCAATTGTCTACTTTACAAGCAAAACACTGCTTAAGGATAAACCAGTGTAAAACGCAAATGAGGTTCTTTTTTCCTTCCTTGGGCTGGAAAAGCGCGCCACCCCCACCCCCAACCCCGGGCGGCTGCCACGGGGAGAGAGAGAGAGAAAGAGAGAGAGAACCCCATCTATGAGCAAAGTTTTAAACAAGCTCTCGCAACATGTTAATGAGGGGGGAAATGGAAAAACATTTATGGAAAGTAGGCAACCGTGAATTTTTCATCAGCCGCCTAAATGGAAAACTTTAGGGAGCGCTTTTAATTTGATGTGCGGCGGAGCTGCTGAATGAAAAGTCGGGGGTGGCAGGGGTAGGTGTAGTGGTGGTTTCACCCCCCACCCCCCACCCCCACCACCAACCCGACGGAGGGGTTAAGCCCTTTCAACCACTCGGCCATTTGTTATTCTCTTGCTGTTCATCTACAATTCCTTCCCTTATTTCAACTCTCTCTTTTATTTGTTCGTAATGGTTCCGTGCATTGTCTTGGGTATCGTGGTAAGAAAACTTTTTCCGAACGTTTTAGGCAAAAGTATCGCCTTTAATTTCATTCCTACTGGAAACATATGATGGGGACTATGATACGTAATTACATATATCTGTTTTATATACGTAACTAAGTATTCTAGCATAAATAATCATTTCCGTACACAAATCACAATGTATACTTATACAATTTTTGTTCCTTGCTACTAAAATTTCTCTAAATGCTAATTTCTTAAAACATAATTTATTCCAACCTTCCAGCAGATTACAGTCAATTTGGTTAATACAATACAAATCATGCAGCATGCAGCGAGCCAAGCAGTTAATAGAGGTCAAAGCTAAGAGTTTGTTTTTCCTTTTCTTTTTCTGGTCAAAAAAAAAAGACTAGTTGGTCCGTCACTCCAACGTATGAGATGATGATATCTGATCGTCGACAAACGTTTCGATGTAACTAGCAATCCACTCAAAACTTTACAAGTCGCCCTTGACTTAAGGGCGACTGATATCATGTTAATTCAAAATTCGTTATCTACTCATTACAGCAAACAGGTTAAGTATTACAGTACTGTATTTACGATGTTTTTCTACGGCAAATTCAATATAATCTCTACAATGACATTTCTTTCCAAAGAAGGCCGAGCTACTACATGATACATGATACGTGCTGATCATTTTAACTTCATTTTGCTTATGAGCAGAGAAACCACGGGCTTAAACGGGGCTGCGCAATGAGTTGACAAGTCTATGAACAGTCCGATTAGAGCACTGATCTCCTGCCAAGCATTTATGGATGCATCAACAGATAAAAAAAAAAAAGATGTATAAATAATCATCACAACACTACAGTAATAGTAAAAAAATATTACGGATCTTGCCAGTCAGTACAGCAACAACAAAATTACTCAGCCGGCATCTGTTAAATCTCTCTAATTCCTGCATGACTGACAAGTCAGTTTGCAACTCATGGGCATATTGCATATGGCCTCCCTCACTGACTTACCAGCGCGGTTACTTTGATCTATCATAGGCTGCACTATACGACGGCGCGCATTGATGAACCTTGGGGAGGAGAGAGAAAGAAAAAAAGAGGGTTAGGACGTAAAGCTGTGTGATTTAAAGCAAGTGCCGAAACACCTCACCCCGCCGCGGCCCAGAAAGGGGGGTTGTTTCTTGGAAGGAAGGGCGACAGAAGGAAGAAGGAACAGGAGTGACAGGAATTTTGGGTCGGGAGACACGGGCTCGTAGGCAAGACTTGAGGCTTGTTCGTACCGTTTACTGAATGTCAGAAAGGAGAGGAATATCGCTTGTCTTCCTCCTTCATTAGAAATCTTTCATTAGAAATCTTCGGCGGGCAACTGGGGTAATTCCATCGTCCATATTGGCCGTGCATGCAAAGGCAGGAGACACTACCTTGGACAGAGCGAAGTCTCAAAGGAAGTTCACCCTCTTGAATAATTTAGACTTGGGGGTGGATTGTTACGTATTTGATATGAATACCAACGAAGCAAGACCCCATAATCAGTTACTTAGTATCTGTCTACAAGCCTCAAGCAATCCCTTCGACAAAGGTATGATGATGACAATCATCACAAGAAGGCCGGGCACGTGACGCAAGCGTAAAAAAGCAAATGGGATGAGAGAGTGCACGCGTGTGGAAAAATAAAATAGGGGCATAGGTGATTTGTGTATGTGTGTGTGTATCTGTGTAAAGGAAGTCGAGTGGTGTGTGCTACCACCCGCAATCTCACGCCGTGCGTCCACTAAGGAAGGCCGAACACTTGGAAGAAAAGTCACACGATAAAGCATCGGGTATGACACGCGATGATTCAATTTCAGCCTTCTGGAGTGGGCGCAATCGACGAGCGACTGCGAGAGGGTCGATTGATATTTTGGGCGTGAGCTGTGTTTTAGAACGACTTACCACTGGCACCCGCTCGGTTTGACTGATCTATGAGGGGCTGCACTATCCTCCGGCGGGCATTGATAAACCTGTGGGGGGTAGTCATAATAATACTTATAGCTACTGCACACGTACAAAAATCAAAGACACTCAGGTGAGAGAAAAATGGTAGGCGACGTTCTTCAGCATCTTCTGCCTCTGAGGAATTGTGGTATATGCTACTCTACCTGAAAAGTAAAAAAGAAAAAAAAAAAAACATCTGACTCCTTTTTCTCTGATGGCGTAGCTGAGAGCAGGACACCTAATTAAATATAAAAAAAATGTAAAGGGTGTATTCAGCTACAAAACCACTAGAAGCGTTTAAAGAAAAAGCATTTACATTACATTTCAAATATAATAAACCAAGAGAGTCACCTGATCATGTAAATATTACGTATAATCTAATGCAACATTATTACGTATAATCTAATGCAACATTTAAATACCTATTTCCATAGCTTTACTTCTTTGCTATATTTCAACTGATTAATATAAAAGACATGTACGATCTGAGCAGCTTTCAATTTGGTTTTATTCGCTTAAAATTTTCAACTTCGCATTTGAGTCAGGCCGTTAAATCATTCACATCCATTTTTTTTCTTTAAATTCAAGACCATGTAATCAGTTGGATGATTTTACTTGAAATTAATCCATATATATATATATATATATATATATATATATATATATATATATATATATATGTGTGTGTGTGTGTGTGTGTGTGTGTGTGTGTGTGTGTGCAAAACTTCGCGCGTATATATCACAAAACAATTAATTTTTGTAAGCATAAGTAATCTAAAATTGTCCCAGCAAAAACAAAAAGAATTCTTCAAGTGGCTTACCAACAAATATTACGAATATCACGGGGGTATGTGAAGTATCTTTGCTGTACGAATCTCTGATAACAAAAATGGGAAGTTGTACAGATCAGTAAGTCACAAATACTTAAATTAACATGTGAAAGACGCCTTTGACCTCTCCTACAAGTGCTGAGAGAAAGACCGATTGATCGTAAGCTAACTGGCGTCACAACCACCCAGATCATTGACACCGATTTGTGGAGAGAACGAAAAGAGCATGACTTTGGAACAACAACGTCGCAGTAATCTCCCAATCGCAAGAAAACTGTACTCCTTCGCGTGGGGAAAACAAACTGCATAAATACTGGACGATAAAATCCGGGCGGATCTGAACAGCGTGATTCTGGAACGGGGTCTCTTCCGTCGGGAATGGGCTCGAAATCCAAAATCCGACTGAGAGAGAGAGAGAGAGAGACGTAAATCACTGAACATTTCCTCTTAGTGTATGTAGCCTCAATATTTTACTCTACTTAGGAGAAATACGAAAACTAAATTAAGACGACACGGGTGGAAAAAATACGAAAGGAAAAGCATCAAGGAGAGACTCAAACTTTCTCGAATGGAAACATGTGACCTTCCATGACCTTAACAAAAGATAAAAAGATGAGGGGGCCGGCAAAACATCCAAGATCCCTAAAGATAGCAGTAATTCCGGAACAAAATCAAGCTGCCACTTAGCGTTCCCTGTGCAGCAATCTGGGGAGAGAGAGAGGCGTTTGAGAGAGAGAGTAGAGAGAGAGAGGTAAGGAGGGATGGGGGATGACATTTGCCTTGACCCAGCCAACCCCCATCCCAGAAAGGATCTCATCCCATCCTCCACTGTAATCTCTCTCTCTCTCTCTCTCTCTCTCTCTCGCTAGAGACAGTGCTCTCAGGGTCTTCCAGCAGCGTCGAGGTTCACAGCCCAAACCAACTTAACCGTAAACACGCGCACGCTGCCTTGGACTTAATTTTCCACTTCAGTTACTGGACGTTCTGGAGGTCTTTCAGGGCGAGCCAGCAGAGAAAACAGGCTGCTGATGCATGGGGAGGGGAGGAGGGGAGAGGGGGAAATGAGGGGATGGAGTGCAGCAGGAGGATATGGGTTGGAGTAAGCACACGATAGGATGAAGGTCCCCCCAATCGTTGGAAGTGCAAGGAACGCGGAGAACATACACACACAAGTTTGAAAACTTGATAGCCGATGATGAACTGTCAATTATACATATCTTGTTCCCCAAAATATCATATTCATCTCTAAAATATCATATTCATCGACCTGTCTCAAAATATCATATTCATCTCTAGACCCGATCTCCAAAATATCATATTCATCTCTAGACCCGATCTCCAAAATATCATATTCATCTCTAGACCCGATCTCCAAAATATCATATTCATCTCTAGACCCGATCTCCAAAATATCATATTCATCTCTAGACCCGATCTCCAAAATATCAAAATACCTCAAAATATTATTCATCTCTAGACCCGATCTCAAAATATCATATTCATCTCTAGACCCGATCTCAAAATATCATATTCATCTCTAGACCCGATCTCCAAAATATCATATTCATCCTCTAGACCTGATCTCAAAATATCATATTCATCTCTAGACCTGGATCTCAAAATATCATATTCATCTCTAGACCCGATCTCAAAATATCATATTCATTTCTAGACCCGATCCGATCTCCTCAATAAAAAAAAAAAAAAAAAGGCAATATTCATTACCGCAAGCATGAATAACTGGTGGAAATAAAAACAGTAATTTTATTTAGCAGTCTGTACCACCGTAGTAGTACTGATATCGACTGATTTTTGCTACCTTGGCACGACCACACCAAATCGCCATTTCATGTCTTTTGGTTGACAGCTCAGAAAAAAGAACATTAAAGATTGAATAACGCTAAGAAAGTGTCTACTTTCAGATACCAGTGTTCCAATTTTTGAAAAACCGGGGAAAAATATTACGTTAAAAAATATATTTCAATATAAAAACACACACAATCCAACCAACTACAAGAAATTGAACCAAAAACATTTGTAAATGTAGTAATAGCAGTCAAACAGAGCAATCCCACTTTCTTTACAAAAACCTGAGTTTAGGAGGCGCATGTTTACAACCTCAATTGCGCGTCGAAAATCATTCTCGCGACAATCACGAAAGTAGAGAGAATTCGCTTCGGAACTTTTATTTTTTTCATTTGAATATCCCCCGACTCCAAAATCCTCGGATAAGGAGAAATAAATCCATGGGTATCGGGGGATGCGAGAACCAAGATTCCAGCCAAAATCCCGGATTCCCATCGCTGCCTGGATTCCTGTCCCTCGAGTGTCGCCAAGGAGTGAAACTGGAATCGGGCAATGACTCTTTAATGCCGGAATCTTATAAGGAAATGACAGAGAAGGAAAAAAAAAAAAGAAGGGGATTGAAACTGGAATACTCAATTCTAAAAATTTTAAAAAGCAATTTTAAAACTGCTGATTAGGAATCAATCTTCAGGAGATTTATTAACAAAGAAAACGAAGAAATAAAAATTGTGTAAAAAATCTCCTAAGATCAAGCTGACCTCTTGACTTCGATAGCACAAATCACCCCGTTCCATCTTGAAGGTAGTCTGGAATCAGGAATCTTGGAAGGGTGAGGTAGGGGGAGGGGATGACGACGGGATAGGACGAGTGTTGGTGGGAATCAGGGTGTTCCATCTGGGAATGACTGGAATTATCGACAGCGGTTGCCCCAAGAGAGGAGGAAATCTCAGCCGCGGCTAACGACTTACACTCAGAGAGAGAGAGAGAGAGAGAGAGGAAAAACGTGAGAAATGGGAACGTTGGAAAAATGAGAATTTAACAAAAATGGAACCTAAAGTAGAAAACGCGAAGATCTTAATTTACAACAGAAAAAGAGAAAAAAAATTGAAACATAAAAGGAGAGGAAAAGCTGGGCAAAACTTAAAAAAAAAATAAAAAATCAATAGAAATAATATAAAAAAAAAAACCGGAGTTAAAAAAAAGAGAGAGAATTGAAAGATGAAAACAAAACGAAGAAAAGAAATTATAAAAATCCTTAAATACGATCTTTAACCTCATCGAAAAATGCTGATATTTTTAACGTTATTAAAATCCTTCTGGCTTAGCTGAAACGCTTTACTATTGCCAGTTCTGAAATTTCTTACGTCACTTTTTTTATCTAACGAATGGGATGTTTATACAGCAATACTTAACCAAGGGCAAAGATAATATCCAGTTACTAGAACACCGGGAAAACAAAAATAAATCAAGCAGTACTTAAACTGTTTACACCTAAAAATATATATATATATATATATATATATATATATATATATATATATATATATATATATATATATATATATATATATATATATATATATATATATATATATATATATATATATATATATATATATATATAACATATATATATATCAGTTACAAGGAAGCCCTGCGCTTTGGAAACAAAAACATTCAGTAACAGCAGGAATATGTCTTAAGATAATAAATGAAAATTTTGCTGCAACTAAATGAAGACTAAATGAAAAATTATCTAAATGCCACGTTCAAGCAACGTAGCGCTACAAATTTGTATACAGCTTCTCGCTCTCCGTCAAGTATCCAATGTTTACTTGGCTAAAGAGGAAGATGAATTTCCTGAGGCTCAGCTGGCGTATCCGACGTAATGATATGGGAAGGGACTAACTCTCCATCGGCAGACAACGCACACACGACTAAGAAACCTCTTTACAGGGGACAGGAAAAAAAAAAAAAAAAAAAAAAAAAAATATATATATATATATATATATATATATATCGAAGTTGTTTATTAACTCCAAGGCACACACTAACCTCATATTGCGTCTTCTGAAAAATTCGGAGCACTGAAAAAGTTATATTAGGGTCCTTAACCTTCAATTTGAGTTTTGGACTGACCTTCAATCTGAATTGACAATACCACCGATCTTTATTGCGTCGCGTGAAAAATTTCGAGTACAGAAAAAGTTATATTAGGTCCTTAACGTTTTCAATTTGTGTTTTGAATTGACCTTTAATTTGAGTTTTGAATTGACAATAATACCGAACTTAATTGCACCTTCTGAAAAATTTGCAGTACAGGAAAGGTTATATCAGGTCCTTAACGGCTTCAATTTGAGTTTTGAATTGACAATAATACCGACCTTTATTGCTTCTAATGAAAATTTCGTAGCACTGAAAAGTTATACTAGGTCCTTATCGGCTTCAATTTGAGTTTTGAATTGACCTTCAATTTGAGTTTTGAACTGACACTGGAAAGTTACATAAGGTCCTTATCGGCTTCAATTTGAGTTTTGAATTGACCTTCAATTTGAGTTTTGAACTGACAATGTCTTTTCATGTCATTATTTGTTAATGAGCTAAAGAAATAAAAAAAGTAGAAATCGCTGTTTGATATAATTTCGAATGGGGGACACTACAGAATCGACCAAAAGCGAAGAAATGATGGGTAGCTGAAGATAGTGGATTGCCGGGGAGACGTCAGGGAGGGAGGGAGGGGAAGGAGGGGAGGGAGGCGCTAATGGAGGGAGGGTGGGGAGGGAGGAGGAGGGAGGAGGAGGAGACAGGTTCTCCGATAGGCTCCCAGATAAACTGTTATTACCTTCGCCCGCTGCACATTGATTCCTTTATTAGTCCTCAGCTGAAATATGGCCTCGCTAGAGAAATACCTCTCTCTCTCTCTCTCTCTCTCTCTCTCTCTCTCTCTCTCTCTCTCTCTCTCTCTCTCGTACTCGCAAAACCCCCCAATTTATTGACTACCCGGTACCGTTCGGATTTATTTCATTCTTAACAAACAGGCTATTCATTTCATCCTTAACAAACGGGCTATTAATATAATGTTCAAGAGCAAACACCAATCAATAGTATTATAAAATTGAGGATCTAAAAAAAGGTTCAAGATATGAGTTACATGAATTACGGCATACGATGTCCGTAGACTATTGCCCGAGAACCTTTCAGCTCCAACAACGCCAAGGGGAATATTTGTCCACTTCCTTCAAAACATTTGATGAGTTGCCCGGTACAACCTCAGTGTCTCAAAATGTATGGTTCCTCGGCGTGATAACTTGTATTCAAATGGCTCAGAGTATGGTTTAAAAAACAGCAAAATTACTTGGTTCCAAATTCAAATGCTTCAAAGTATGGGAAAAAAAAGCAGTGTGACTTGGTTCCAAATTCAAATGCCTCTAAGTAAGGTTAAAAATACAGCAAAATCACTTGGTTCCAATTCCAAATTCAAATGCCTCAAAGGATGGTAAAAAAAAACAGCAAAATTAACTTGATTCCAAATTCAAATGCCTCTAAGTAAGGTTAAAAAAAAACCGCAAAATTACATGGTTCCAAATTCAAATGCCTCTAAGTAAGGTTAAAAAAAACGGCAAAATTACACGGTTCCAAATTCAAATGCCTCTAAGTAAGGTTAAAAATACAGCAAAATTACTTGGTGTTATATTCAAATGTTTCAAACTAAGGTTAAAAACCAGCAAAATTACTTGGTTCCAAATTTTAGTTGTCATCAAACGTACATCTCCAAGTCCCAAACGACCCGTTTACATTAAGTAACACAATATTGTATATAGAAGGATAGCCAACAGAGAGACCCGACCAGGAGTGCCAAGAAAACCATATGGATCTAACAAGCACAAGAGAAGTTGGGGTTACGAGCAAGAGGGAAGGTGGGGGGTGGGAAGGGGAAGGAAAGTACGCCTGTCCTATTAATCTAAGCGAAAACGTCTTTGTCCAGCTAACTATTTTTCACGGTTCCCCTCTGTTCCTTTTCTGCTCCCTCTTTCTCTTCCTTCGTTTTTTTCCCAGCAAGGCTGTCAGCTGGCGCTGGTCTAGACAAAACAAGACATCAAGAGAACAGGGCGAACTGTCAGCAGATGACACACTAGTACAAACATCATAAATATAATAGATGTTTGGAAAGGAGAAAAACTGAGAAAGCAGACCTGATGATGAATAGGATGCACGTACGGTGTTCCTTCGCCGCTACTTGACATTGTTTTCTTAACTACAAACGCCACGGATGTTAAGAAATGACCAGATCACATCTATGTCTTCATTTTCTTCATTTTTGTCTTCCAGAAAATGTTTATTTTTGTTTTCATTTTTGTCTTCAAGGAAAGGTTTATTTTCGTTCTTATCTTCTAGAAAAAATTTATTTTCTTCATTTTTATCTTAACTTTTTTATCTTCCAGAAAACTTTTATTCTATTCATTTTTATCTTCTTGAAAAAATTTATTTTCTTCAAAATTTATCTTCTTGAAAACATTGATTTTCTTCAATTCTTCTAGAAAAATTTATTTTCTTAATTTTTATCTTCTACCAAAAATTTATTTCTTCATTATTTTTCTCGAAAAAAAATTTATTTCCTCATTTTTATCTTCTACAACAAATTTATTTTCTTCATTTTCATCATCCAGAAAACGTTTATTTTCTTATCTTGAAAAACGATGAAATGACTCAAATGCTCAAGGAATGTTTACCACAGAGAGAGAGAGAGAGAGAGAGAGAGAGAGAGAGAGAGAGAGAGAGACAGGAAAAACGGCGAGCTTTTTGAGTTCTTGCAGATGAGGAGGTAGCTGGCATCCATGATAAGCTGGGTGATGTATGTGGACGCCTCCTCTGAGCACCGCCAGTAAATTGGAACCAACTCTACGCCAACTGCTTCAGCCATTCTTCCTTTCTTCTTACTCTTCTCCTTCTCCTCCTCCTCCTCCTCCTCCTCTCCTGCTTTTTACCGCTTCTGCATTTCTATTGCTGCTGCTGTCCCTCTGTGATAGCGATTGGTCTCTCTCTCTCTCTCTCTCTCTCTCTCTCTCTCTCTCTCTCTCTCTCTCTCTCTCTCTCTCTCTCTCTCTGGAGGTTGACTGGGAAACCTCTTCTGCTAGAACGAACACGTCTTCACTTCGAAAAAACAAAGGAAAAGGCGGGGAAGGGGACGGGGAGGTAATATTAATTCCAAACCATCGTCGCATACTTTGAAATCGACGACTGTTTTCATTTTCTCTCAAAAACAAAATCTTCCTTCAGCAAAGCCCAGCAAGTGTGACGCTAAAGATTTTGATTTTTTGGCCGGTGTATTAAATTTCGTTCCTCCGGAGAGAGAGAGAAAGAAAGAGAAGAAGAAGAGAGAAGAGAGATCCATCTGGGAAATGAAGTTCAAAAGTGCCACCTAGAGCTGTGTCCCTTTTATACGAAGTAATTGTTAAGAGTCGAGTTTTTTTTTTTTTTTTTTTTTACAGTCCATTCTCCTTCCTCCTCCTCCTCCTCTCCCCCCTTCTAACATTTTCCTTCTTACCTTGCTTCTCTTTCCTTTTTATTCTGCAAGAAGAAGGGGGGGGGGGAAGCACGAAAAGGAAACTCAAGCCTTGTACCGCCTATGGGGAAACGTCTCGCCTTACTGTCAGTTTTTCCTTCCTGTGGAGGCTATCAATTATCGAGAGGGAAAAACCCTGATAAAAGTGCTATTATGTTTCAATTTCTTTTTCTTTCGGTGGCCAAGTCGGAGAACTAGATTTTATTCAGTGGGCGTTGGCCCCAGGCTATACAGGCAGAGACCCCTAGATAAAGTTACATCGAGCTCATTACCACGCTCTAATACTTGCCTTTTTAAATATTTTTTCCTCCTTTTTAGAAGAAAAACTGCTTTGCTCACACAACAATGATGGTCTCTCTCTCTCTCTCTCTCTCTCTCTCTCTCTCTCTCTCTCTCTCTCTCAGATTTGGTAGAGAGAGAGAGAGAGAGAGTTTTTATCTCTCAACTGAATTTGTTGTAGAAGCTATGAAAGAGTGTGGGGAAGGGGGTGGTTATTGGATTGGCTCGCCAGTCTGGGGTTACGTATTAGAGATAATGATGTCGGACAAATTTACTGAAAATTTGCATTTCTGATCCTGGAGACAAAACATGAACCGTGAAACGAGCAATAAATGTTATCCCACGAAGAAACTGTCTCGAAATAATATGTTTCTCCCCCCCCCCCAAACTTCCCCCTCCTTAATCAGCACTATTATAGCCATGCCCTGAAACTGTCATAATCGCATTTTCCATGTGTAGTGACCGCATCTATACAATACTAAGCTTTGCTTTCTTCGGACAATCGGAGCACAAACCCCATTTTCTTTCATAACCGTTTTTTTCCCTTCGCCTATAAAGGGGTAACTCGCACACGTGCTGCCCGAATTCGACACCACTCCGAACAGATGTCATTCATGTGTTAATGTTGGGTGTGAAGTGTCATGTTGAACCGTCACCCTCATGTGAAAGGGGGCTAGGGGAAGCGAGCAGACTATAAAAGGGGGTTAAGGGGATTATATTGAATACACATTACCCATCAACATACCACAAGTTGCCGGAATATTAAACAAGATTCATTTCACTGAAGACGAAAGTTAACAGTGATCTAACAGTGAACAGGCAATAATTCTCTGCTTCTCCAATTTGGAAAGTGACACAAAATTAATGATTCAAATCCAGGTATTGAAAATAATTTCAAATCCGGGCTAAAGGGGCCTAAAAAAAATAAATAAATAAAAAATCTGTTGGAAAAACGCAAACCTTTATTTATATCTAGAGAGGCTATCTCAGGGAACCCGATGCTGGAGAGAGATAGTCCAAGACGGTTGAGCAGGGTAATCTGAAAGATAAACTAGAGAGAGAGAGAGAGAGAGAGAGAGAGAGAGAGAGAGAGATCCATTTTTCAAAAGCCAGTACCTCCATGTTCAATACCTGCTAATAGTGACATTTCAAAAGTATTAGGCTCTTGCAAGGGAGATGGTAAGACGACCATCGCCGCGCAAGGCTGATAAACAGGCGATAGATATTAATTTAAAAGGTAAACACTGGCACCGGGACTCAGCCATGCGGAGAGAGACCAAATAAGCTCGGAATTTTATGTAAGGCGCTGTCAAAACCCTGAAGAGTTATAAATGCTGGTGTGCTTAGTCCGAGTGTCCGTATGAGTGAGCCAGGCAGCGGCTTGGCCCCAAGGGCACTCACTGGCCCACCCCTTCGGACGAGGCCACCACCTATTGTTCCTCTACAGATAAATCTTGGAAATCTGGCCGGCGGTAATTACACGCTTTCAATGTGCCTTTTGTTCGCTGTGAAAAACAACATTTAATAATATGTAATTAGAGATACAATGCCGAGGCTTGCAAGGGCATCCCGAAGGAGACGATTCACGAACACAGCCGCCCTCTTCCTCCGACGCCAGCAAAAAGGCCTCGCTGTTCAACCCTTCCATCCCGCCCACTTTCCAAAACGGCTAACCTCTCCGGACCTCAAATTCATCTGGGAACTTCCACATCTACACAAATTATTTCTGGAACGACTCCGAGTTATATTTCCAAGAGCATCATATGAAAGCACGATTAAAAAATATGTGTATAATCTGTTGTCACACTTAAGATTCATGCATTGTACAAAGCCTCCAACTACAAGTACTCTATAGTAAAGCACTCTCTCAAATAAATGTACACTTGGAACTCTTCGAGTTTCGTCAGTTCCATCTTTTCATATAACCATCATGAACCATATTATCTTTTCATATGCACATCACAATTGAACAATACCTACGGAACTTTCCATATGCACATCACAATTGAACAATACCTACGGAACTTTCACCTCTTGAAAACCATGAGACACTCCCTAAAGGGAAACAACGCAAGAAGATACAAACATGTACAGCGGCAAACAAAATTATATCTTATAACAGCAATATTTTCATGATCAACCTTCACACGCTAATATTTGAATCGACTTAAATCCCTCCTTACCACCAATGTTCGCATCTACATGGCACACGTCCAGTGTATTTAGTTCTTAAAGTGGCATTTTTTTTTTGGTCTTCAATAATCCCTGTAAAAATCTCGATATCATCCCATCTAACGTCTCGGTACACTCCCATTTTCCCATAAAAGTATTTTTTTCAAAAGAACAAGAACATCAAAAATTTATTTCCTCTCAAGTTTTGATATCCCAATTTGCTGTGAAATTTGAATGGCACCTTTATAATTAATAATCCGATCGAAAGTAGTTTCTTACCTTTTTTTTAGAATCACCATTTCTTTTATTCCAGGATATTCTGCGCATGGCCAGTACATTTTGCTACCGCTATCAAGTTTCGAGGCAGCGGTCAGCCGGCCAGCAAATCCCCGGACAACTGCTGTAAGAGGCTTACGCCTGACAGACCCTACTGCCGCCACCAAGAGCAAGAGAAGAGGGGAGCCAAAAGAAACACGCCCACGGGGAGAGAAAATCCAAGAGACGCAAAAGAAAATAAAAACAAAATACTGGTGGGAAGACGAGAGAGTTCAAGTCGCACATATCGTCAGGTAGGAGTTGGTCGTCAACGAAGGAAATGCTTAAATGGAAAGCTGAATAAGCACCAATGACTGCAACCCTGAGAGAAAGCAATACAAGGTAAAAAAAAAAAAAACAAAAAAAAAAACGAAGAAATTCTAAGGCAGACGTAAGTAAACACATTAGGAGACACCCACACAAAATTATAAGTTTGGAAGTAACGACAAAACAATGGCAAAGTTGAGGCGAATAGCGGTACGATTTACATAAGCCATAGACCACTTATCAAAATTTGTAGAATGATGAAGGTGGAAAAATATGACATTCTGTCAGAAAGAGCTAAATGCTATTAGGGTGTTACTGAAAGCTAACCAATCTGGTAAAAGACGCTTTCTGTTGTATTCCGGCCTGAAAACAGAGTACAGTAAGCTGTCCAACAAAGATGCCGAGGATAATCACAAAGTGGTATAATAACCAATCTAGCAATAAAAGGAGTTTAATTCTGTCGAAAGATTGTGACTGCTAATGTTAGAGTCAGAACTGAGTACAAGACTTTATGACGATGATAACATAACACCGATTACCACCAAAGAGAAGACGATTCTGATGTAACCGTCACTGCAAGACCAGATGATTCTGAATCCCCCGATTACGAATTAAACAAAATTTTAAATGATGATGAAGACGATGAATATAACGATGATTCTCGTCACCATCAGGCAACAAACAGCTCCTGCCGCAGGAGACAACGAGGAGGAAGGCATCCCAATACAAACAGGAACATCAACAACCCTTCGCATCGGAATACCCACATTTCTCCATCTCTTGTGAATTAGGTGTATAATTTACGCACCAGCTCATTAAGGCCGCTTTTACCGTAATGAAACAGGGACCAGTCATCCCTCCCTCCTCGCCTGGGGAGGGAGGGAGGGAGGGGAGGGGTGGTGGCGAGGGTGATTGGGGAAAGGAAGGCGGCATTTGAACGAGAGAGAGAGAGAGAGAGAGAGAGAGAGTGGGGCGAGTTTGGAGATTAGTATCCTATGATATGAGAACGTGGGTCCTCTATCGTTCTATTACTCCCTTCAGATGTACTATGCAACGGATAATTAGAAACCACACATCTCCGGTGTACTCGTAATAGTATTATAGGTTCATTCATAAAACTAAACACTCTGGGTCAATCTATGGAATGGGTGAAGAAAAAAAAAGATGACAGTAGTAGTACTACACACAGGATATATATATATATATATATATATATATATATATATATATATATATATATATATATATATATATATATATATATATATATAGATAGATATATATATAATATATTATATAGATATATATATATATATAGATATATATATATATTATATATATAGATATATATATATTATATATATATAGATATATATATATATATATTATATATATATATATATATATATATATATATATATATATAATATATATATAAACAGTATATAAATATATATATAATAATTTAACCAATGAAAAAGAGAAAAAACGTCAGAAAATGAAAAAGACCGCGACAGAGAAGTCTGCGGGAACCAACCCAGAATAAAAAAGCTGCTGGTATTTCGAATGTTCAAATATTACTGGGGACCCGTAAATGAAAACCATAAACTTGAGAGATTCCTATTTTTTTCTGCCACATAAAAATATGAGTGAGGATAAAGTTATTTATTTCCATTTACTTTTTGACTTTTGTAATTGAACAGGAGAACATCCAAAAATTTATATATATATAAACTGCGTTCCATTATATCGAAAAACATTTTTTTCCCTCTCTCTCGTCCGTAATGAAATATTTCTTGCCTCCATTAGTCCCCTGTGTTACAGTGGCACACAGCAGCGTACCATATTGTCAATTCTCGCACAACAACAGATTTTTATTACAAGGTTTTAAAAAAGTTTAGCATGCATCCAGGATAAAGTTCGATATTCGGAGAGCATTTTTACTGGCGTATATTCCAACAACCCCTCAAAATAAACTAATAAAAAATAGTGCAGGCAAGCATTATCGAAGAACCCTTTACACCAATAATTAACCAACCCTCTATAACACGGATCACACACACATACATACACATACATACATACGCACAGACACAAAGATTGGTTCTGAAAAAAAAAAAGGGAAAAAAGTTCTTCCCTGGCCCTTTCCCCTTAAAAAAAGGCATAGAACGTAAAGTAGTGTCAAAATCCCCATTGAACAGCGAGTTTTCATAATACTAAAATTTAGGCCGGCGGCCCGAGGCCCCCTCCAAACTGTCACGGGTTTAATGATACGACAAGATTAATCGAATCCGCGCTGCACTATTCTCGTTCTCAGACTCATGAATATATTGGACACGGACCAGGGGGAAAAGGATGGAGGAGGAGGAGGGGGAGGGAGTGAGGTAGGGGGGGGTGATGGAGGGAGAGAAAAGGAGAATGGAGGGACAGGAAAATTGTGGCTGTGTATGTTTGTGTAAGTGCAGAAAAGGGAAAGGAACACATACAGACATGAAGATACGCACATACACTCGCGTGTTTATTTACGTTAGTTATAAGTATCTTTGTCTTCATAGGTAAACTTATTTTTGTGTATCTGCAGACGTTGCTGATTCTTCCCCTAAGAAATCATTTTATTAATCTTACAAAACTTTGGACAAATAAACCTATAAGAAAAGTGGACGGCAGAAATGAAGAGGCATAACAAATTCAATCCAAAACTGAAAAAAAAATATATATAACCTAAAAACAAGTATAGTACAAAATAATTAGACTTACATATCTGCAATGTCGTTGTTAAAAGATTTATGTGCACTCCAACAAACACCTTAATAAAATTCTTTTTTTGATTTAGCATCGTGAGATACACAAGCTTAGAATTCTTTCACTTTCAACTATGTCAGTATTTCCTGTCCTTTATTTTTCTAAACTTTTCAAGAGTCCAATCTTCACTTCCTCTCCTTTTTCTCGCCTTTTAAAAGCTCCCACTAGTAAAGCCGTTATTCCACTTACTGTAAAACATGTCATTTGATACTGTCATGTTCATAAAAAAAAATTAGGAAAACAGAAAACATAAGTACCTCAGCTTCAAACCAAATAATGATACAATATACAAGATGCTAAGAACAGAGAGAGAGAGAGAGAGAGACGCCCTTTTACTAACGAAAAAACTTCCTATTTCCAATTAGCATGAGGCCTAAAATTCCCAAGTAAATACTTAATTGGGTGCTGCACCTTTAGTATCAAAAGGACCCAGGATCGAGAAGTCACTCGGAAATTCCTACACGACAAAAACTTGTAATGTTGACGAAAATTCTGACAAACAGATTATATATAACGTTACTCAAAATTAGTAAATCTAAAAATGTAGACGCGAAAATAAGGAAAGTTTACCACATCAATAAACAGAATAACATATACATATACATATACATATACATACATTATATATATATAATATATATATATATATAAATATATATGTTCACAGTCTCATAATAAACAAGAATGAAAAAAATGTATATAAAACTGTGTACTATCAACCCTCAATCATCACACCCAGCCCTAAAAAAAAAAGTAGAAAGAACAATCGAAAAAAAATGAGACAAAAATTCACCATACACATTTTTTTCCTCTGTTTTATGAATGGGAGAATCGTCATAATGTAAATCATGCAGTGGGTTGTAAACGTAACTCACCCCATGATTACAGACGCAGCCAATAATTCCGACATTAACACTGACAGTTCAGACCCATTCACTACAAACTATCCCTATAAAATACACAATGCCAAAGTCCGGAATTTAACTTTTATCTCTCTCTCTCTCTCTCTCTCTCTCTCTCTCTCTCTCTCTCTCTCTCTCTCTCTCTCTCTCTCTCACAGCAGCGTACACTATTTTATCTATACCGGTATTGGAAACTGGGGAAAGGAGGGGCACCAGCAAAAATGGGAAAAAAGAGGGATAGGTTAGAAATGAGAGGAGGGACATAAAAAAAAAGGAGAGAGAGAGAGAGAGAGAGAGGAGAAGATAAAACCGAAAATGGGAAAGATAACAGAGAGAGAGAGAGAGAGAGAGGATAAAATATCCAAGAAAAGACTAAAACATTTACAAAATGAAATCTACCGAAATTAAGCAGGAAATGTTCGAAGCGCAATATACAACGGGGGAGGCCCACTGCAGGCTTGTGAAGCATTCACACTGTTAATGGAAAATGCATATAAAAACGTACCACTTTCACGACAGTCAATAAAAAAAAAAAAATCAGAGAATTACTAAGCACAAACGAGACTGCAAAGGGATAACATCAAATAATGAGGTGAGTTTATTAACGGATAACAGGCCAAAATCGCCGTGATAGCATCATTAAATATTTAAATTGTGGCCGGGCCAAAGATGTGTTTGGGAAACTTCAGGATTGTGTCCCCGTTTGGCAGGGGAGTTAGGGGTGCAGGGAAGAGAGAGTTAAGGCATCCAGATTTGTTGTTCTAGCACCCACATAGTCTCCATTTCATGACAGACAGACACAATTAAAACTTCCGCAGTTTGTGTTGGTATGACAGCGATCACACCCGCCCCTTCGCCTTCTCTTCCCGCAAAGTTCTGAGCCTCTTTTGCAAGACCTTTTTTTTTATGTTCAAGTTAGAAATCACTTCTTTTCGCATTCAGGGGGACAAAATTACTTACAAAGCACCTTTCGGAGCCACTACAATTGGCACTAGGATGGAGCAAATAATTGCTAAAACTTGAACAATCTCCAATCTCTGCTATCTTACTGTTAAGGCCCACTTGGCACCTATCGCTAGAACACACAGCAACTAAAAGGTTGCAGGCATTACAGATCTGGAACCACTAATAACACAACTTCTGTTTTCTGAGAATTTGCGCACTCTTCCAGCAACTGGATTCTGACTTCCAGCAATTGTATTTCTTGTATAAAATCTTTTTTCATGGTTCACTAGGAAGTGAGTAGAAGCTAAACATTTTTAGAAGCCGGAAGGCTCCAATTGGCCGAAAACACACCTTTAATAAGCATATATTATTAAATTAATGTGATCCAAAACTCTTTCCCTTTATACAATGACACATTTCATATATATTAAATTATTCCTGTGTCCACTGAAGATACTGGTCCACAATCTTATACTTTTTGGATTATATCAGGATGTAAGAAGCTTAAGCACTACCGTGGATTACGAACCATAGCTACTTCACTGTACATACCGCCAATATGAATTAACCAAAAACTTGACCCGCCTCATCTGCAGTTGAAATGAAGTTTGAGCAAAGATGCAATCTTGACTGCCCACCGCCAAAATCATGTGAGTGTGTACTGCAAAAGGACACGATCTTATTGTTTAATTTTAAAATCTTACTTAACCAGATTCAACGTCATACACCTCTGCAAACTCCAAAACAAGATTTGTCGCGCATCAGAAGGTCCTTCCCCCCAAAAGGTTATATTTCCATCTCTCCCAAAATTTAATCGCTGGCTGCTAGTAGAGGCCCAGTTTTTGGTAAAATTTCCATAAGACTCCACATGAAACTACATAATCCTGCCCACAAACAAACGAACGTCGAGGTTCAGGAATTACCACACTGCGGAAGTAAAATTAGCTTTACGCCCGTTTTAGCTAGAAATAATTATAGCATTTCTATGTGACAACATTGATCTATGTCGCAACAAATGAAGATATTTAGCCTTTCTGAATTTGCATATATACTGTAGATCGATATATATATATATATATATATATATATATATATATATATATATATATATATATATATATATATATATATATATATTTGAATGTAACTTCAAGTATTAGTGTAATAATTTCATATCTAACAACACATTAACATTTTTTTTATAATCTTTAAATAGTATGTGTACTATGTATGCCAATCTGTTAATAAGGAATAAATTTAAAGCCATCACCAATACGAACAAAGCTATTAACATGTGTGAAGAGAGAGAGAGAGAGAATCCCCTGAATTTTCATTTTCTTATTTAATGATAAAAGGTTAGTCTTTTAATAGCGAGGGGACGATGACGTCACCAGCTGGTGCCCCATCAACAGCCAATCAGCGTGCGTCACCTGCACTTAATAGAGATGGGAGGGAGGGAGAGAGAGAGAGAGAGAGAGCAGGCTGGACACGCCGGATCACAGGCCGAGGGGAGAGATGGAGGAAGGAGGGAAGGTTGGAAGGTTTAGGCCTAAACGCTTCCAACATCTTCTCAGTTTCGTATTTTTTTTTTATTTATCAGAAAGGGCGAGTATAAACATTTACATCTGATTTTAGAATATAAACTTTATATGCAAATCTAAGACGAAAACTGAAGCACCGTCAAGAACACCGTCAAGATATTATTTGAATACCGTCAAGATTTTATTTCAGAATACAATCAAGGTGTTATTCCGGAATACCGTCAGAATTTTATTTCAGGATACAATCATGACTTTATTCCGGAATACCGTCAAGATTTTATTCCGGAATACCGCCAAGATTTTATTCAGGAATACAAGCAAGATTTTATTCAGGAATACAAGCACGATTTTATTCCGGAATACGTCAAGATTTTATTTCAGAATACAAGCAAGATTTTACTCCGGAATACCATCAAGATTTTATTTCAGAATACCTTCACTATTTTATTCAGGAATACCGCCAAGATTTTATTCCGGAATACCGTCCAGATTTTATTCCGGAATACCGTCTAGATTTTATTCCGGAATACCGTCAAGTTTTATTCCAGAATACCACCAAGATTTTATTCCGGAACACCGTCAAGATTTTATTTCAAAATACAATCAAGATTTTATTCCGGAATACCTTCAAGATTTTATTCCGTAATACCGTCAAGTTTTATTCCGGAATACAACTGATGTTTATCAGAAGCTGAATGAATATGTCCCTCTCCACTCCCTGCTCCTCCCTCCTCCCCACCTCCCCTCCTGCAAGCTTTGCATTCATGGTGTTCTATGCCCCAAACGCCCCTACCCCCAAAAAAAAAAAAGACTGTAGGAAGCGGGCGAGACCAGTTTGTGACGCTTAATACGTGCCGCAACACGAGCGACCATATCACATTGCTCCCAGGTTACGACCCCTTTTTACGCATGCGCATGCAATCACCTTACATGCAATTAAGATGTAAGTTTTCTGATACGCACCGAGTAATGAACGCGTATGAGGGAGTGACGAATGAAGGCCGGCTCGGAAAATAAATTTAACGAACATGGTGAGCAATATAATTCTCCGAATAAAAAGGTCGATACAATATATGAAATTGTAAGGATAATTGACAGGGAATATGGCTCCCTGAATGAAGAGCTCTAAGTGACATAAAATGAAATTATAAAAAAAAAAGATAACTATAAAAATGAAATATATATATAAATATAAGATATATATATATATATATATATATATTATATATATATATGTATATATATATATATATATATATATATATATATATATATATATATATATATATATATATATATATATAAAGATAAAGAGAAGAGAGACAGAGAGACAGAGAGTGAGACAGAGAAAGAGCACCATTGTGCGGGCGGGGTGGGCGCTAAGGTTGACGGTTGGGTGGTCTGGCTGTCTGATAGCAAAACCAGGGACCGGCTGATTCAATAAACAAGCCAGGGTAGACGCCATTCCTCTCATTGCTCCTTCCACTTCCCTTGTCCCCACCATCCCCCCCCTTCCCCCCACCCCCTCCCCGACCCCGTATTTCCTAACCTAATAACGCCCTCCCACCTTTTATTCTTCACATTCATTTCACCCTTCCTTAACTTTCTCACCTCTGACCCGACATCTAAGAAACCTAACTGGGTTTAAGGACGCGAGAGGTAACAGAAATAGGAAAATCTTGCCAAATTAGGCAAATCATCTGTATTACGACGGGTACCAAGATGAAATTCTAACCAGTTTTACTGAGAAATTAATATGGATCAAGTCGAGCTTCTTTGTACTCTTTCGCATTTTTATTTTACTGTTTTGCATGAGGGCATGATCTGGAAGCTTGCATGTTCATGACAGGAATTGTATAAGCCTGTCCTAACTCATGGCAACGAGAATTTGATGTAAATCACTACTCACTGATCTACAAAATTCCCAACGATTTACCGATTCCCCGTTATTTTTGGAAGTATCCCTTGTCCGGAGTCCTCTTTCTAACAGCTTCCCTCCTTCCAGCGACCGAAAAAAACCTTGCCCTCCCCTTTCCACCTCGAAAAGAAAAAGCGAAAACATACGCAAGTTATCCTTCTCTTCCAGGAGCATATTCACTTTCAGCGTGAGAATTTCATCTTCCATTTCACCTTCGCCAGTTCCTCTTCCTCTTCCTCCTCCTCCTCCTCCTCCTCCTTCCCCTTCTCCAGGCTGCTCACCTTCACAAACAACGTCTCGGCGTCCTTCTCATTTAGATCTCACCCCGAGCAGAGTTACAGGACATTAGTTACGATTTCACAAAGAGATACGACACTTCCAATTTCTAGGTTTCCAGTTTCCCAGAGACAAATGTGCTGGAAGGCGCCTGCACTTTGCCGCGACCCGATAACGAGCAGCCCTGAACCCATTACGTCGCCTGTATCACTCCCCACCGCTGCTGGGCCACCTTCCCCACCCCCTTCCCCCTCTCCCAATCCTCTCCCTTTCCCCAAAATCTCGGTAGTCTTCCCTCTGGACCTGAACGAGAGAGAGAGAGAGAGAGAGAGAGAGAGAAGCAGGTTATAGATCCTTTGGTATGACAGGGAGCGAGGTATCCAAGGCGTCATTAATTGTTCCTTACGCATTCGCCGATAACTAAAGTGTACATACGCAAACCCTTAATAAAACATAATTCAAATTCCGGAAGCCAGGCCTATTTCAGAATGTCTAGATTCAAACGAAACTAAACGGATCTAATAGACGAAGTAACTACTCCGATTGCTAGTACCGTGTGCAAAGCCTTATCAATTGCACCAAGCGAAGCCTAAAAACTAATCACTGAAATCTGATTATTGTTAAGGAACTACATCATTTTCTTCGGTTAGCGTTGGGGTTGAAAGGAAAGGGTGGCAGTTAGCTTTTCTAAACAATATATAAAATACCAACGTGGCTTAGCAGTGAGAATGGCGCGGCAAAGGAGAAAATATAACTGACGCGAGAGCAATGCTATATTTCAGTATTCCACGACAATTACCTCTGAAAAATATGTGAAAAGTAAAATGGGCGACAAAGACGTTGAATTAATAACAGAAACGCAATTCACGATTAAAAATGTTCCCAAACACCTTCATCACTGACCAAAGGTCGTCCTGATAATTAAAGAGCGGAAAGATCGCCAAAGGAAAAACAACAAAAACCTCCATATCGTGAATTCACTGCCACACTGCCACCGCCAGAGAGGCCAGCCAATGCTTTCAGGCACTCAACGGCCAGCATTCATCACCGGGGACAGTAAGAGAGGAGGAGATAAAAAGGGAAGAAAGAAAAATGCTTGGCCACCATTACGAGTAGCGTCAATGATATCAACACTCGAGAGGTTGCGAAAACAGCCACCACTTCTTTTTTTCGTTTTTTTTTTTTTTTATCCGACGCGAACATTTTAATGAAGCCATGTAGGTGCCATAAAGGAAAACACTGTTTGTCTGTCTGGCTGTCTGTCGGCTGTGTTCCGTGCTCAGAGAATCAAATAAACATCGCGGTCCTCCGTCCTCCTAAATTAGTATACCCTGGTGATTGGAAGCTGGTTTCATTCCTTTTCGAATTTCTTCGAGTGATTGACGAAGGTTAAGTGATGCCCTTCTCTCTCCCTCCGTCTGGGGATTATTATTCAAGCCACTGATTGACCTCAGTGTTATCTCACGTTACAACTTGACATTCCGAAGCAACAGCTAATAAGAAAAGAATCTATGAATCCCGTTTGGATTTAATGATTAATAACAAGCAGGAAGCCACTGAGTGTGTGTGTGTGTGTGTGTGTATGAGGGTGTAAACGAGAGAGAGAGTGAGAGAGAGAGAGAGAGAGATGTCAGTGCACGATCATCCTCCTCTTCCACGAAAAACGAGAAGCCACTGTAAAAAATATAAAATTCTAACGAACTTCCTTCCTTTACAAAGAAAGCACCACTGAGACCGCACAAACAACGCCCACCTATTTTACGTGAAAACAGATTAATAAATATTACGAACTACACAGCATTTCAGGCATTCTATCACATATCCTTGCAATCGCATCTGCAACCACTTGAGACCGTCGTTCCGAAGTTGAAAAGGGGGCGTTATAACAGGCTGTGTTTTCCTAGTATCCTAATGAAGATTGAATGACGGCGCATCCTTCGTCACCTAAGATTAGGATAAGAGTGTGAATATACATCGTAAACGCATTCCCCTCCTCCTCTTCACTCCTCGATAACACGACAAGTGTCCTACGTCCATTTTTTTTTTTTTTTGGCAAGCTTCAGGCGTACGCACTTGAAGCATTCATCCGATATATGCAATTTAAATATCTGATATCTTTGCTCGACAACCAAAGCTTCTTTTTTTGGGTTTGTTTCATCCGGACTACAAGAATGTATGTGTATCACACATGACATTAGGATACTGTATTTGGTTTCTCTGTTTAGTTAAAAAGGAGTTTTTTGTTTTTTCCTGGTTTCAAATGTACAGAAAACATTTCATCTTAAATATGACTTTGTTGGCTTCTCTACTTTCTAGTAAGGCCTCAGTTATTCTTCTCTACCGCCGATTACACGCTACAGTGAGCAATCTGGTATCATAAATGAGGCATTAGAATATTTCCGGTCTGGTTTAAAAACGAAGCCTTCGTTTTCCTACAGATTTCGTGAATACTGGGAAAAGTTATTTACACAGAATATTACAAAATGTTGGGCTCCCTCCTCGTTAACATTATTTTTTCAGTAATTTTTCTATACGCTTCTTCGTTTGTCTGAAACAAGACAACCTAGTGAACTCTGGTGAGTTGCCAATTCATCAAACAACTGTGTCTTATGAATCCTCCTAAAATCAAGACGACCCCCATGGCATATTTTTTGAAGAGAAAACTACCCTCTTTTTTACTATGAAGGATTAAGAAAAAAATTTACTTTTAAGACGGCATTCAACCGCCCCCGCCCCAAAAAGTCACTAAATTTAGGGTACCTTTCACCCGATTACAAGAAAAACATCAGCTTCATCGAGAACCCCAAACGTGGCCACTACCAGCAATGACATGCCACATATCTTCTTCAGTCGTTACGCTAGCGAGTAATTCATTCATTTCATTCATACAGCTGGCGTCGCAACTACCGGGGTCATAGCCGCCGATGATATAATTTTTATATTAGGGGAAAAAAGGATTGAAATTCTGCCTCAGCATTCAATTCATGCGTCCGAAAAATACTGACACATACGGAAAGGCTACGGAACGAAATGGATGAAATGCCTGTATAAAAATCAGAAGATGGAGGCCGATAGAAGGATGGTAATGAGCAAAAGAGTAAAGCAAAACCCGACACCCAAAATGTCTTTGTGAGGGCTTGATCCCTCTCTCTCGGGTGTACGAAGAAGGGAGGTAGAGTTGGCAGGTGGGTGGCATCAGTGTCACATAAGAGGTTCGGAGTGTTTGTTTGGGGGACCGGGGGTTGAGGGGGGGGGGGGCGGAGGACACCGATAGGTGCTGAAACATCCTCCCAATACGTATTCCGAGTCAACCCTTCACGACGCTGAAATACGCGGTCTCGAGTCACAACATAACAGACAACAGTAAAATTATGCGAGCTTACCATGAACGCTACTTCATGGATTTAAAATGCGCCATAGTGTATTTACTCCTCTTTTAAACTGTGCGGCCGCGAATAAGCTCGACTGATCAAAATACAGGTCCCTCACTAATATTCAAATGCGGGGCCAAACCTCAACTTACTGCAATTTGCGACGGTAAATGAAACTCCCAACAATTTTCAGTCATGTCGAGTTTGTGATGAATTGTTGTTAGGCATTCATGATTGCATTACTTGAATTTTCATACATTAATGCATAATAATCCCAATGTCATAGAATAAAACACATATCCTACTGGAAACATTAACCGAATGGCTGATAACCTGCTCCAAAAAGATGGATGAAATTAGAATCCCGGGGATGAAACTGCACTTTTTTTTTTTTGGAGGGCCATTATCAATAATTAGTCAAAATTCCACACTGGCTATATGGTAAATGAGTGTGTAGTGTTTTTTTCCCCCGTAAATGATAAATGAAAACAGATAAAATTCAGAATAACAGTAAAGAGAATATTTTTTTTTTTTTTTTGTTAAGAACATATACACATCTTTAATCAAAATTGCTTGAAATTTCGTCGGCGCATGATATAAACCATTTCGTTTGTTTGGGCAGACGTTTCGTCCCGAATTCTCTCACAGCAGAGATCACAATGCCATTAAAAAAAAATAACACACCAGGTAAATATTCTTACGGGCGATAATTTTCACTACATATTGCGCTTAAAAACAAAACGAGTCTCAAAAAAATATATATAAAAAAAAAGACGTCCACGAGATATATCCTGTTTCGCCCATAATGAAGAGGGAGAGAGGAAGAGGGGAGGAGGAGGAGGAGGAAGGAGGGACAGGGGAGCGACCAACGTTACGAAAGAATAAAGAAGAAAAAAGTGAATAATAAAATAGCAAATGCAGGATGCGAGGAAGCAGTCATTGAGGGCCCAAACAACGACATCCCGCGTCTCTCTCTCTCTCTCTCTCCCTCGAGAGAGAGAGAGAGCTATACAACCGAGTATATTTGTCATCTCTAATAATAACATTTCCTACACTCTCACTAACAATGAAAGGCTAAGCTGGCATCGCACAGCCGAAGAGGAAGGAGAGAAAGAGACACATACATTGAGGGAATTGAGAGAAGAAAGAGCAATGTGAGGGGAGAGTGTATGGGGAGGAGGGACGGAGGGGAGAGGACGGAGGGGGGAGGAGGGGCGGAAGAAGGGAGGAGGAGGGAGGGTCAGACTGAAGGCAGGGAAGAGGGAAATGAAAGTTAAGTACGAGAGGTAAAATAGGTGGCAAAAAAGAAAAAAAATTGAAATAAGAATCTTAAGAGATTTTAAATGCAAGTAATAATGTTACAAAAAGTGTTAAATAATTTATACGATACTCAAAGTTTTCGTTTACATTTAAAATAAAATCTTAAGTGAGAGAGATTTCATTTCAACACAGTGAACTGGGTAAAACCGAGATTCGGTAATATACATCAATCCACCAAAATATACATAAGCCAAACATGCAATCTTACAGGGTATAACAAAACAAAGTGACACCACTTTATGACACTGATTTAAATACACCCAGGACCACAAGTTCCAGAATAATGAACGAATGCGAAATCGCATTATTACCAAAAGTTCAATTCTGAGAGATATTTAGCACTTTAAAAAAATCATTTGTATGATACTAAAATCTGTTAATATATAAAAGCAAAGGAACTGAACGTATAAATACGAATAAAAAAAAAAGGATTGAAGAGTCAAAGACATAGTGTGTTTCCTTTTTGAGAGAGAGAGAGAGAGAGAGACCCTGAACGCAATGGAAAAGGGGAGAGGCGGAGAAGAGCCAATAAATGGAGGAAGAAAAAAGAAATAAAAAAAAAGGGAGAAAAGGAATGAGGGAGTTGCGACCAGCTGATAAATGAAATTCTGATAAAACATGAGATGTACGGAGGGGTGCGCGCGAGAAAGCCATGCTAATGCCGCAACACGGTAATCAAAATACATTGTATTAAAAGAAAGGTTAGAAGGGGGAATAAAAGAGTTCGGATGGCCGTCCATAAAATAAGAATTCATGGAGAAATGAGAGGCAGGGGAGATACGACCTGACACTCACTTCGTCATGAGGAATCGTTAAAAATCTTTCGATGTGTATGGAGGATCTTCCGTTTTAAAACTACTACTGCTAATACTACTACTAATGCTGCTACTACTACTACTATTATTATTATTATTATTATTATTATTGTTATTATTATTATTATCAAACATTCACATGGAACCGAATGCAAACATGGAAGACGTAAAAAACAGTACATGGGAAAACATAAGCATACTCTCTCTCTCTCTCTCTCTCTCTCTCTCTCTCTCTCTCTCTCTCTCTCTCTCTCTGTATAGCCGAGCAGATATATAGAATAACGCCAGCAAAATTGACAGAACAAAAGAGGCGGGCTTTGAGAAATCATGATAAATGAGGCGAAGTGAAACAAGGGGGACGGCGTGCAAGGGGAAGACGAATCCGAGGATTAGATGAGAATTAAGGCGATGGGGTGGTAATGAAAAAGAAAATCTACCCGGACGAGCAAGAAGGGAAATAATAATGCCAACAAAACGAGGCCATACAACATTTTCTTCGGAGGGAAAATATCGCGCACGTGTATGTATGTATATGTATAGATATATATATATACTATATATATATATATATATATATATATATATATATATATATATATATATATATATTAAAGTTTCTGATTCACATCATCAGCAGGATCGAACCCAGGTCTTTCGATTGAAAGGCAAGACCGCTGGCAACCAAGCCACGCAAGCCATAAGAGAAATTGGAACCTGAGTACCACTGATGCGAGTCAGAAATTTATTTCTGTTCCACACGTGATTGTGTTGATTATTTCTAATATGTATATATATATATATATATATATATATATATATATATATATATATATATATATATATATATATATATAAATATAACAGGACCTCATTTCCACAGGGTGGTATCGAAGGAGATCTTTACTCAAAAAAATGTTACAAGTTTTCAAGGGCCTTTCCTGTCCTGATTGTCCTTGGAAGCTTGCAACTTTTTTTGAATGATAATCTCAGTACATATTATTCTGTTTAAATGAGGTCCTGCTGTTAATTGTACTAATGCACAGAACAATTTTATAAGTGATCAAGTTTAATATATATATATATATATACATATATATACATATATATATAAATATATATATATATATATATACATATATATACATATATATATAAATATATATATATATATATAAATATATATATAAATATATATATTAAATTAACTTAAGCTATTTGAAAATGAGAAAATCTTATAGGCAATAAGCGACGAATGTTCAGGATTACCGTGCTGACATCGAATAAATAAAAAAAAGAAGCGTAAAGTTTGTGAACTGGTTGAAGAACGATAACGGACATTGTCACTGGACGCTTGCGACAATAAAGGAATGAGAATGAATACTGCATAAACGTTAATGATTTGTATGCTTCGAATAACACAGAAGTAATACTAATATGCGATACGGCGAGTGATTAAAGAGATGAATTTTTAAATCTAATAGGAATTCAGAAGATGAGATAATACACGGAGGAATTCTTTAGCACCATTTCCGAAAATCTTTAAACGATTTAACAAAAATGACAAAATGGAGTTGTACATAAGAACTGGCTGTACTAAGTATGGATTGGAAATGGAATATAAAATTTAGGCCAAAGGCCAAACGCTGGGACTCATGGGGTCATTCAGCATTGAAAGGGAAATTGAGAGTCAAGAAGGTTTCACAGGTGTAACAGTAGGAAAACCTCACAGTTACACAAAGAAACATTTATTAGCAGAGGATAAAAAATAAGATGGAAGAAAGATAATAAGAACGGAGACACAGTAAAAGTGTATAAAGCATGCTAAATGCACATGAGTGATGAGGAATAAGTTGTTGATACTGATTCTGCAGCGTTGGTAATAAAGTGAGACAAAAATACCAGATTTGTCAAGCATCAAGACTGCAGCCTAACCACAAACATTTAGGGATGTAAAATTTGTATATTATTCTCAAGTTATTGTAAACCACATTTTTTCAAAAGATAAGAAAAACACAAAAATAAAGTGAGTAAACAGGACTCACAAGCACAAACACAAACAGTACTACCTCACCCAGCCAATGTTTGTTTACGTGGCCAACCAGAAGCCTCTCCACTACTGTTTGTGTTTACGCTTACAGCCATTTACACATCTTCCCCACATTTTATTAACATTACTCTCCAGCCATCGTTTCCTCATTTTCCCTGTTTTGCTGTAGAGATTTACCTCAGCAACTTTCCCACTTGAAGTATTTGCAAAAAAGGATTGATATGTATTAACCATTCCCGTGGTCAAAACATTCGTGCAATTAGTTACGAAACAAAGTTTGCAGAATGAAATCAATTGCGGCCGTCGATATGTTCTGAATAAGTAACAACAACGTAAATCGCTGAGAGAAGCACCGTAATGAAGCCACATCATTCATCGAGCCGTTTGATTAATACGTGCTTATTATTTTACACCGCAATTAGCAGCGGTAATTTTTCCACGCCTCTTTCAGCAAATGAAAGACTTGAATTAAATCTTTTTATGTTGTTACGTGACCAGATGCTTTTGTTAAGTCCACGAACTCTTGTTAAGTGCATTACATATTTAATTTTTAAAAAATGAATCTCAAAAAATTTAAGATGTGGAAAGAAAAAGAAGTAAAAATTGACCCAAGTCCTCAAAATGAGAAGACGGCACATGCAGCCTGACATTTAATTTTCACCCCGAGGAGAGGGAGGAGAAAGGGAGGAGAGAGAGAGAGAGGAGAGGAGAGCGCTCAACATTCAGCAAAACAACAACACGGGAAAAATCAAATCGCAGAAAGGTCGTCCAACCATTATTTGATCTCGAAGTAGGTCCCCGTCCGAGAGGGGAACAAAATGTTATTTATGTGGAGGGGAAGCTGGAATGGATTACACACCCAACAACAATGATTAAAGCTCCAAACCATTATTGCCTCTTGCGTCCTCTTTGCTGTTTTGAAACATGTCTGATAAGTCATAATGAAGAGAATAATACTACTGCACGTAAAGCACCTCATAACACACACACACACCTTGCGAGCGAGGAGGGAAGAAGTCGTGGCCGCCTTCGAAACTGTCTGGAACAAAGAGTTGTTGATATTTGGAATACGGATATTATTCCTGCTCTGAGTCACAGTTGGGACGGCCAGGCGTTAAAAGTCGGCAGCGGCTGCCGCACAGCGTCAGCGGCATCGAAGCTGTAGCAGCAGCAGCAGCAGCAGCAGCGGTGGCAGTAGGCTAGAACGGGTCAATAAGTAGATAATGACGGGTATTGTGTTTTGGCGCGTAATCCTTCTGTCACCAGCGCGCGAAAATCTGGCTGTAATTTTGGCGCGAAAATCCACGCGTAATTTCCCTTCCCCTCTGGCTGTAGTGTTTTCCCATCTCAATATACGGCGAAGGCCAAGGGGATACCCAAGGAAGAAAGGAAAACGGGAGGGGAAGAACATAGAGAAAGAAAGAGAGAGAGAGAGAGAGAACAAACAGTTGATTCACACTACGCTCCCCTTTCTTTCTCCCCTCACCTTAATGAATTTCATTATAGCATCTGAAGCCCATTGGCGGTGGGGAAAACGACTTGAGTCTCAACCTTTGAACGCTGCTGCTAACAAACTTCACTCCTGACACTCTCGGTCTCTGCTACCTTATAATTATTAAATAAATAAACAAGAGGGGAAATCACTCTTGATCACACCGTTGAAATTTGGACGCGTCGGTGGTTAATTTGCTGCAGGGGCGAATTTCTTATAAGAAACGGGGAATGGCCAATCAAGTGACAGTTCTCCCGCTCATCTACCAATCAGCGATGGAGGATCCCGCGGATTAAGCGATTAGCTGTAATAATGAGCATCAGGTTCGGATTACTTGCCAGTGACTTTTCTTTTTGTATATTTTTGTTATACTGCTTTCCTACGCGACTGTTTATATCGGTGAAAATGCTCTTGCGCTA
Organism: Macrobrachium rosenbergii; assembly: GCF_040412425.1. Lineage (NCBI taxonomy): Eukaryota > Metazoa > Arthropoda > Malacostraca > Decapoda > Palaemonidae > Macrobrachium > Macrobrachium rosenbergii. Next base: position 6,369,801 of record NC_089752.1, read on the forward strand.
TTCTTTTAGATATTAATTAATGGGAGTTCCTTAATTACGTAACTTTATGAGTGGTATGGTATACTTTGGCAGAATGATCATCATGTATAATAATGATGACAATAAAAATAATAATGCTGATTTCCTTATGAAAACTAATAACGCTGGCAAAATTGTTTGTCACGTGAAATATATATCACAACTGTGTACAACATCGCAGAAACTTCAGCATACAAGAGGAGAAACTGGAAGGTTATTTCCTTGACAACCAAACTTCCAGTCCTTTATGAGCCACCAATTCCATTTTCGTATAAGGTTACTCCGTCAATGAAACGGATGACGTCTCTGCATATCTATTCTGATCTTCCCTTGTATTAGGCTCCAAAGCAACAAAAACCACTTAATGCAGGTATAACTACTTTGGGAATCTCTTCTGATCTTCCCTAAAAGATGTATTAGGTTCCAAAGCAACAAAGATCACTCAGTACAGGTAAAACTACTACTAATTCTGATCAAGCACAGTCAGTTACTTGGCAGAAGCGTCACTCGTAATGCCCTGACATATAAGTCTTTAACTGTTTTATAAGAAGGGATGCATACGTCCCAATGTGAGAAGTATTGTGTTAGGTAGAAATTCGTCCTCTGGCTAAAAAGATGAGACGAGAATTTAGAAGTTAATTCGGTCGTTAGATAATGTTTTAGAAGTTAATTCTGCCATTAGATAATGTTATAAGCGTCTGTAAAACAACTTCTGGGAAACGAGGCCAAAATTATTTCTTAGATACGCACCTACTTTGATTTTTTTAATTAGACTTTCATGGATGTTACCATTTTAATCTACATCGTGTAGTTTTTCGGAGGATGTTTAAATAGGTTCTTTGCGAAAAACTGAACGGTCAGTATTATTCAGTATAAGAATGAAAATAATCATTTTCCATGTTACTGTAAAATCGACTTCAAGTCACTAATTCCAATGGAGGAACCGCTGCTTCAATTCAACTCCATTGCTACTCAGGCACCTCCTGTCTTCGAGCGTCCTACATCACATCTGCGTAGCCACCCCCCCGCCGCCAGGTTTCCCAATTCCTGCACTGTGAGACATGTCAATGTCTATATATAAAGAGAGAGAGAGAGAGAAATATTACAAACTGGCGTCAAATAAGGTTAAAAAGGGAAGACGACCGACCACACAGCCCAAGTATTGACTGCCAACGTATGTAAAAAATATACATTTAACTTAAGTAGAACATATGCACAAAAAAATCGATAAAACTTTTCTCACCTAAAAAAACGAGAGAGAGAGAGAGAGAGCACGCTTCTTCCCTTCATTCGAGACCACAAATGAAGCCTTTCCCCGAAGCCACCGCCTTAATAGCATAATTTACGCTTGGTTCATTACACAAATAGTTTTAATCCGGCGCGGCGGGCGCGGAGCCCCCCCGCCGTGACCTACCCGAGGGGGGAGAACCTACGAAATTTGCCGCCTGTGACGTAATTACTCGCTACGTAGCATGAAATTAAATTTTCTACTTCTGATGTCACCTCAGCGATGATCCCTACAACGCCAGAAGACAAAAATTCATTCATTCAAACTGGACTGGGATCGACGAATATGTTCAACTATGTGAGTAATAACATTTCTTATTTATGAAATTATTACAAGATGAATATATATACAGTATAAAATACAAGATTAACATTTCGGTTGTTAGCGGAGGTATTCTGTATTTGAAAACATTAAAATATCTACTATACAACCGCATAATATTTGCCTTCTCAATCTCGTTTCAATGAATTATATTATCTTTTCAAGTTATCTTTATCAAGAAGTCTAAGTTACTTTCCTAATTCATACTGATGAAGAAGGAGACAAAAGGCACAACTATGACCCTACATGCAGGTCACCCGACCTAGGAGGTACGACCCTAGAATGGAGCAATAAAAAAAAAAAGTAAATAGCTGAAGAAAACGGCGTGTTGAGGATAGTGGTGGCGGACGTTGAAGGGGGGACTGTGACATTGACGGATTAGCTAGCCGAGGGGGACTACCCACCTGCACCATGTACGATAACTACATCCCTAACAACAACCTCTTCCTACTCCTCCCTTTCTGTAGCTACTACCCCTCCCCCTCCCTCCCTCGAACTCCCCCTCACCTCCCTCCATGCAGCAGTATAATAACAGCAGGAGGTCGTTTCGACAGACAGAACACATGTCCGCCACTTCTGCCTGACGATCGCACCGCCGTATCATTGCAACTATCGCGGAAATTTTTGTGCTCTTTGCCACGGGTGAGAAGAGGAGGAGGCCGTACCCTAAAAGGTGTCCAGGAAGAGACCTTCCATAATTCAAAGTCACAATAGACACATTTCATGTTCTTAGCAAGCAACGCCAAGCGAATTCATATCCTACAGAACTGAATTTTAAGGCGGAACAAATAAATATATACAGCGTGACAAGTAATAAACAAACATTCACCCGGATAACCTACGCGCGTTCTCAGACACTGACTTGGGACATTGGAACAGCAACAACAGCAACAGCAGCAGCAGCAAGAGCAACTGCAAGCAAGCAGTTCGTTGCAATCAAAGGCACAGATGAATGATAAAACAATTGACCCCTTCCGTCGATTCTGCCGATTTGTTTTTCCCTTTCTCTTCGAACCCTCGAGAGAATCCGGCGTTCATTTCCCCTCTCCCACTTAGACAATTTACGGATTTTTCTGTTACCGCTTTCCCCTGATTTTAGTGATCTCTCTCTCTCTCTCTCTCTCTCTCTCTCTCTCTCTCTCTCTCTCTCTCTCTCTCATTCTGACGTGTTTATCTCTCTCTCTCTCTTCTCAAAGGTGGTCCTCGAGAGAATTTCAGTTTCTGAGGTGACTACTCCAATAAGAAGAGGGCTCAAGCTACCACATTATCTATCCATCTAACTGAAGGATGTTCCCGGGAACATAAGCTTCAAAAAAACAGGTATGCATATATGCAATTTACATCACAAAACACGACGACATAACAGAACACGACGTCATCGATTCACTGTCTTTAAACCAGTCCGTCCAGTATACGAAAGCAATTCCTCCCCGTCTTCCACTTATTTTTTCCTTGAAGGTAAGAAGCCCTTGCTACGCCGAAGACTGTCTCCTCGGGATCTTGTCCTCCTTCTTTCAGCCCTCCAGGACAACAGCTGGGTACAAGGGAACTTCCAAGGTCCTCTTATTTACATAGCTAGGGCTAAACGCCACCATACTCGAGGGAAAGTAAGATATATAGATTACAGTGCAAGGAAAAGTGTCGTTATTAATAACAATGATTATACATGGGAATGCAGCACGCACTACATAAAAATGTGTATGATGTTTACAATCACATTGGTGGTGTTACATGCAGAGAGAGAGAGAGAGAGAGAGAGAATGAGAGAGAGAGACGAAATGAGATTAAATCAATCGTGCATTACTACTCTCTCTCTCTCTCTCTTTCTTTCACTTTCAGGCATCGCACCCAACCCCGCCTTGAGTAATGGCAGCCTGCCATGCTCACTACAAGGCATTTATCACCATCCTCCGCCTTTTTCTTTTTTTCGTCCCTTCTTTCTTTATGCTTTTAAATATCTCTTACACAGTTTCCCTCACCTCGCCTTTTCCCTATTCTCTTCATCGCACCCCTCAAAAGCCCAAAAGCTCCCCTCCCTCCTCCTCCTCCTCCTCCCCTTCTTTTCTCTCCCCTACGGGGTCACTTGGGTCAGGTGTTGTGGACCCCAACTATTTCTTTTTTTTTTTTCCTTCCTAAGGTACCAGTTGGTCCCCGTGAAAAATGTCTTTGTAGAGGCTCTGGTAAAAAGGGGCCCCGACCTGTCAGAGCCGCATCTACAGACCTTTGACGGCTCCGTGCCTTCATCGGAGAGATTTCTAAAGGCCGATATTAACACCCCCTTTTTTTTTTCCTCTCTCTGGTTCTCTCACACTTTCCTCAGGGGAGGCAGGGGTCCTCTCGAACGTTTTACGCCTAATTTGATATATGCCCCGTAATTTATCATGCTGTTGTATCCATCATAACAGCCTAAACATGTAAACGTAAAAACTGTAAAAGAAAAAAAATCTATCAGCATCAGTAAGGTAAGAATATGGGAATCCAAAAATTGAACAGAAGAGAATCAAGCGATTTTTTCTTTATTAGAGGAACTTGACTTTGGTCAAGACCGTTGTAAAATTGTTCGTCAAATAATATCGGGAATCACTTTACAAAGCTGACACGAATATTAATAATGAAAACTGGACAAAAAAATTAAATCTTAAATAGCTTCAAGGAGACATTTTTTAATCCTTTTTGTTTTTTGATGCCTCGCTTTTTTCTGGAAGAGTTATGCCATTTATTTCTAGTTAGTACAATGTGGCACCTCTCATATATTGTCGTGCACGAAATAAAATGGTTGAAAATATCATTACGGCCATTTTAAGAAAATACCGACTTCATACCAAGTCAGAAAAACTAGTGGTCCTTCCTCTACTTTTCATTTTTGCAACAATGCAGCTAAGTATGTCTTCTCTAATGCGGAGTATGTCTTCTCCATTCCGTCCTCCTTTATCCAGGCTTCGCCGCTTACACCAAATTACTAGTAAATGTTTGTTGCAAGTTTTGGAAAGGCTTAGTACTTTACAAAGCAAGGGCGGCTTGCCTTCACCCCACGTTTATCCGTCCTCTCTTACCCAGGTTGGATAAAATGAATAAATTTCATCTCCAATATTCTTTTAGTTTTTTAGTTTCTGTAAAAGAAAACTACAGATGGCTATTTGTCTGTCCGTCCGCCCTCAGATCTTACAAAATACTGAGGCTAGAGGGCTGCAAATTGCTATGTTGATCATCCAGCCTCCAATCATCAAACATACCAAATTGCAGTCCTCTAGCCACAGTAGTTTTCATTTTATTTAAGGTTAAAGGTAGCCATGATCAAGCGTCTGGCACCGATATAGGTGCCAACAACACAGGCCACCACCGGGCCGTGGCTAAGAGTTTCATACAGCATTATACGCTGTACAAAAACTCGACTGGGGCGAAGAAACTTCGACGCATTTTTCACTTGTTTTGTAAGTTAGCGGTTGCCAAAGCACTACATATACAGCTTTCTGCACCCGTGGCATTCAAGTCTTTAATGTCTTCAAAGATCTAATTGTATTCATTTCTTCCTATCAAAAAATGAAGAATGAGCCGACGACCTGTCCCCAGTTCAGCAACACCCTTATCAAAAACCCAATATTCCTTTCCCGCTAGGAATTACTCATCGGCCTTTCCTATTTCCTATAGCTGCCCCCACCCCTACTCCAACCCCCATCTCTCTCTGTCTCTCTCTCTCTCTCCCTCTCTCTCTCTCTCTTCCGTGAAGATGCTTGACGTCACTCAGAATACCAAGAGACCGAAAGAGCTATTACATCTTCACGAGAGAGAGAGAGAGAGAGAGAGAGAGAGAGAGAGAGATGCTTTCTTTGAGCTTAGTATTACAGTTCTCAAGAACTGGACCGAAATTCACATGAGAAAACTCACTTGGTCCAGGAGAGAGAGAGAGAGAGAGAGAGAGAGAGAATGTTGGCCGATCCTGTTTCGTATCCCTAGTCATTTTTCAGGTAAATGTTCCTCCTCTCAGAATCTGACAGTTGCCTCTCATTGTACAACCTTTTGATAGGGCTACGAAGATTTTGGGAAGATGGGAAGAGAAAGGAGGAGGAGGAGGAGGAGGAGGAGAATCAGCAAAGACTTAAGAGAAAGGAAGCTGATAACGCAGAGGAAGGAAGGCAATTACTTTATAAACGAATGAGTACTAACAATTAGATGAAAACAGGATTTCCGCTTCTAAGATATAGGGGGCAATTAGTGAGGTGAAAAATATGGAATTCTCTCTGGTTGTAACTTCGGATTATTTTAAAAGACACTGCCATATGAATAGAATATAACAGAATATAGAATTTAGGCCAAAGGCCAAGGGCTGGGACCAATGAGATCATTCAGAGCTCAAAGGGAAATTGAGAATCAAAAGGTTTTCAAGGTGTAAGAGGAAGAAAACCTCGCAGTTGCACTATTAGAAAATTGTTGGGAGAGGGTGGAAAGTAAGATGGAAGAAACGGAATATGAACGGAGGTACAGTAAAAGGAATAAAAGGGATTGCAGCTAGGGGCCGAAGGGACGCTGCAAAGAACCTTAAGCAATGCCTACAGTGCACCGCATGAGGTGCAAATGTTGAAACTTCACTACAAACTGTAACAATCAACAACAACAACAAAAAATAGTTATTAAAAACTAATCATTACGGGTTTGCAAGTACACAGACCCTTATTTGAAGCCTACAGCTAAAAACGAGGCTGAACAGTACAATAGGAAATGAGAGATACTCAGTTCAGGTTAATTTTCAAAAATGGACCGGAAACCGGGAACAAATAATTAATGAGAGTAGTGTTCCATCATCAGAAGCCTCAATTTCCCTGAAAACGAGAAGAGCGAGGAAACGGCAACACGAGTTGTACGACACAAGAAAAGTTCACAAAAATTATTTTTCTTTTTCAAAGTGAAGTCCGATGGAAAGGGCTACAGAATGCCCTTTCCTAGCACGTGCCACGAAGAAACAAATATTAATAAATACATAAGTAAATAAATAACTATGCTAATCAACTAATTAATAAATAAAAAAAATAAATATATAAATAGGAGGGAGGGCAGTAGTGGACTAGACCTGAGGGAAATTATAAGAGTATACCAACCCTTTGCGAGCGCTTTTTTTTTTATTTTTATTCTTAGCTTACATAAACAAGCTAAAATTATGTACTCTAATTAGCGTTTGTCGGTGCATAGCACTACTGTACTCTGTAAAATGAATCCATAATACCAAAATAAGGAATGACCTCGGCGAGGTCATTCCATAACTGGAATTGTCGTTAATTAGGTGACTTCTGATTTGGAACACTCGATTACGCTTTTAAAATATCATTAATACCTTCTGTAAAACAGCATCATGAACAGTATTCGAAGACATCCGATCATCTCCAGCAGCGTCAATGACCCTGACAACTGACGCCAGATAATCCCCAATCAATTAATCGATCCAATTCGGAACATTTCATATTAACAGACACAGTAAAGAGTAATGGAAAGCATTATCTTACAGTATTGTGTCCTAAATGAGCAAAAAAAACAAAAAAGGCAGAATAAAAAACAAGATGAATTGACTTGAAAAAAAAATATACAAATTTCAAAATAATGACCTTTACAACATTTACAAAATGCTTTTTATTTTTCCATGCAAAACTCCAACAAAAATTCACGAACCACGGAATCTAGAGACGAGCAATTTCTCTCTCCTCACTCAAATAATAAGCAATTTTTCACGTAAGCACAGACCCGCTGCTGCCCACAGCTTGATAAAACAGCGCACAGAAGGCAAAAATTCGCGAGACTAAAAATCAATATTTAATTATATTCCATTTCATAACGTCAACGAATATCTCTCTCTCTTTTTTTTTTTTTAACCCAACCCTAGGCAGCACATCCAATACATCCATCAAATATTTTGGAAACTAAATATAAAAATGGTAGGGGGTTGCAAATGCAATAGCACGGCTGTCCAAACAATCATAGAGATGCCAAAAAAGACCTAAATAACTAACACGGTCCAGCATACTATGTATCGCATTTTCCATTTTTTATGTGTCATCGGTATCCCACCCCGCCCCCTCCCCGCTCCCCAAGCCGCCCGGTACCTCTGCAACGAGAGGCCCGGGAGCACGCTCACTCTAGGGACACATGGAAAACGAAAAGGGGGGGGAGGAGCAAGGGAAAGGAGAATGAGAGGGGGAGAGGAAGAGAGCGAAATACACGGCGACAATACGAAATCAAAACACACCTACCGCCATATTGTGATGCAAATGTTAAGAAAATTATTTGCCAGAGCAAGTGCCAAGCTATATTATAAATAGGAAGAAAGAGAGAGAGAGAGAGAGAGAGAGATAGAGGTGAAGTTAATGGGGAGAGAAATCTCGAGGGGAAGATTGCAGATGAGAGAGAGAGAGAGAGAGAATGCACTTTTGATATTTCGATAAGATTCTACAAAGAAGTTTCTTAATGTAAACCTAATCTGAAAAACATTAATCTTATCAAAATAGGAGCAACAACAAACGTAAGCGGTTGGAAAATCGCCAAAACTATTTACTACTTACGAAAACGATGTCACTACTACTTGGTATGGCCTCTTCGTGAACAGAAATTTTGGGAAATTTTCAAAGGAAATGGTGTTTCTTGCAATGCAGTTACAACCAATACTATTTGGATCGAAGTCTTATCAAGGTCTACCGAAGCCTTAAGTGGGTATAAATCATAATTGCAAGTTATTACATCATACCCTTGCTAAATTGATGTGCCGAATAGTGTCCCCCTTGCTAAATTGATGTGCCGAATAGTGTCCGACTTTAATAAGTCTTATCAAGGTCTACCGAAGCCTTAACTGGGTATAAATCATAATTGCAAGTTATTACATCATACCCTTGCTAAGTTGATGTGCCGAATAGTGTCCGACTTCAATATAGAAGGCTATACACAGTTCATCCAGGATTACCTTTCTGTTAGCAAGGCACAGCAGGACGGTACGATCCTTTTTTCATACAGGTACATACCAAGTACTCAAAAGACCCTGCCCACCTCTATACCCCGAGTCACCGAATGACTTCCATGCCCTGGCCTGTTCACGGGCCTTTCCGCCAAGATTCCTTACGCAAAGGCCTTGCGTAAGGAATCCGTCTTCGAAGAAAAACACGTCTGCACTGATTAGTAGTTCGGTAATTTCCTCCTAAACTCCTTTCATAAATACTTCTGTCTTATAGCCAACCTCATTTCATTACCTTCGTGATGAGTTCCAATTCAACCTCATAGCGTAAATGTAATAATTTCAAATCTTTTCCATGGAAACTATTAATGCTCAAGCGAATGACTTTGGACCCTTAATTATCTTTCATTAAGTACTAGTGGTTATTCCAGAATGACTGATTGGCCGAGAAACTTTTCCACATCTTTTCGAGGAGTCTCTCTCCTGACGGAAGAACAGACTCTAATGAAGCCGCCACCTTTTAAGTCTGCACATCCACGATGATGTATTGGATAACCAACCCAAAGGCAGGGACGGATTAGAATGATCATCCGACACATCATCCAACAAGGTTGCCTGCTGTTCCCTCCTCCTCTTCCTCTTCCTTCTTCTTCTTTTTCCTACTTTAGGAACTTTGATCTCTGAACTGGTTCTGAACGAAGAGGAGGGAATTCGCCTTCGTAAATGTTGTATGCAAGACCAGCGCTTAAATCCCCCTCTTGAAGAAGAGAAGCCCCTTTAGACGGCCTTTCTTAGCATCTAAGCCGGGAGATTCTTTATTAGCCGAGAATATGATTACCGCTGCCCATGAATCAGCTTATCGGAGAGCGAATGGTGTGAATTGGCCCTCTCTCTCTCTCTCTCTCTCTCTCTCTCTCTCTCTCTCTCTCTCTCTCTCTCTCGGACTGTGAATTCTTTCTCGAAAGAAAATTCCCCTTCAAATATACACCCACAAAGGTTTAGAAGTGGGTTTAAACTCGGCTTTACAATGTTGGCGACGATATTGATGTTTCTATTGGCCGGGGCATAATCCATACCCAGCGACGTCGATGAAGATCAAAGTCTAATGAGCTGAGTCACTTTTATGTTTGAGTAACAGATTATTTTACGGGGAGTAAAGCCAAGGTGCTCCTTGAAGGAAAGTATTTCAGAATCTTGATGCAGTTTGATTAATTTCACAAACAAAACGGGCAAGGCCGAATATTAAAACCGGTATAATTCCGCGTTCCTATTCATATACATCCAGTACTGAAACGCAGTTATTAATGGTATGGCTTGTTATTTTGATATATACGAATTCTTTTGAAAGAAAATAAATTAGTCGCACACTCGCCAACACCTGCTCAATGACTAATGCAGTTCATTCATAACATAATGACGGTATTATTTGGCGTTGCTACTCATTTACAACGAACCCCTCGCTAACATTAATGTTTGTAATCATTATCAAGGGACGTCGAATGTACGAGAAGTTTCTAACTACAAACGCTACAACGACGAAGATCGTGAATTATAATGGTTCCAAAAAGCCTCATAAAAACACCCATTGTCATCAAACACAAAAGGTTCCAGTTCCTGATTACAAACGGGTACAAGAAAGCCTTATAATAACATACCTGAGAAGACTACCTTTCTGGGTTTAATTAGGGAATGAAAAGACACAAGGCAAATAGAATTTACCTTTCCTGGCATTCGCAAACTATTCCAAAAACCAGGAGCAAGATCTTCAGTTTGTTGCTATCTACATATATAGTCTAAAATTTACTGTTTATATAAAACAAAATGTTTTTTTTAAACTGTATGATATAAAATGTGTATTCACAAATCATATCTGAAATAAGGACGTTTTTGCAGCTAACAATCGATTCCAATCATCGATAACGGAGAAAAGGGCAATTTCTAAGCTTCGATTCCAAATTTACTCTAAAGCGTTGTGTGTTTGTTTGTACGTGTTTGTATGTTTCGAAGTAGTCATCAAACTCACAGAAGTGCTATAGTACTCTCTCTCTCTCTCTCTCTCTCTTTGGGAACCAGCGTTGCCCCGGGGTACGCACAGTGCCACGTGCAGGAGACTGAAAGAGTGCCTCTTCTGTTCCCTTATCGCGCAAGCAGATAGTGCCATTTACCTTCGTTTACACACATTTAACTCTTATCGAATTCAACCTCTGTGGTCCTCTTTAAGCCTCTTCCACATTAGTGCCACTACTAAATAAAAATAAAATAAATAAATACATACACACGTCACTGACGTGTTGGTGTATGGGCGGCTGATGTGTATATTTCAGAAGTTGAAGGATGTGGAACTCGAATGATGTACTGTATTACGCTTTGTCATAAATAATTACCGTTCTAATTATCACGTTCTTTCAAGTATAATACGTACATTTAAAAATGCTCGTGTTACATGAATATTACAGGAAGTAATTCTCTAAATATCGAGTGACATTTCATTGTTTCTACACAAAAAACGTGACTGGAAACAGATGACTTTAAATTAAATTGTGTGTTTTTTTAAGAACGATATTTATGTATTTATCAAGATAAAAAAAATTTAAACTGACAAATACTTCCTCTTACATCCTCAGTCAAATTGATAGTAAGGATAAATTTTTATTTATCAGTAGAAACTAAAGTAAAGTCTTTATTATAGTTCCAGAATGCGTCATTCCCCCTTAAGGTTTCCTCCGGCTCTGGGCTACATACGAACAAATAGGATGCATCATCAACATCGGCCTCTGCACTGATATTATATATATATATATATATATATATATATATATATATATATATATATATATATATATATATATATATATATATATATATATATATATATATAAATATATTTACTGTATATATACATAAATATATATACATACACATACATATAAAAAATATATATATATATACATACATATAAATGTACACACACACACACATTATATATACTTTTATATATAAAACGCTTTCCAACACACACACACACAGTCAAGATGACGTCAGCGCATACATATTCATACGAGCAGGCCGTAAATTCATGAGCGCAATTTATGTCTCCAATAAAATGGTGGATTCCATCACAGAGCTAAAACCAAACTTTAATCCCTCTGCCATTTTATTTCCGGTCCGTACCTATTCACTTTTGCTTCCAACGTACTGTGGCGGGCGGCAAAATGAGGTGGCCCGCGTAATATATGAGAGTTATTTATCCTGGAACCACGTGAGTGTGTAGTAAGCGCTCCCACACTCAAACATACACACACACACACACACACATATACCCGATCTCTCTCTCTCTCTCTCTCTCTCTCTGTAGATTTGTATGTTTGTACGGGTTACCCTGAATAAGTGACGTGCTGGCACAAGGCCAATTTAGTTTAAGGTAAAAATCTTTGTTTCTTTTCTTCTTTATTGTACATACTGGCATAGTGTCAGTTTAGTAATATGACCAACGTTCTCTCTCTCTCTCTCTCTCTCTCTCTCTCTCTCTCTCTCTCTCTCTCTCTCTCTCTCTCTCATGAACGAACGAATGAATTAGCAAAGCATATTCATTAAAAACCCCGTTATTGTCTTAAATCCTGCGCATTCAAGACAATAACTTTCAATACATAAATGCAAGGAACGCATTTACAAAGCACGTATGCAATCTATCCTGGTTTACAATCCAGTGTTTATCGGGGAAAATAGCAAATCTTGTACGAATTCTAAACTTCCAAAAGTTAAAATAAAATTGTACTTAACAGCGCTTGAAAAATGACAAATGTCAAAACATTTCTATCACGACAAGCAAAGACAAGACAACTAAAGGCACAGGGGCCGTGAATATAAAAGTGCAAACCGCTGTGCAGAGGATCAATATACGCGAACGAAAGTGTTCCGAAAACTTATTTCAAGGGATCGTTAAGTTTATCATTATTAATGAATCAAAACATAACCCCTTATCAAGAGCTGCGTTCCGCAAACGCCAGATGAAACGATTTATTATTATTATTATTATTATTATTATTATTATTATTATTATTATTATTATTCAGAAGATGAACCCAATTCATCAAGAACAAACCCAAAAGGGCCATTGACTTGAAATTCAAGCTTCTATAGAACATGATGTTCATTCGTAGGAAGTAGCAGAGGGTAATGGAAAATACAAAAAGAGATTAGGTATTACCAAACAGATAAATCAACAAATTAATAAATAAATCAAAATGTAAGTAAAATACCAACATACAAGTTGAATCGTATCAGGGTAGTAATGCCTCGCATCTTCGCTTGAACTTGAACGCAAGTCAAGAACCGTTGCAAACCAGACAAAACGGAGAGTCAAGGGTGATCAAGACAAGTTACAAAAACCAAAGTAATTAAAACCATCCAGAAGGATGGTCAGATGATAGTAAGCATCATCCTTGTGGCCCCAGTTGAGTAACGCTAAGGACGGGGCTGGAATGGCCATCCTTCCGTCTCCTTCGTTTCGATAATTCCAGGACGCTGCAATTGCCAGGAACTTTCGCCAATCAAAGCTCACTTAGTCGGCGGGAAATCTTTGTCATTGGGTGCCTCGTCCTGCCGAGTTAGGTCGCAGAGCCGCTTCAGAACTCGCTTAATGGCTGACGACCAATGAGACGTAAGGAACATGGGGAAGGGAGGAGGAAGGGTGCCTCAAAAGGCTGGAAAAGAGAAATGACGTCTCTGGAGGTGTGTGTGCATCTCTCTCTCTCTCTCTCTCTCTCTCTCTCTCTCTCTCTCTCTCTCTCTAAACTGCCAGCCAATACCTCAGCTTGCAGAGGTAATCTCTTCCCCATTACCAAGCCAAGTATATCTACACTCAGATAGTCGAAATCATCTCTCAAAATTAAAGCTACAGAGGAGGTAAAAATACACAAATTCCAAACGTAAACATTGCTCGAATCTCTCCCCCAAAACCCCCCCACCGAAAACGACATGGGATTCCCTGGAACGACGCCGAAATTGTGTGTCGGCAGAAATCAGTCGGGCGAAAGACATCGCCGGAACATTTGGCCGACTAATGGCACATACAGCCCTCCTGTAGATAGGCTTACCCACTAACACACTTCGAAAACAAACAAAACAGCGACAAACACAGTAACTGAAACAGGAACAAAAAGTGTAGAAAATGTTAGATGATAAAAAAAAAAACTAAATCACTGGAGAAAAAGTTCCTCCAGAAAAAAAAAAAAAAGAACACTGGTCACAAGTTCCTCTAGTCTGGATGGATGAGGGTTGCCGGGTTGGCCAGAGCTGCTACTACTACTACTACTACTACTACTACTACAAGAACTAGATAAATATTCTAGTTAACTAAAGGAAAAATAAAATTTAAGTGGAAAAAAAGCCAGGTCGAAAGTTCCACTGGCAAAATAAGGGTTTAACTAAAAGCAAGGGCCTTTGCTGGCACCCAAATCGCAATTTTTAAAAGTAAATTGTATTTTTCCTAACTATACAAACCCGAGGTCCTTTACATTAGGAATTACTTTCAGCCTACGCTGAAAGTAATTCCTAATGTAAAGGACCGAGGGTTTGTATATCGTGTCGGAACAATCAACTTTTAATAACAAAAACAACATTATAAATAAAAAAAACAACAAGAAGAACAACATAACACCAGGCAGCAGCACCTCTGGCAAAGGGGAAGAAATTCCACCAGCGGCGCTTCCAAATTCGTTGGCACCCAAGGCAGCACCAGCCGACAATATTTTCATTTTCCCGAATTTCTGAAACTTCATAAATCCTGGGTGACCTTTTTGCAGCCTGTCAAGGAATCTTAAAAAGATTTTTGCGCCTTGTTTCGGCCAACTTATCTCGCATAGATATATATATATCTCTTTTTTTACGTTTTGTGCGAAGAAAAATATCTCGTAGTTTTAACATAGCCGTTTTTTTTTTTTTTATTTACTATTGAACGTTTTGGGTATTCAATTTTTTTGTTCTTAATTGACACCAAAACTTAAGTGTAATGAGTCCTGTTTCTAGATTTTACCGAGACTTTCGTCAGTTTTTTCTATTCGTAAAATATTTATTTTCGGCGTCAATAACCACAGCGTGACACCAGTTTGTTATACCAAATCAATTTAATCGTTTCACATCAAGCATCTGAGGCTTAAAATACTCTGTATCACCCAAGGGCAAGTGAGAAGATTCTGTATGAATGATTTACTTCAGAACTTTACTTCATGAGAGATAATGAGAAGCTCACCAGCACTATTTGCAGTCATTAAGATCAAATTTCATTGGAACTTATCAAACCTAATCGACGTAAATTTTAAACTAAACTGAAAATAGATGCAGATGACACGCATGATTAATAGCTAAACTTGCTGTAAAAAAAATGTCAAATTGTCAGCAGGTGTTCGTGTAGTGAATCCATATTATGAATAGGAAACGCTAAACGAGAGCATGGTATTCTACTCCACCAGTATATTAATGTAGATAAATGGTATTCTACTCCACCAGTATATTAATGTAGATAAACGGTATTCTACTCCACCAGTATATTAATGTAGATAAACGGTATTCTACTCCACCAGTATGTTAATATAGATAAACGGTATTCTACTCCACCAGTATATTAATATATATAAACGGTATTCTACTCCACCAGTATGTTAATTTAGCTAAACAGTATTCTACTCCACCAATATATTAATATAGATAAACGGTATTCTACTCCACCAGTACGTTAATATAGCTAAACGGCATTCTACTCCACCAATATATTAATATAAATAAACGGTATTCTACTCCACCAGTATGTTAATATAGATAAACAGTATTCTACTTCACCAGTATATTAATATAGATAAACGGTATTCTGCTCCACCAGTATATTAATATAGATAAACAGTATTCTACTCCACCAGTATATTAATATAGATAAACGGCATTCTACTCCACCAGTATATTAATATAGATAAACGGTATTCTACTCCACCAGTATGTTAATATAGATAAACGGTATTCTACTCCACCAGTATGTTAATATAGATAAACGGTATTCTACTCCACCAGTATACTAATATACATAAATGGTATTCTACTCCACCAGTATATTGATATAGATAAACGGTATTCTACTCCACCAGCATATTAATATAGATAAATGGTATTCTACTCCACCAGTATATTAATATAGCTAAACGGTATTCTACTCCACCCGTATGTTAATATCGATAAACGGTATTCTACTTCACCAGTATATTGATATAGATAAACGGTATTCTGCTTCACCAGTATATTAATATAGATAAACGGTATTCTACTCCACCAGTATGTTAATATAGATAAACGATATTCTACTCCAGTACTGTATATTAATATAGATAAACGGTATTCTACTCCAGTACTGTATATTAATATAGATAAAAGGTATTCCACTCCACCAGTATATTAATATAGATAAACGATATTCTACTCCAACACTATGTTAATATAGATAAACGGTATTCTACTCCACCAATATATATTAATATAGATAAACGGTATTCTACCCCACCAGTATATACATAGAGATACTTACGTTCAATTACATGAAAAAAAAAAAATACCAACACACTGCTTGGGTTTTTATCGCAGCCAACCAGTTCATAATCATCCTAATACCGGGCTATTCACACCACTGCCAATGGCACACATCCAATCCCTCTCTTAAAAGCGCGTCTTAAATCACAATAGGAGTTTCATTTTCCGCGATGTCGAGTACCTTCCTTTCTGTATCTCTTCAAACACCTCGCAGCGAGCCCAACGTGACAAGCGGGGCCGCAAATACAATGGCCACCCTCCCGAAGACCGTATGGCTCGTTCACACAGATCCATCACTGTACGCTTAATAACGTGCCAGCGTCGCCGCAAGCAAAAGACGGCCTTGCCCCGCCATGCAGTAGGGGTCGCGTTCAGCGAGCATGAGCTGCTCCGGGGTCTGGAACGAGCTGGGAGAGTCGCCCATCGGCCTTAGATCAGAGATCCTTAAGAGTCATTTCGGCTTCCGCTGCGACAGACGATCGCGATGACGTAATAGCAGGGCTTATGCGATCTAAAGTGTATGCTCGCTTACATTCTGAATGTGGCCCCATACGACGGACGAGTGAGAAGGAAGAAAGAGACAATAGGTAAGAAGAGTTACGCAGATGTTGTCGTCTACTTATTTCTTATCGGAGGGGCGGTCGTTGCTGAATTTAAAACGCGAAACAAATTAAACAATACTAAGGAGAAAAGGGTAAAGTACGAATTTTTTTTAAAGTATACAAGAATGAAATTAGAAAAAAGAATAAAGAAAAATAAAGCATACAGCTGTACGCGAGGGCAGTAAAAGTATCAGGCTATTAAATGCAAAAGGTAAAGTACAAGATAATATCAGGCAAAACATCAACAGCAAAGTTATAAAAAAGAAATAAAGTAAAAGGTTATAAAGAGTAAATAAGAATGAGCTCAAGGTTAAAAAAAAAAATGTGGAAGCATGCAAATGCGAAGGCTGCGGGCTCTGGGGCATCTGCTTACCAACATAATAATCTGCCCATGGGAACTCATCAGGTGATCCGGCCAGGTATAAGGATAAATTACCTGCATATATCCGAGGGACCATTACATCGCTGAATAAGTTCCTACCAGTTCTTTCGGCACTCGAAATTGCCGCTGCCCTTCGTATCACTCGATTACACCTAAAAATTATTTCTAGCGAGCAACTCGCACGAGTAAAATGGATACGAACGAAAACTGGTGTACATTTAGTTTAGGACTGAATTAAACATATACACAAACAATGGCGGTTTATAAAAACACACGCGCGCAACCGAGACATTCGATCGTTAATTACGAAAAACAATCGCAATCACTAGAATTAGACAAGATACTTCTTTCGCGTTGTTATTTCTTAATTTTAAATGGCAGAACCAATTACCAATATGAGCCTCTCTCGGCTCCCAGGTAAGTAACTTCAGATTATCCCGCCCAGTTATTTATCTGTAATGATCTTGCCGTTTGGCAACGCACAGCAACCGCTATGTTAACTTTTTTGCATTATCACTTTGATTCAATTATCCTCTCGTGGGAATCGTATTTACACGGTGCTTGCAGTAATTAAAAGTTCATGAAATTCTGGTGCTAAGTATTACACCTGCATTACATTTTTTGGTACTGCCATTACCTGCCGTAATTAATTCGACTTGGTAGGCTGAACTGCGTAAAAAACTAAAAGCAATGGCTCCCCTACGCAAATAGTGTAAAATATTCATTTGGCTGGGGCATTGTTACTCGCTAACTGTATAAATGAGCATTTCTCTCAAAACACAACATAAATATGCGCAGTTAAGCGGTTAGCTGATGGGGAAATCTACCCACTACTTTATCTCATGAAACAGAAAAGAAATACTTAAAAGGTTTATTCTTCATAAAACTACAAATTCTGTACGTCTTACAAAAAATTAATCACACGTCCGTTGTACGTAACATAATTCTTTTCAACAACTTCATGTACCGGCGGGAGAGAGAAATGCTCTCTCTCTCTCTCTCTCTCTCTCTCTCTCACACACACACACACACACATGTAAAAAATGAAGGCTTCCCGATTGAGGTCTCTTTACACAAGCATATGTGACCCACTAAATTTATCACTAGCGTAAGGTTGACTTCACCGCCGGAGATAGACACGAAAGAGTCTACTTTTTATTTCTTATTTTTCACTTTCCCTTCCCTGTCTCGTTCATTTACACTCGCATTCTCAGCCGGCCGAGAAACTAAATCTATTCTGTTCCCATTGCTCATCGACCAACGACGCCTGGTGTAAAAACAACCATTCACAACATAAGGAAAAAACTCAATGCGTCTTCACATCTCCCTTGTTCGAAGAATAACTATTAGGATGCTAAAGTCACTTCGCCAGGGGGATGTGATCTAGCTGTTTATAAAATAAATCTGACCATGAATATATATATGAGAAGACATGACACATCTTGGTAGGCTGTAATTACCGTGCGGTCACTTTGCTGACGCACGTAATTTTATCCTCATTACAAGATCGCCAATCGCCGAACACAGGGATCTAGCAAAGGCCGCATTCCTGGCACAAATAAATTATGAATAGATTCATACAGTACCGCCAAAATAGCAAAAAATTATCAAAATATCTAAAAAAAAAAAAAAAAAAATCTGGGAAAATATCCACATACGAAAACAGACGTTTCTCGATGATCGTCTTTTCTTTTGGTCCTGATGGATAGCGGAGATGATAACGAGGGACATGGCCCCTACCCGAAATTCCCGGTCCTTCCGGAAACAAAACGTATAGTTAACTCGCAGTAATTACCGTTCACTGGTAGGCACTCGGCTATTTCGAGAGGCGGTCGATGATGGAAGATGCGAAAGCGACTGGCAGAGGCGGGAGCGGTAATTAACACAAGCACTCGGTAATTAAGAAGTACGTCACGGGAGGAGAGCTCTGTATACGCACGCACGCACACACACACACACACACACACACACACACACACACACACACACGGACTCTGACTCCTCGCCTCTTGGGAGATGTATGGTTCTCTATCAAAGGAAGCAGAGAGAGAGAGAGAGAGAGAGAGAGAGAGAGAGAGAGAGAGAGAGAGAGAGAGAGAGGTGATTTTTAAAGCCTCTGTGAAAGCAACTCTGAGTCAGTTGGATTGTCAACTTTTGAAAAAAAAATGTATCAAGAGAGATACATTAAGAGAGTCATTTTCCACTATTTTTTCTTCCTCCTTTTCGCGGGTGAATGCCGAAGACGATAACACCCCGTCGTCAAGTGTCCCAGGGTAGCGGTGGGGGGAGGGGGTGGGGGTGTTCATTTCTGAAAATCCCCCACCCCTCCCCTCCTCCCTCCCCTTCCTCAAAACTCGAGTACGTCCCCAAACGCATTATTCGAACCGTCGGGCCGGAAAAGCGAATTACACTACATGAAAAATGCATAAATTGCAAAGTTGACCTATACACCCCCCACCTCTCTCTCTCTCTCTCTCTCTCTCTCTCTCTCTCTCTCTCTCTCTCTCTCAACCCCAGGGGCCACCTCCTACCCGATGCACAAGGCCATTCAACCATGCAAGGTGTCTTTATTTCTGCAACAATTTATAGATATGCCGATACAGTCGACCGAAAATATATATGAATAAACGGATAAATCTGAGAAGGAAAAAAAAAATTTCTCTACAACAAATGGCAAACCGCTGGGACGCCCATTCAGACGTCACCCCAAAGGGTGATGTCTGGACCATGTTTGTATGCATTAACACCAACGGCATCCGATAATGGGATGTATAAAGCATAATGTCACTCAACTATGATACTTTCCGAGCGTCGTTCTCCTATTTCATCCAAGGCGCTGTAGCTAACTTCGATCCTCGCCTACGTATTTTATAATTTACCTTTTTTTTATATATATTTAGGTGCAGGGATTCGTCTAGAAATACTATATACTACGGCGAACGTGTTACGAAGTATAAAGTTTATATTCAACTATTTTTATGGCGTACATGTTGGAGTTGGTACCAACGCACCTAACATTTTTTTCTCAATGCCCTCGTGATACTCTGCAAGGCATACTTAAAAACTTCATACTCGAAAAACTTCAAACAGCAGTTCTCTCCTCACACTCACCAACAATTCCATCGCTACAATCGCGCGAAGCAATTCAAGCACGGCGAAAGTAACGGAAAACAAGCGCATTACGCCGATGCTTCTCCTAATCAGAAAATATCGCCGTGACGTCACTTCACCACATTCATCTCTCGTGCAAAAGTAAATAAACTGCGGTAGGTCTCGAGGCTCGACTGACCCAGCCTTTCAGTGAGAGCACTCTTCCACACCCACCCCCGCCCACGAATGATAAGGAGGAGGGGCAGACAAGGGGGGGGGGGGGAAGAGACCAAGGAAGGGGAATATTGAGGAGAAAGGAAGGGAATATACTGTTTGGGGGACGGGGGTAATAGGGAGGTGGGGGGGAATCCATGGCTGACGTTTATTTGGTTCGCCACAAGTTTACTCTCGTGGTACACACGCCGATGCCAAATAAAACACACACACACACACACACAGTCCCCGCTCACCCCCGCCTCTCAAACATCACTAGTCTTACATCCACATACATACGTCCCTCCCCATCCTGTATACACACACTCGTTCCGTATACATACATACATATGTCCTCACTTGCCACACTTATCATACTTTATGGATATTTGCAATTTCAGTGAGGGCGGTGTAGTCAGGAGGGAGGGCTTGTATGTATGCAAAGGAGGAGGGGGAACCAGAGCCACCCTACGGTGGGGGTGTAAGGGGGGGTATTCTAAAAATGAGTCTGAGATTATATTTTCTGTCTATTTGTACAGGAGGAGAAAAATAAACGAACGTGTGTGTCTGTTACAAGATCCTCTTCCTCGGTCGTTCATGCTGAGGTCTAGTGGGTGACACCCAACATGAATGAAATTCAGGGAAAGCGTCATGTTTCTAGTAGTATCAGCGGTGGTATTACAACAACAACAACAACAACAACAACAACAACAACAACAACAACAACAATAATAATAATAATAATAAATAATAATAATAATAATAATTTCCAGATTCAGTAGTAATCAAAATAATTATATACTTAAATATGGAATTTTTTTTTATAATGACAGCAAATAGACATAACATTAAAATTCATATGATTTTACATTTACAAATAATGCCAAGTATTTATTTTTTTTTTTGTCAACTAACATTAGAATTTAAATTATTCATCAGTCATAATTTCAAAATTGAATATATAACACAAATAATGACAAATGACCGTACCAAATTACGGACGAAAAAAATAAATAAATAAAAAATACAAAATTATTTCTGATTGATTTTCACGCTTACAGACTTTTCTTTTCCTTTAAACGGCAAGGCAATAATGGCAATCGGGTAACACCGAATGCAGGACAATGGCGACAAGAAGAAATCTAAACTGTTGCGTATAAAAGAACTCAAGACCAAGATCAACTTACGGTGCACAAAAAAAAAAAAAAAAAAAAAAAAAGCGCCGAAATTTCTTCGGCGCAGTCGAATTTTCTGTACATCGTAAAATCAAGGCAGCAACCGAAAATAGATCTATCTTTCGGTGGTCTCGGTATAATGCTGTATGAACCACGGCCCTGTGGTGGACTATCCTATATATTGCCCAGAAGCACGATTATGGCTAATTTTAACCTTAAAGAAAATAAGAACTATTGAGGCTAGAGGGCTGCAATTTGGTATGTTTGATGTTTGGACGGGGATGATGAACATACCAATTCTTAAGCTTTGAGGGCTGACAGAAAAAAGTGCGGACGGACAGACGAACCCGGGGCAATAGTTTTCTTTTCAGAAAACTAAAAATCAACTGGCTCACCACTGTGGAAAAATACAAGCATAATTCTAATTCAAACGGCTCTTCATAAATGTATCTTACAAGTACGGATTTTACCATGGGCATCAACAATGCAACGTCAACAGGTTTGTTGACATGAACTATTCCCAAGATCTTCTGACATTTCGCAAGCAGTTATTTCCCCCGAGAGAGAGAGAGAGAGAGAGAGAGAGAGAGAGAGAGAGAGAGAGAGAGAGAGGCCCTCCTTATCCCTAAAAAGCTGTTAAGGGGCCAATAATTAGGATGCTATGTTAAATGATGCCAAATAGGTCTTATACTTCTTACTCTAAAACGATGGTCATCTACTTCGCTATGTTAAATAAAAAAAAATGTGTAAAAAACGTCAATTCATACAAATCACATTCTTGCTTACGTTCGCTATAAATTCCTAAGCTAGTTCTGCCCTCTAATAGGACAGAGAAGATTTTATCAAAAACGGAATTTCCGTAAACGGATAAAAATAAGCCCACCGAAAGTACAGGCTAAAAAGATGGCATTAGAATTCTCTTTTAGATGAGCCACTCGGCCCCTTTGAGAGAGAGAGAGAGAGAGAGAGAGAGAGAGAGAGAGAGAGAGAGAGAGAGAGAGAGAGAGAGAGAGCGAGGAGAGAGAGAGAGATTGATTCCCGTGTAAAAATTCTCTTGATCCTTTGCCACCAATAGACACAGAATTCGCCATATAAATAATGAAAAGCATTTCATAATGCAGATCTCTTCAGGTCATAATTCAAGAAATGACCTTTGAGAACCAAAGATACGACCTTTCCAAGTATGAAGATAGAAAAAGGGCTAAAAAAAAAAAAAAAGGATTCTTGGTAGAGAGGGGGGAGGGAGGAGGGGGCCGGCGACGACTAACCCCCACCCCCTCCCCAACCACCTTCCCACTCTGAGAGTAGCGCCTGGGAGTATTACGGTAAAAGCCGTTCTGTATATATGCCCCCTATAAATATACCCCCTGGCTCTTATCCAACTTTGGCTTTTCCGTAAATTCCTCGGCCAGATATATAGGGAAACCGCCAGACTTCCTTCCCACATTCAGCCATCCGCCGCCCCCTTGAAAAAAAAAAAAAACCTGTGGTAGAAGAAAAAGGAGAAAATAAAAAATCTCCAATTTATACCTTGGGAGTCCAAGTCTACATAAGAATTTGTGGAGGATGGAAAATTAAAAAATAAAATCCTAAGAAAAAGATGAGGGAAAGGTATAGGATAAAAAGTAACTATCGCATACCTTCGGGCATAAAATAATCGGAGAAAAGAAAGTGGAATATCAAAAACACTCCCCCCCAAAAAATCATACAGCACCTTCAAGGCCGAAATTAAAACGAACAGTAGAAAAAAGGAAGACGAAGAAGAAGAAGAAGATGCTGGTGATGCAAAAGAAATGGCGGATGGAAGGAGGGAGGGAGGGAAGGAGGAAGGGAAGGAGGGAGCAAGAGCGGAGGGAACTGGATTTATCATCGCCTTTGAAATAAAATTTGGCAAAGGCTAAAGTCTGAAATTCTAAGATAAGAGACAGCTAAGAATCTAATTTCCTCCCGATTTTCGACGCAGCATTTCGCCGAGCAGCAATATATATACCTTCGCATAAGAGAGAGAGAGAGAGAGAGAGAGAGAGAGAGAGAGAGAGAGAGACCATCTCTGCGTGAACCCTGCTGGTTCTCCGGGCGGAGAGGCCCTCCGAATGGAAGTCTTCGTGGGAGTTTATGCACTCGTGTCGTCCCAACCCGGATAAGAGCGAAGGGCGCGCACCAGACGGAAGATTCTAACGGTCATGATTTCTGAGATACTACTTCGGCCCAAAACCCGGGCAAGAAAGGGGAGAATGACGTACATTTTTTTTTTTTAAGTCTTGATAGGCGAAACCGCAAATAATTACTGGAACGTGCATTCTCATTCCAGCTCCAGTCCCGGATAAGAGGGCTTTTTTTTTTTTTTTTTTTTTTGAGCGCTGCAACCCTTTCTTATCAAATTCCAAACTGTAATAATAACTTGCTCTAGCCCTTAACAGCTTGTTGTCATTAGCGACGGTTCACAGCGAGGCCCATAATCCCTTTTCAAAAAATACTCGAGTGTTCATGTGGGTAAATTTTCACTAATATAGATAATTTTTTAATATATAAAATATGGATCACGAGGGATTTATTTTTTCATATTTTAGGCAAAGGACGCTGCTCTTATCCTCGAGGCCACTTGGTATGTGAATATTTCGTAGCAGTCAGTGTTAACTAACATCGCCCACTCTTAAAACATATATAATTTACGTTATATATATATATATATATATATATATATATATATATATATATATATATATATATATATATATATATATATATATATATATATATATATATACACACACACACACACACAAACACTCGAGCTCAAGTACGGTTTCAGAATGCGGGCTCCAATCCAGCTAGCTCCTTCCACCGTCAGCCGACTCTCGTCCTTATGGCGACCCAATCTCAAGTGAATTAAGATGGGATCAAAATTCGCCAACTGTGGCCCGGGTTGGCCATCACCATTCATCATTCACTGTCACACATTCACTGACCGCACCAAGGGCGTATGCAGATCTCCCGCTGCATACCAAATGCGGCCCTCAGAGTACCCGGCGCGAAGGGCCAGAGTGGCGTGGCCGGGAGCCGCACGCGGAAGGGGTATATGGTGTGCAAGATCGGTTAATGAACAAAGAAGTTACATTAATCGATTGAATTAATTGAGTCCATACGCCGCATCTGGAAGTTCGGCTCGCACCAAGAAAAGGAAAAAACAAAAAAAGAAAAAAAGCCGTCATTAATGGATTGGGAAAGTGACGAAAAATAAATTTACTCGTAGGAGAGTAAACGTCATCATAATTACCTCACAAAGAAACAAAACCAGTCACAAAGAGATGATAGCACTTTTTCTAAAGACAAAATAATAAAGAAAGATACAACAGAATCTTCCTTTACTCCACCTCATTATCAATTCCAGGCATACACAATCCTTCCATATGGCGAGGGAAAAACGAAAAAGAAGAGGAATTTCTTACCATAGAGAGAAAGAAATGGGGGCAAAAAGAAACTGGAAGACGACAGGAGAAGGAAGAGGGAGGGAGGGGAGGAGGGATTGAAGAAGGGGGCGGGTGGGTGAGTGGTGGGGTGGGGGAGACAGGCTTTCTGAAGTGATGCTGACTTCAGTCGCCATAAATTCCAGATTTCAAGCGTGATTTCGGATCTAATGTCGTACTTCAGCGACTTTCCTCGCCAACTTTCCCCAAAGACTTTTGTTTACGAGCGAGAAGGAGAAGCTGACTTTAGGAGTGAGCCGTCGATGGGCAAAATTCCACTGGCATATAGCGTCATTAGCGATCCAGCGACTTCCCCCCACCAGACACCAAACCCCAACCTTTTTCTCCCACCCACCCATCCCATTACCCCTTCCCCAACCATTTAATCTCCCCATCTTATACTCCCTTTCGCACGCTCCCCCACCCCAACCCCATATTCGGTTTCCATGGCAACGCAGGAACCTAACATCCGAGATATATATATATATATAGAAAAATATATATATGTATTACATATAAAATATATTTAGAATATACAAAGAAAATATATACATTATATATAAAGATGTAGAAACAGGCAATATATACATTATATATATATATATATATATATATATTATATATATAAATATAATTTATATATTAGACTGTTTATAAATATATATATATATATATATGTGTGTGTGTATATGTGTATATGTGTGTATATGTATGAATGTATGTATGTATAGTGTGCAATTGTGCTTCAGTTCCCACGGAATCTTGATTCGATGCAGTTCAATTTCATTTCTTTCAATCCAATATATGTATACATAATATATATATATATACTATATATATATATATATATATATATATATATATATATATATATATATATATATATATATACACACACATATATATATATATATATATATATATATATATATATATATATATATATATATATATATATATATATATATATATATATATGTATGTATATATATATGTATATATACACATTCTACTGAAAAATACCGATGTCATTGCTCACCCTTCTCTGTGACGATTAATGAGCAAAAGCAGTTATTAATAAAGCTTACACTCGCCTCCAGTTTACCCGATACTTTTATCGCCGAAATCGGATACCAGTTCCCCTTGGCTAAGTCCGTCAATTACTGCATTAGTTATCGAAAAGGATTACTGGCACAAATGCCAGACACGGGGAGAGAGAGAGAGAGAGAGAGAGAGGGAGAGAGACAAGACACGGCACCAACATTTCTGCGCTGTTATTTATGTCCGCGTTATTCTTTTCTCTCGGATAACATAACGCCACATCAGTCAAGAAGAGAAGGTTCTATATTAGCATGATGTCGATGACGAAAATATTCAGTATTTGTATTTCATCTAATAAAAAATTTATAGTTGCAATTTATCAACGGGGAAAAATCTTACATTCGCGCTGCATCAGTAAATGAAGGTTTATTTGTATTAAAATGACTTAGGGAAGATAATACCGAAATCACATAATTCATTTCTGAGAGAAATTTGGTACATTATATATATATACACACATATATAAATACATATATATGCACATATATAATATATAAATGTATATTACAAATATCACAATTTTATAAAGTAAACTGTATTTTTCCTAACTATACAAACCTGAGGTCCTTTACATTAGGAATTGCTTCTAAGTAAGTACTCCTAATGTAAAGGACAGATGGTTTGTATATCGTGTAGAACAAATTTATATTATATATAATATATATATAATACATTGCGGTACAATGTATATATATATATATATATATATATATATATATATATATATATATATATATATATATATATATATATTATATACATACATATATACATAGGCTATATAATTATACATCCACACACAAATCTATACATAAAACACCGTACTGAGAAAATATTCAAATAAAAGAAGGACGAAAAACAACCAAAAATGAAAAGTTAACACTCCCAACGCCGAGCTTTTTTCTTTCAAGCTCAAGGAAAAAGCGAGTTCCAAAGAATTCCAGCGAAAAGGCAATAAACTAGCAGCTTCCAACGAAAATTACGGCGAGGAAATAAAAGTGAGAGAGAGAGAGAGAGAGAGAGAGAGAGAGAGAGAGAGAGAGAGAGAGAGAGAGAGAGAGAGACTTTTAATCCAGGAAATATATGGAGTTTAAATCACTTGAGGTTGTCATTCAGTGAGGTTAAGAAAAGACGTATATACTACGCTAAGGTGAGACATTTGATTTGTTTTGGGGAATATTGCACAACCAAAATATTGTCTGTTGGTATTATTTTCCAAAACAAATAGCCATTTTTTTGAGCAGAATATCTAAAAGGCAGCAGCTTAAGTCTGAAACATCTTTATATAGAAAAGAGAAAGAAAAATATAATGGTGCAATGGTTCGTCTCATATGAATGCAGACGCATTATGAATTAAGAAGTATTAAGTAAAGAAAAAAAGAAAAATATGGACTCACGTCTAATAATCACACATCTAGAATGTGTATGTTATTGTCTCTAGTTTGTATATTCCATGTATATGGCCTTGAGCTGAAATAAAACCTATTATTATTATTATTATTATTATTATTATTATTATTATTATAAGCCACCCAAAGCCATGAATTCGTCGCATTAGGTGAAGTAATCCATAAGAACTATTACAAATCCTTAAATAAAAATACCAGCCTGACCAAAATACCAAGATTCATAACAGCACCAAATCTTCGCGTTAATGTCCTTTTCCTAATCCTTTGTCGCTTTACTTTTAGTCTCTCGGATTTTTCATTCGTTGTAAATTTTCGTATTTCTCCTCAGTAACGACAATAATCATGAAGTCGAATGCTGAGGTCGAGGTAAATTCCATTGCTAAAAGAATATTGTCGACTAAACACGCGGTAAGAGAAGTGAGAACACCGGTGGAAAAAATGCAGTATCTTTGGAGCATGGCTCCCTACTTAAAATAAAGCAATACCCATCTTAAACGAAAAAATAAAAATCCTTTCTTGGATTATAGTAAATTTCAAGAAATATTAGGAATTTTTACCAAAGTCGACTCTTGGGCAATGTCTTGGCTATTCGCGTGTCCTAGGAGAGCTGTTAATCAGCTCAGTGATCTGGTAAAACTAAGGTATACTTAACTTATTCGCGTGTCAAAAAAAAAATCTATTGTGGAATGTACCGAAAACCTGCAAAAATATACATAATTACCACAAAATCCTATAAAAGACATATTTACTACATTAGCAACTGGTAAAAAAAATTATATATTAGATAAAAAAAAAATATTAACTGGGCAAACGGTCAGAAAAAAAAATTCCCTCGCCAAGGAAGTATTTCTTCATATAATGACAACTCCCAAATAAATACATCTGCATCCAGGAGAGAGAGAGAGAGAGAGAGAGAGAGAGAGAGAGAGAGAGAGAGAGAGAGAGAGAGAGAGAGAGAATTCCCTCGCCAAGGAAGTATTTTATATAATGACAACTTCCTAATAAATACATCTGTATCCAGGAAAGAGAGAGAGAGAGAGAGAGAGAGAGAGAGAGAGAGAGAGAGAGAGAGAGAGAGAGAGAGAGAGAGATGGGGATTTGTATCGGCATAAAAAGGATAACGTACGGTCTCCCGAAATAAAAATGTAAGCGAAAATATCACCGGTCTCTTATCTACAAAGAGAACGAATTCTGGGACGAATAAAAACATTTTTCATGAGGAGAGGCAACGCTCCACTGCGAATATTGAACACATCATGACTGAATACACAGAGGAAATGCAAAAATAGACAAGAAACTCATATGCGCAATATTCTCCCAATACATTATTCAACATTATTCCCCCCACCCCACGAAAAATAAAATGGTTCACATATAGCATTTTTCGACGTGATTCCAGAATTATATGGTTGGTGATTTTTTTTTTCAACATTTAAAAGTAAAATGTTCAGTGGCATTATGTTCAACATTATTCCAAGAGATCTAAAAGTGATTATATTATTCTCATTATCCTTAATTTAGGTGCTCCTTGAGACCTTGCGATCGAAGAATTTCGATCTTTATTCCAGGAATCACTATGAACTGTAGATTTTATTGATAAAAAGGCTAAAATATTGTACAAGAAGGGGACAGAGAAAAAAATACTTAATATATTAGGGAAGGAAACACGATAAAATACATTAGTTTACAAAATAAAGGAAACTGAATTAACACTAGACACCCTACCTAGGATCTGAGTTGCAGAGCCAAAGATATATATACAATGGGTAATGATTTCTCTATAATACAGATGGATAAAACGACAGATATTTCATGTTTTACACCAAAAATCAATGGAAAGAGAAACCTGTATATCGACACAAGTCACCGTGACCATAAGAAAGCTATAATTGTTTCAAAATTAGATGATAGTAGTGTGTGTATGAGAGAGAGAGAGAGAGAGAGAGAGAGAGAGAGAGAGAGAGAGAGAGAGAGAGAGAGAGAGAGAGAGAAAGATATTTCATGTTTTATACCAAAAATCAATGGGAAGAGAAACATCTATATCGACACAAGTCATACGTTGACCAAAAGAAAGCTATAATTATTTTAAAATATACATGATATAGTGGTGTCTGTGTGTGTGTGTGTGTGTGTGTGTGTGTGTGTGTGTGTGTGTGTGTGTGTGTGTGTGTGTGAGAGAGAGAGAGAGAGAGAGAGAGAGAGAGAGAGAGAGAGAGAGAGAGAGAGAGGACATTCAAGAAAAAAATCAATGGGAAGAGAAACATCTATATCGACACAA
This sequence comes from Macrobrachium rosenbergii, assembly GCF_040412425.1. Lineage (NCBI taxonomy): Eukaryota > Metazoa > Arthropoda > Malacostraca > Decapoda > Palaemonidae > Macrobrachium > Macrobrachium rosenbergii. The sequence continues at coordinate 6,399,645 of NC_089752.1, forward strand.
GTCATACCGTTGACCATAAGAAAGCTATAATTGTTTTAAAATTAGATGATAGCAGTGTGTACGAGAGAGAGAGAGAGAGAGAGAAAGAGAGAGAGAGAGAGAGAGAGAGAGAGAGAGAGATCTGTATCTTAAAAACAAAAAAAAAAAAAAGCGCCTGGAAATAATAAAGCACATCTGTATTCAAATGTACCTGGTGTATATATATTTAGCCCGAGCACAAACTGCGCGCGTTAAAACTTCCACACCCAGCTGGTGAATGAAGCCTGGAATGAGAATAAACAGAGAGAATAACAACAGGGCTTTTCTGGCCCGGTAAAATATTGGCTTGTAAATGGCAGCCTTAATACGCTGACGCAGCACATGAAGTCTTCGCTAATTTCTCCCTCTCGTTTATTTATCATAAGATGTCTTCGGGGGGAGATACGCAAAATGGGATACAGATGGACGGCGATGCGGACGGCGACGGCAGAATGCCGAATAGACGCGAGGACGGAATGAGGAACGAACGACGGTTGGAGTAATAAAACTGATCCTACAATGAAGGATTGGTAAATATGCCTCGCGGAGCATAAATAAATGTTAACGTTTGGTCCCGTTTTGTACACAAACAAAAAAAGAAGAAGAAATTCGCGTGCCCTTAATACTAAATTGTAAGACCAAGCAAAGCTCCGAGACAAGGCGGTAAAATAATGAAGAGAAATAGCAGAAGGGAACACATGTGGCATTAAGAAAAAAAAAAAAACTGCTTTAACAGGGTAAACAAACCGATCTACATTAACTTTAACGATAAATGAAAAAATAAGAAAAAAATCCTCGATCCCTGGCCTGCCATTAACTTGACAACTTCTTATCTTTATATCATGTGGTCTTCGCCCAACTCCCCCAACCACCACCCAGGCCCCAGACCACCCTCCCCTTCCCCCCCTTTTCAATGTTCTCTATCTTTTTCATCTTCCTCGTTTCTCTCTTTCTGATCCTCTTCCTTTTTCGTTCTCTCCTACCCCCCGCGACTCCCCTTCACCCGTCTCTTAGACCCTACAGGCAGCCCCTCCCCTCCTACCCATCCCCCATCTCTCTCTCTCTCTCTCTCTCTCTCTCTCTCTCTCTCTCTCTCTCTCCACATCTTAGCCGGAGCTCATAACATAAGTCACTGTCGTCTGAAAGGCTCTAGCTAGCAGCCTCTCGTCAAGGCGAGCCATTTTCGCCCCTATATCCAAGTACCTTAGAGATCATATTCAAACAGCAGCCTCCAGAAAGGGGGCGGATGCGAGAAAAATATCCCCAGAAATGGTATGAAGAAGAAAAAGGAGAAAAAGAGAGAGGAAAAAGAACGTATTCAACATTCACTCTCGTCTCGAAACAGGAAGCCATTATTGATGCAAAGTAAATCGGAAGAAAGATATGTAAAAAAATGTGGTGCGAGGGTCAATTCTCTTAAGTAAATAGGATCTTCACAGTTCTAAACATCCCCCCTTGTGAATATTTTTATGAATGACCAAAACACCAAGAACCTACATCGATCTTCCGACGTTCCTCCAATCATTAACTTTATGAAAAACGACTGAGACAATAATAATAATCGCGGCGTGACATGAAGAGTTAAGGTCCTAAGACAATAATAATTATGGCATGGCATTAAGAGTTAATGCCATGATCTGCCGTCGGGGAAGAAAGAACAGGTTACGAATGTCGAGATCAAAGATTATTTCGAAATTAAGCAAAAGAACATTCTAATGCCAAGTGAGGCAGAAAACAGCGAATTACATGAATCAAAATCTACTTATGGTCTCGAACATTTTTTATTTGATAGCTTCCATTTTTAACCTCCACATTAAAGCTGTATTTCCCATATCCCTTAATAAGAAATGAAAAACTCTTATTTAGAATGTCTGGCAATCCGAAAAATCATAAGGGTAACTAATGCTAACTTTCAAGAATGGTTTAAAGTCTTGTCAACATTAAAGGTGCTAACAATGATTTAGTTTGTGTTAGATTGTTAAAGACAAGTATTGATTATACTGACTCTTAACGTCTGTATATTATGTTGCGTGGTAATTATATTCGCAGTTGTTCTAAACAGCTTTTAATCTGCAATACCAATTAATATTTCTAATTCAAACAATAACAGAAAATTATTGAGGCAAATACAAAGGTCGTTTTCACATTTTTACTAAGGTCGTTTTCACAGTTTTACTAATCTTGGGAAAAATGCTAGAATATAAAGACACACATTATAATAATCATCATCTGATTCTGATATGCTTATGAAAATATAAAAAAGAAAAAACCCCAGTAGCCATTTCCCCTCTTAAAATAAAACGAGTTCTTCCCCTTTTCCATAATTCGCCTTGGCAAAACACCATTCTGTACAGCGTGTGCTTTTCCGTATAAATCTTTCACCACTGACATTTCTCTCTCTCTCTCTCTCTCTCTCTCTCTCTCTCTCAAGCTTCCTTGCTTTACCACCAACACCCTCCCCCCTTTTTTTTCTTCGCATCCAGTCCACCACTCATGAGGTGCAGGAGGAGCGTGCCCTAGAAGTATCAAGTGTCGGTGTTTGGTAGATCGCTTACGTTAAAACGAAGAAGCCGCCCGCATGACACGCTCTCTCTCTCTCTCTCTCTCTCTCTCTCTCTCTCTCTCTCTCTCTCTCTCTCTCTCTCTCTCTCTTCCAAGGCCCATTCCCCGCCTAGCCAACAGACCAAGGCTGTTATAACCCTATTTTAATCTCTCTTTACCTCTTTGGTAAGGAAAAAAGGTATCTATATATATATATATTATACAAATATATATATATGTATATATATATTATATATAATATATATATACATATACATATAAATATATATATATATATATATATATATATACACATTATTTAAAGTATATATATGTATGTATGTACATATACAGTATGTATGTATGTATTATTTAAAAATATATATGTATGTATGTATGTATGTATGTATGTATGTATGTATGTATGTATGTATGTATGAAGATACAGGAAGAGCCTCTACCCAAGTGGTTTTGAATCCGCGCTGTTAACGTGTGTGGCGCCCTTATACGGTTCACAGAATCCCAAAGGGTGTTGTCAGGGGCTTGGGCATCACAGAGAGGGGCATCACTAATTCACACATATTACAATGTACATTGTACATAGCGACGGCAAGAAACTAGAAACATCCCCCACCCCCTTCGGTGAAAAAGGAATTTCGGATTTTGTAGAGAGAGAGAGAGAGAGAGAGAGAGAGAGAGAGAGAGAGAGAGAGAGAGAGAGAGAGTAATTACTCTTTACTCCTATTATTTCTAATATTTCGGTACGTCGTGACTTGAAAGACGGATTCGTTTACTTTAAGAATTTATTCATTTCTAACTCACTGCGACGGAAGCTGCCTCACATGAAATGTAAACCAGTCCTTTGGATTTTTCTCTCACCAAAAGCCGATAAAAGATCATTACAAAATTAGAAGGGCGTGCGCTTAAATACAGCAAAATACAAATGCATAACATACTGATGGAACAGGCGAGGCCTTCCATTTGTGTTTAAAGTGATGCTATAATAACACACACAAAATTTAATTTTGGAAAAATGAATTATCTACGGAGTGGATATAGAGAAAAAGGGTGACAGAAATTGGACGGCAAAGTCTGCAAGAACGTTAAACACGTATGATAACATTCGAAGTGATCTCCAATTCAGTATACATGTATTTGAACCACATAGTGATCACAGAATACACTGGCATTACCAACAATAAAAACAATTTTTTTTTGCAAGAAATAGATAAAAATCAACACGGTTTTTTTTTTTTTTTTTTTTACAAAGACGAAACGGAAAAAGTCTTAAAAGCGTGTTCGAGTAACCTTGAGGACCAGCAATCCAGCAAGCAAACAAACGCAAGATCGTGCCAGGGAAAGCCCACAGCGACTTCGGGTGTATAACCCCCTCTCACCCACCCCCTTCCTCCCCACCACCACCACAACCACCCCTCCCCGAAAAAAAAAAAAAAATACCACTGTGACGGAGGAGCGTACCCAAGGCACTGGAAGTTTGATACTGACTCTTATATATGTGACTTCCACACTTCAAATAAACGTATATGGCGAGACTTACGGCCGGGGGATTTTCTCATAAGGTTGGCGGCACAATCGCCAAGGTCAATCGAACAAGCTTTTAAAATTAAACAGGAACGACCTTTTCCATTACCGAAACGATAAGAATTAGTAGAAGGACGTCATAAATAAGATTAACTCTGACACACTCCCAAGGCGCCATTAGTGGGCCAGGGCCCCCCACCCCCGAAACTTCAGGCAATTCTCTTCAGGAGGGATTGAGGGACGTGACAACCGCTATCTATAACATTCAATTTGCGCCTTTAGCCGAGACTTCGTAGGTCTTCGCCGCACATATCTCTCACTCTAACTCTTGTGCCTCAGATATTTGAGTTGGATTTCAGTCCCAAACAGTAAATATCCCGCCATGAATCGGGCAAATGAAGCAGAAAGACACATATCGCCATAAACACGCCCCATTCCGACCGCGCTGCGATTCCGCGGCCGGGCGTATAAGGACGGCGCTGCCCCACAAGGGGGGCGCCTACACCTCCTCGGCCGGAATTCAATGGCGTGGACACAAGGGGGCATTCTCGCCCTGTCATAAAATGTCGAAAAATATTTGCCACATCGCAGGGATGGAGACAATCCAACAAAGAGCTGCGGTGTCAAGCCTTAATAAACTCGCATGAAATACCGGGGATTCGAAACCCTCCCTGCCTCGCACACGCTGTCTGCCACACCTACCTCCTAGAAACCGCCCATAACCACCCCTCCCCCCCCCGGGTCAAATTCAAGAATACCCTTGCCGGAACTCCTAGACCTAGGTGCATTCCAGCAACGGCCCTACCCACCCCCTCTTCAAAAATGGAAGAACACGAATTGTTGCAGAGCTCAACTATGTCATTTGAGAAGGGGATTGGATGAGGAAATCTCAAATTTGAAAACCAATTTGTTTTAGAGACATCGGTTTCTCGAACTAGAAGACATGCTACGAACTTCATATAATTAGATAGCTGTCTCATTTTCTCAGTCAATTCAAGCAAGGCTCCAGCTAACTACAAAAAAGAAAGCAAAAAAGTAAGTCTCAAATTTTCATCTGAAGGAAATAAATTATTCTACTTAAGATAAAAGGACCAGTTAAAAAATTTCCTCTTATATCAACAGTATGGAAACAAGAATCACACCACCTAAAATTGAAGCATTTTCCAATAAAACTAACCCATCCTTTCCTAAGATTTCTCGCACGCCGCCGATGAAAAAAAAAAAAAACATTTCACCATCGAAAATAAGTTTTTTTTAAGAAAACCTTGCATACCAGGAAAAAAAAAAAAGCGACCAGCCCCTGGGGTGCCTTAAGCGACAGGAAGAACCCGCGGGAGTGACCAATTAGCGTCTCTGTAAGTTATCCTTCACCTTTATCTCCAACTTCCAGGAGTAAGGAGGAGGAGGAGGAGGAGGAGGAGGAGGAGGAGGAGGAGGAGGAGGAGGAGGAGGAGGAGGAGGAGGCTTCCCTGGGCAAAGACCCATAAACAACCCTTGTCATTTAATGGGGGGAGGGAAGGCCTTGTCATCTCGAACGGAACGGGGGAAGGGGGGAGAAGGGAAGTGGATAGACGAAAAACGTTGTGGTTCCTTGGATTTGTAAATTAATGACCGTGCAAAGGGTATGTCTGAAACTTTCCGCGAACTGATTCATTTTCGATAGGTTCTTCAACAGCCTCACTGTGATCTATGCCTACCTCTACTCACACCATTTTCATAAATGGTCTGGCGTCATTTACTATGAACTAATGTTCTGTGTTGGATAAAAAAAAAATGCTTTCAAACATTCAAGGAAACGAGAACAAGAGGCAAAGCTAATTTTCACATTCTCTCTCTCTCTCTCTCTCTCTCTCTCTCTCTCTCTCTCTCTCTCTCTCTCTCTCCCCCAAGACACAAGGAATGTCATAAAAAAAATGGGGACAAGAGAATGAATCTTACTCAGATCTTACGAGAATGGGAATATGTCATCAACGAGAATGTGAATATGTTGTCATAAATACTGAAGTCTAAATCCAACCGAAATACAAGTTCAAGAAATGAAACAGCGTGACGCAACAACCCTGAAGTAATTTCGAGTGAATCAAACAAATGTATGAGGATGCTGGCGATTACGAGCGGATGAAATGATGCCTCAGGTGTGAGTAAAGCGATGCCAATAATCTTTTGAGGTACGAAGGATGTAAAGGAGCGGAGGGGAGGGGGGGGGAGGGGAGGGAGGGGGGAGGGGAGGGGAAAGGGGGCGCCGGCAGCTTGAGAGTTCATCTCCAACCTGGGGTTGGGAGAAGGAAAGATGCTCGGAAGGAAGGGAGACGAGGGGGAGTAGAAGGGGGAGAGTGTCTTGCGCCGTCCATCAAAGCGTATTCGACCTGCAAGTCAGATGAGCGTCGGAGAGGGCAGTCCAATGCTTACTTATCTTCCATTAGCGTCGCCATAATTCCTCTGACTGCGACAGCCTGCTGTAGCCTGCATGCGCCTTTACGCTCGTATTATTATTATTATTATTATTATTATTATTATTATTATTATTATTATATAGTGCACATACAAGGAACAAGGCTAAAAGGTCATCAAACTAATGAGCAAGTCTCCACGAAATAAATACCCATATGTAATACTTGACAAATATCAAGAACCAAGAGAATTACAGTAAAATTATGATGTAAATTATACAAGATAAATGAAAATCTGTGACAAAAGATAAATAAACGAACAGAAAAAAATGGTTTCCAGCACAACATATCCACGATAAAACCAAATACAATCACATTTGTGTAAGTTTGCGTTGGTAGCTGATAAAACCATAAATAATTTTCATCTTCCCATTCATTTAAAAAAATGTAATAAGTCCTTAGTGGTTTTTTAAATGGTAAACAATCCTTGAAATAAAAATAAAATTACTTATAGTTCAAACAGTGGAAAAAAAATAGATTAATCCACATCCGTATGACTATGACTCCTTTGCAAAAAAAAAAAAAAATAAAAAAAAAGCGTTTACATCAGATTCTCTTTACCAAAAAAAAAAAAAAAAATTCAAACATACAAACTTTTCATACAAAGGTATCTTCGAACAACTTCTTCCTTGGCAGCCACATACTCGGCGACTACTGACAGTGCAACCTTTACAGAGGAAATATTCTCGAAAGTACTACAATGTAAATAAACAGCAGTAGTTTAATTGAGGCCACCTCCAAGGAAACAAACACAACTGTGGATATGAAATTAGCTCTTTTCCCTTTCGAGGTATGTCAGAGCAAAAAATAGGACAATCAAGGATCTTAGAAAAACAGGTAACACTCTCTCTCACCCTCCCGCATTTTCCACAGGTTTCCTCCTTAAATACACACTCATACTCATACACATACACACATACACATAGATACATGCTTTTGAGAGCCAGGTACATCAGGCTCAGGCCTCCCGCTAAACAAAATCAACAGCGGCGAGGCCACCTACTGCTAATTCCTCCTTGGCTGATTCGGTATTCCAGAGGCAACGGGGTAGGCGCAGGGGGGTCGTGGCGGAGCCCTGTGGCGGCCCCAGGGGGAACCTGCTGGAGCACGGCGCCCCTGGGGAGGACAGCAGGATGCCCGCCGCCCGCAACCCTCATTACACCCATCACCCTGCTAAGTGGCCCTTCCCTGCCACCAAGACCCGAACACGGGGGGGGGGACCCCATCCCTCGTCCGTATACGCCATCCTTTGGGCGAGGGAGGATGGTCTTTAGGTGTTGTGGGAGGGGGAGGGAGGGGAGGGGAGGGGAGGGAAGTGCCAGAACCCTCACAAATATTATCATCATCAACCATTACTAAGCTAAATGTCACCCGTGCTGCGCCTTGCCTTTCCACAGAATACTACCTTTAGTGTCAACCCAAAGCACACAACCTGTGTACATAATTTTTTTTTAATACGCAGCCCTTGGCACATGGGCGTCTCCTAGCCGGGTGTCCTCGACGCGCCTTCTTTATATTTCCCCTTTTTTCTCTCGCACCTCCCCCCCCCCACAACCCACAAAACTTCATTTTCCTCAACACACACATAAAAGGGAGAGAGAAAAGAGAGAGAGGTGAGAAGGAGTATGAGAGATCCCAGTCTTATGACGACTATACCACACCAGGACGAAAACGAGAGAGAGAGAGAGAGAGAGAGACTGCGTGTCGTTAAAACATTATCTTTATTTCCTGAAGGTGACATCCGGGGCTGCGGAAGACTCCCCAAAGTGCTGGGGCATTATGTAGGCAACAACAGATCCTTGCCCTAACACACCGTAATTAGTGCTCTTGTATAAAACATTCCGCACCACACTCCGCACTACTTACACGCGACTTTACACACCAACTTTTGAAACAATGTGACGCCGTCCATGCATTTTTAAATAGTAATTTCTTAGGCTGCTACAAGTGCTGCTTCTCTTCTTCCTCCTCCTCCTTCTCCTCGGGGCGTTCCCTCCCTCCCTCCAACTCCTTGCAGTTCATAGAAAGAGCTCATCAAAATTCCACGGTGGCAAATCCCACTAGGTAAATTATTTCTCATCCCCCCTTATTACTTTCCATTCTACTACCAAAATTATGACACCCTCGCTCGTGCCGAGTCAAGTTCTTCCGTTCCGCTCGAGTTTTTAGCCATTTTATGCACTCCTTCGTCACCAGTAAAAAGCGATCTTCCCGGAGACACCTCTCTTCAGAGTTTTCCTGGGGAGTTGCAACGCGGTTTTACGTGCGGAGATGCGTTTTGTCTTCGCCGCTTGCGAAGCCTAATTCTAACGTACTTTTTTCCGTATATTTCTCTTCAGATATTAATGGAAAAATCATTCCAAAACGGCCTGGAACTACAAGTCTGCAAAATCATTCCAAAACTTATTAACACACGGCCTGGAACTAGAACCCTACAAAACCCTAATATGACCAGTAAACTAAACGTAACATTGCTACTCGTACAATCTTCTACGAACCCTTTCCTCTTCGTTGTTCGCATTACACAAGCTGCTAGGTTTTCCCCTCTCGTCAGTCAACGGCTCACGGCGTAACAGATGGCCTCCCTGCCTCCGGAGGATTATTCCCGTAGGCCTATGTGCCGGCGATTTAGAGCAGCCAGGCCTAAAAACAATGCAGGCACTGCGACAGGATAGGTGTAATGAAGGCGACGGTGCGCGCACACGTCGGCCCCAAGGAGCGTAAGGGAAAGCAGAGTCATGGGATGGGCCTCCTGTTCATTTTATATACATATGTATGTATACGTGTATATGTATGTATACTGTATATACATATATATATACTATATATACATATATGTATATAATACATTATACATATACAATTATATATACTATAAAATATTTATTTATTTATATAAACAAATTTACATATATATATATATATGTATATATATATACACACATACACATATATGTATATATATTTGTATGCGTGTGTTTGTGTGTGTATGCGTGCGCGTGTATTTTTCTCTCTCTCTCTCTCTCTCTCTCTCTCTCTCTCTCTCTCTCTCTCTCTCTCTCTCTGGCAACAACAGACAGATAGACAGCTTCATCAGAGAGCCATTATTAAATGAGCTACGCCATTTCACTTAACAGTCAATCTCGTTAGCCATTGTCCTCGTTATCATTATGGTCAGTTTATGCACATTTATTAAAAGAACCGATGGGCCGCCGGCCGCTAATACCTACTTCCGTCGAATTATCTATTAACTAAAGGGATAGCGCTGCCATTATCATTTTACGAGCTGGAACAAGTGAAAACTACCCGCTCCTGTCAATTCGACCGATATGTTCCCACAGGCACCACGACAACAATTATGCTTTTTGGGGAAAATGAGAAGAGCTAAAAAAAAAAAAAAAAAAAAAAAAAAAAAAAAATTAAATCAAGTACTTCAGCTATGTGCGAATTAATAAATGTATTTTCGGAGGTAAGGAAGCAAGAAGGAAGATTAGGGAGGGTATGACGGTAAAAATGAAAGTGCTCTGATAACACGGGGAGATGAAATATTAAAATTACGGCACTTTCCAAAGAAGGGAAACAAGAATATTCTTTAGCAAAAACATAATGAGGATATTTAATTTTTTTTTTTATCTTTAAACGGGAATCAAATAGGTTTATTTTACATGTGCCTGATAAAAAAAAAACAAAGATTGTGACTTTAAAGAAAGCCAAAAAAAAAAACTATAATGACATTTGCTACAAACAAAGATCGAGGGAGGGGGGGGGGCGAAAAACCTATTGTCATAGACAAATGTCTCTGGAAAGAGACAGGAAAAAAGTACGGTTTTGACAGTACCTAGTTGTACAAACAGTACAAGAATACAGTCTCTAGGACAGAAAGCAAATGCTAAAATACATGTGACCGTCAGAGACTTTGGAATCATAATAGAGGGGAAAATTGGGGTCAGAAATCGATCGCAAAATAAGAGAGGAAGAAAACTGCAAATTCTTAAATTTTTATTATCGCACAGTCACTTAAGGAAAATTAGCGAACGTCAACATAAGAAATCCTCGTGCCATGCAGCTCTGGTGTTTACCGATATCCAAAGGTAAATAAAAAAAAAATAAGCTGAGTAATTTATTTAAAAGACGAAGTGTGCAATTAACAAGGCAGGAAGTCGTCCTCAGTAATGGGTACACGGAGCTTTTCCATATCTTAAAAAAAAAAAAATTCCCTAAAATCATTAAGTAAGATTTGGTTTGGCGTGAAAAATGATTCCGTATAATTTTCTCCCCAGGATACAAATTCTACATAACGTTTGAAGTAGTTTGACGTAGCATTTCTTTGTCCTTGTGCCGAGTTGACGGACGAGGACTCTTAAGGTGCATAAAAGCTTGCAATTTAACGGATTCGACATTTGTCATAGTTCTCGTCTTGCCTTTTTTTTTATTATTGTTATGACAAGGACATTCTTCTCGCCTTTCCATTTCTTATTATGACGAAGACAGTCCTCTCGTCTTACTAATTTTTTTTATTATTATGACGAGGACAGCTTCTCGCCTTGCCATTTTTTTTTTCGACGAGGCCAGTGGGACGGACAACGCAAAGACTTTATTGATTCTAAACCCAAAGAAAACAAAACAAAACAAAAACAAAAAAATTAAGAAAAAACCATAAGGGATTAAGGAGTCGGTGTACACGTGTCTTTCAGGGATCACGGAATAATGAAAAAAAATTCCAAAACATTTCACCTTAGTTCCCGCACGTACAACCAACCCTTCCTGATCCGTTCCGCGTATATCACTACCCAACGTTACCTGTATCGAAACTCATTTCAACTCCATTCAACGTTACCAAACTACCTCATCTCCCTCGAGCTGCTATTAAAGCCATATCACTTAACCCTTACGCACAGAACATCACCTGACACCAACGCCGACATTGAAAACAATCCGTCAAAAACTTGCGTAGCCATTCGTTTTACCCAGCCGTTTTCGTCTTCAGCGTAGAAGATGATCTAGGCACGGAGGTCACTGGCCGGTCCTAAACCACAGCTTTAAAACTCGCAGTAAGCAGTTTGTTTTTGGGAGGGTCAATGGATGTGGAGCGCCGAAAGAACCGACTGGCAGAAGAAAACCCGTGCAACTCTATCCATATTATATATATATATATATATATATATATATCCATATTATATATATATATATATATATATATATATATATATATATATATATATATATATATTTATTAATATAACCCATATATATACACCGATATAACCCACTCTAAATATAACCTCATCTTCGGCGCCCATGACCTTGGTAGTTGCGACGTCAACTCTTCACGATAGATCAATCAATCAACATCCTCGTCCTCAAGAATGACGACCTTCCCCCTGTCGGACGAACTCTTCCCTTTCAATGCGTCTTTGCGTCATGTTTGCGTCTTTCAGGAAAACCAACGAAAGACGCACCGTCCTTCGGAAACGACGTAACAACGCGCACAGAAAAGCAAATGGCAAAAAAAAAAAGAAAAAAGGGTCTTTATTGCGACGTAAACAAGGAGGTGATATTATAACGCATGCTTCTACTTTACGACATTACACCAAAAAATAAAATTCTGATAAAACAACAAAAATAAAACAAAGAGAAATAAAAGGGGTAAAACGAATTCCGGAGACCCACTGCCGTGTGACTGTAGCAACAACGTTTCACATTTTGATAGAGAGTAAATATAACGCGAAGCAATAATTCAGTTTTTATATCACTGCGTAATCAAATATTCATGACGGTACACGCTCAAATTTTTTTTCCTATTTTCGGGTTTAAAACGAAGGTATGAAACAAAAATGGGGCTTCTGTTATCGAAACAGGACATGGGCCGATTCTCATCCTTCTTCAAAGTGTGGAGAGTGAAATCTAATGTGAAAAGAGTTGGAATTAAAGGAGAAAAAGACTGAGAGATGGAGAGAGAGAAAGAGAGAGAGAGATAGACTCTGTGCAGCAGCGGAGAATCACCGCGGAAGCGTTGCAGCACATGAGGCAGCACACAGCAGCAGCAGCAGCAGCAGCAGCGGTTGCATAAAGGGGGTGAGAGCGAGAGTGAATGTGAGTGAGTGCGTGCGTCGAGTGAGAGTTTTGGGCGAGAGGTGGCTGTCGAGATCGAGAGTGGGCGGGCCTGACAGGCGGGCGTGTTAGCGCAGGTGCGTGGAACAAGGGCGGGCACTCCGCCTATCAACAGACTCTTCTTCAGCATATTGACTCCTCCTCCTTTTCCATTTCACTCCACCTCCCACTCTCTCTCTCTCTCTCTCTCTCTCCTCTTCCTCTCTCTCTCTCTCTCTCTCCTCCTCTCCTTGCCCATCTCCCAAGACTTTCTTTAAGGCTCAGCAATTCCTCCTTTCTCTTCAATAACCTCATCCTTCAGCAGTGCAACTAAAGCAGAAATGTTAATATACATTATCAGTGACCTGTGTTCCCCCATATTTTGGAACCAGAGGAAAGGAAAAAAAATGACTCCTTGTTTGGTCAACAACCCTTTAATCGGTCTCTTCACGTTTAGTAACTGAATGGCTTTCTTGAAAGTTTATTCATCAAATAATTTGTTGTGTAATTGTATTGTTGCTGATTCCATTTCACTTATATTTGTGTGAGTGCTCGTCTCGTTACCGATAACGCCACTACAGTACTTGCAGAATTACAACTCGTAAATTTCATAGGAAATTTCAGTTCGGCTTCTGATAAGAGCTATTGTGTTAAGGCCTGCAGAACTCCCCTCTCTCTCTCTCTCTCTCTCTCTCTCTCTCTCTCTCTCCAACTGACTTTCGAGTACTGTCACAAAGCAATGGAGGAACTTAGGCCTTTTTCTATTTTTCCTCAAGATCACTTAAGACCAAATAGACAAAAACCACGAATTATGACTCCCAATAACCTGCTAAAGAATATATAATACTTGACGCGCGAACTTACTCACACGCTCTCTCTCTCTCTCTCTCTCTCTCTCTCAAGAAGACCATCATGGCTGTGTGAGCCTCCAAGCTCCTTGGATCAATGGCCGAAATATTCCCCATCAGTCCTCTTTCTTCCTCTTCTCCTGCTCCTGCTCCTTCCTTTCCTCCTCCTCCTCCTCCTCCCTCCTCCTCTTCTGACCCTCCTTTACTGGGAAGTCTCTGGTCATTCGTTCCTCCTTTTACCTCTCTCATCGTCAATTTTCTCCGTTTCAATTCCGGACCAACTCCTCCTACAATTCTCGACGGCGGTCGGCGTACGCATCAGAGGATGACATTTTCCAGTAGTCCACTGTCTAACACTGTCATTCGTTAAGCTAAGGCAAAGATAACTCAACTTGCAATGGTATAGCTTCTAAAACACCAGAGAGAGAGAGAGAGAGAGAGAGAGAGAGAGAGAGAGAACCAAATATCCTTGACAATAAAGACTGCAGGCAGGCAAAATGTACAAAAAAATAAAAAGAAATTACTAAGCAAAACATGAACACCTTTCTGAATTTCTATTTTTATAGAATAATGTTACTGACTTGCTCATCCGTCAAAATCAAGCGTTATCATCGAGCTTTGCATGTACTGAAACACATGCATAGGCGTCTTCGACAATTGATTCCAGGCGTGGCGAAGTTATATGTTAGATGGGAAAATGTTCTTTATATTTATGTATTCTGCAGCAAAACTCTCATTTCAAACTTATTAATACTAAGTGGAATGAGAGAAAATTGACTACCGAATGTTATTTTCCACAGCTGAATGTTGACTCGTAAGATATTTTTTTCAAGTGCATTACACTAATTCCAAATAATAAAGCGAAACGAGACTTAATTAACCCATATTGGTTTTTATTGCAGGCATCAACATTTCAAACCTGAGGGTACATTTAATCTTGGCTGTCCAGCACCCGGAAAGACGAGAGGGCTACCAATTCTAAGGAGATAACCAATAAGTTCTATGAGCTTCCAAACCACCATCAAATGACTAGGTGAAGCACCCCCATAGCATACAGAGGCTACAAGAACTTGCGCTTCTTGTTTCCGAAAGGAAAAAAAATAAAGTTTCTTCTCCTTAATGCAAAAAAGAAAAAGCCCACAACAAGCAAAAAAAAAAAAAAAAGAACAGAGTGCAAAGTATCCTCACGCCCTACGCATATATTTCCGGAGGACTTCAAAAACAGTTAAGGTGTACTTTAAACATTATCTATGGAGGAACGAGTCCCCAAGGTCTCTTCCATCGCGCGCCTTTCCAGAGCCGTGAACTAAATTCTAAATTCACACAGATATATTATCATAGGAATGATTCCCCCTCCCCCACCCCCCAACAGAACACACACACATACACACACCTCTCGCCTATGCACAGTAGAAACAAAAATGAGGCCGTAGAGTATCTTTGGAGCATCGTCCTTCAAAATTGGTTTAAGCCACTGCCTCTCGCGGGAACCATTAAAGTGTTAAACCGAGGGCCAAGGCCATGGAGTTGGTGGAGGAGGAGGAGGAGGAGGAGGAGAGGAAGAGGAGAAAAATGGCAATGAGAAGAATACAGGGGGTTAAATAATCAAAAGAACAGAACGCGAATTGAGGCAACGGAAGCGAAACGAAATACAAACAGTCCTTTAAAATAATACGGAAGGAAAGATTATGACGGGAAGGTTTCTACAGAAAGGAGAATGGAGAGAAGGGACCTTCCTCTTAAACATCGCCCTCCGTATTTCCATTACTCCCAACCAAATTGGAAAGGTTTGTCGGGGTGTCCGCGCGGTACACTAAATCTTGGCGGCGCGTCACTGTTCCAGCTATGCCCTCGCCTCCTCACGTCCCCCCCGCCCTCACAATCCCCCCACCCCCAACCCCCAAACTCTGCTTCTGTTTCTAATGATGGTCTGGGTTGCTCGATAAAATGTCTCACTCTCTCTCTCTCTCTCTCTCTCTCTCTCTCTCTCTCTCTCTCTCTCTCTCTCTCTCTCTAAATTCATTATCTGCTTATTTAATGCTCGTTGAAAAAGAGAGGTCGCTGGTGATGAGGCTTCTTTTCCAAGCAGAAATATGGAAAATGAATTATAAACACTGCGAGACAGATAAGATAACAGACAGACAGATAGACAAATAGATAGACACACAGATAGATGGGTGGCTATTACATCCAAGAGACTGTATATACATCGCCACTTCAGTGGCAACTAACGACTACAGACCTTACAGCGTTTGTGAAATCGCGAATAAAATAAAAACCCACGATGCTACAAATCAAGACTGAGATAAAGTGTAATTAAATCCATGGACCCAAGTTATCAATTAAACTCGTCTGAAAAAAATTTTTGCAGTCCGTCAAACAGAAAATTATGTCCCACAAATCTTCATCAGTGAAAATGACAACATTTAACTTGGATCCTTTTCAGCCAAAATCTTTGGCACCGTACTACAGACCCTTCATCATATTTGCTAGTATTTATTAAAGTTATATCTCAGATGCAATTCGTCATTGAGCATAAAGGATAGAATTACGATTACTCAGATATTGGATGACAAATGTCTTTCGGAAAATAGTAATTTTGTAGGCTGTGCGAATGAGTTTTTATCACTTCAACCTTTAACACTGTAAAACAATATACCTCCCAGAGAGAGAGAGAGAGAGAGAGAGAGAGAGAGAGAGAGAGAGAGAGAGAGAAACTGTAGATGAACGACGGAAAAAGCCTCGAGGCCTGAGACTCCCTGATACGGGCTGATACCAAAAGGGTTTATTTAGTGATTTAAGGAATGGCACGACTCTATGAGGCCCTTTTTGCCCGGGAGCCCAAAATGCCTTCCTTCATATCTAAGGATTTACTCCATCGCTTCCGCCAAACTCTTTATCCAACAGACCTCCATCCATCCCTCCCCACTCCCCACTCCCCACCATTCCCCCACCACTTTCTGTCTCTCCCTCCCTCTCTCTCTCTCTCTCTCTCTCCATCACATGCCTATACCCCCCATCAAACTACTTCTATCCCTTACGAGAAATAGGAGACAACCGCCGAAAGTAGCAATGATGGAAACCAGGAACTTTCTCCCTCCCGATAAATAACAGGCATTAATATGGACCAACGTCTGTCCGCCGAGTGATGTAATAAAAAACTGGTGTTGCAATAACTATGGCGCTCCGTAATTCTTAAATTTTCTTTTAGTACTTACCGAATCGTAGTGAAGTATTCCAAAACAAATTTTGATAAGATATGAAATCGCTCTTTAAAATAAAAAAAAAATCCTTGTTTTTTTTTTTTTTATTGCTCTTGCCTGTAGTTAAACTACACTTCAGTGAAGGACTGGGTGTACCGAGCACTTGCCAACGTCATAAAGGACATGGAAATTCTCTGTCTGTCTGTCTGTCCGTGTCGCCGTATCTATGATCTGCCTCACCCCTTCAACACATCAAACGTGGGCGCGCCTTTGCTGCGGTCCAGATCCCCCAGTTTGTTTAATTTAAGCCCCATTTAATAATATTTAATCCCATTTCATACCGACTCTAATCCCCTCAACTGATCATTAAAGGGGTCGCTGCGCTGGCGATGCGCTTTTATCTCCTCTCCCAGATGGCGAAAAGGGGAGAGGCATTGGGAGAGGGAGAGGGGGGAGGAGATGGAGGGGGAAAGGAAACATCGCTGACTTCGTCCTAGAAAATAGGCGGATGCGAGGCTCAAGGAAAATAAAAAATAAGTGGCCTAAGATCATGGCCGTCATGAGAGGCAATTTTTTTTTTAAAGATGCTGTATTATTTATTATCTTCAGTAGCAGTAGTGACGGTTATTATAAGTAGCAACAGAGGTAGAAACAACAACATTCTTTATATTCTATATCTATAAATGCAATCACAAGGAGGCGTTGAATCAATCACAGTAAAATGTAAGAGATGCTAAATATTCAACTAAGGCATTTTTTAAAGTTATTAAATACAACATATGAATTATTAAAATAATATCTGGATATATCTTACTATAATAATAATAATAATAATAATAATAATAATAATAATAATAATAATAATAATAATAATAATAATGCAGTCAACATGTGCCATCATCCATATGGAACATGTTAGGATACAGTTCAATGAATGCGTAATTTCCCACACTACATAATAATATACAGTAAAAAAATAACTAAAAAATCTAAATAACAAACAGAAAAAAACAAATAATATACAAAAAAATCTTTTCAAAACCTCATTTTTTTACAGTAAAAAAAATAAACGGAAAATTTCTAAAACACCGACAACGCAAAAAGAAGAAGGATGCAGTTGGGGAGGGGGAGGGAGAGGGGGAAGGGGGAGGTGGAGGGGGAAGATGGAGGGGGGGGGGAAGGTGACGTTCCTTGAGGCACAAAGGCGTGGAAACGGTCACAAAGGAGGCTACGGTCCCTAGAAGTCAGGAGTAAATTAGTTTAAGTGCGTTGGAAACCAAAGTTAATCAAATTCTTCCCTCGGAACTGGACCCCCTCCTCCCCACCTCCCTTCCTCCCTTCACACTCCCCACAAGGAATCCCCAGGACCTATTATATCCCTTCCTCCCCCCCCTCCCATCCCCATATCTCCTAGGGTCACATGGCACCCCTCCCAAGCCCTCCACACGACGATGACTTGACCCGATTTTTACATCAAAAGAACTAACCGTATTTATTATCCCTTTTCTGTCACATTTGATCATATTCCTATCAGATTTTCGTCGAGAACAGAGCTACCACCTTGCTGTTTTACCATGACAAATTTTTTTGAGATTATATATATATATATACTCAAAGAATTTGATAAATATATATATATATATATATATATATATATATATATA